>NC_058130.1:375790816-375815335 GCF_016433145.1 Gracilinanus agilis
CCCACCCATGGCCAACGCACATTTCCACTGGTTGTAACATGTGTCCTTGTTCAGGGCCTATTTCCATATTGTTGTTAGTTGCATTGGTGTGGTAGTTTCGAGTCTACATCCCCAACCATGTCCACCTCAGCCCATGCATTCAAGCAATTGATTATCTTCTATGTTTCCTCTCCTGCAGATCGTCCTCTGAATGTGGGTAGCGTTCTTTACCATAAATCCCTCAGAGCTGTCTTGTGTCATTGCATTGCTGCTGGTGCAGAAGTTCATTACATTCGATTTTACCACAGTATATCAGTCTCTGTGTACAATGTTCTTCTGGCTCTGCTCCTTTCACTCTGCATCACTTCCTGGAGGTCTCTCCAATTTGCATGGAATTCCTCCAGTTTATTATTCCTTTTAGCACAATAGTATTCCATCACCCACATATACCACAGTTTGTTCAGCCATTCCCCAGTTGAAGGACATCCCCTCCTTTTCCAGTTCTTTGCCACCACAAAAAGCGCAGCTATAAATATTTTCATACAAGTCAGTTTATCTATAATCTCTTTGGGGTACAAACCCAACAATGGTATGGCTGGATCAAAGGGCAGGCATTCCTTTATAGCCCTTTAAGCATAATTCCAAATTGCCAGCCAGAATGGCTGGATCATTTCACAACTCCACCAGCAATGCATTAATGTCCCAACTTTGCCACACCCCCTCCAACATTCATTACTCTCCCCTTCTTTCATTTTAGCCGATCTGCTAGGTGTGAGGTGATACCTCAGAGTTGTTTTGATTTGCATTTCTCTAATTATTAGAGATTTGGAACACTTTCTCATGTACTTATTGATACTTTTCATTTCTTTACCTGAGAATTGCCTATTCATGTCACTTGCCCATTTTTCAATTGGGGAGTGGCTTGATTTTTTATACAATTGATTTAACTCCTTGTATATTTGAGTAATTAGACCCCTGTCAGAGTTTTTTGTTATAAAGATTTTTTCCCAATTTGTTGTTTCCCTTCTGATTTTGACCACGTTGCTTTTGTTTGTACAAAAGCTTTTTAGCTTAATATAATCAAAATCATTTAATTTACATTTTGTAATTTTCTCTAACTCTTGCTTGGTTTCAAAATCTTTCCTTTCCCAGAGATCTGATAGGTATACCATTTTGTGTTCACTTAGCTTATTTATAGTTTCCCTCTTTATATTCAGGTCATTCACCCATTCTGAATTTATCTTGGTGTAGGGTGTGAGATGTTGATCTAAACCTAATCTTTCTCATGTTGTTTTCCATATTTCCCAGCAGTTTTTGTCAAATAGTGGATTCATGTCCCAAAAGTTGGGCTCTTTGGGTTTATCATACACTGTCTTGCTGACATCATTAACTCCAAGTCTATCATTAACCCCAAGTATATTCCACTGATCCTCCCCTCTATCTCTTAGCCAGTACCACATTGCCTTGATGACTGCTGCTCTATAGTATAGCTCAACATCTGGCACTGCTAGGCCCCCTTCCCTCACACCTCCCTTCATTATTTCCCTTGATATTCTTGATCCCCTGGCATTCCAAATGAAATTTGCCATAGTCCTTCCCAATTCAGTAAAGAAGTTTCTTGGTAATTTGATAGATATGGCCCTAAATAGATAAATTAATGTGGGTAGAATGTTCATTTTTATTATGTTAGCTCATCCTACCCATGAACAATTAATGGCTTTCCAATTGTTGAGATCCAGTTTTATTTGTTTGGAAAGTGTTTTGTAGTTGTTTTCGTATAATAGCTGTGTTTGTTTTGGTAGATAGAGTCCCAGGTATTTTATATTGTCTAGGGTGATTTTAAATGGTGTTTCTCTTTCTACCTCTTGCTGCTCTAATGTGTTGGAAATATATAGAAATGCTGATGATTTATGTGCATTTATTTTGTATCCTGCAACTTTGCTAAAGTTGTTGATTATTTCTACCAGCTTCTTAGTTGATTCTCTAGGATTTTTTAAGTAGATCATCATATCATCTGCAAAGAGTGATAGCTTAGTCTCCTCATTGCCTATTTTGATACCTTCAATTTCTTTTTCTTCTCTAATTGCTATTGGTAGTGTTTCTAGTAATAATGACCTTCCCTGTCTTTTTTAATCCTATCTATTTTTACTTTGGCTTTGTCAGAGATCATAATAGCCACTCCTGCCTTCTTTTTCTCATTTGATGCCCAAAAAATTTTGCTCATGCCCTTAACCTTGAACTTGTGTGTGTCTACCCACCTCATATGTGTTTCTTGTAGACAACATATGGTAGGATTTTGGTTTCTGACCCACTCTGCTATTTGCTTCTGTTTTATGAGCGAGTTCATCCCGTTCACATTCAGAGTTACAATTGTTAGTTGTGCATTCACTGACATTTTTGTATCCTCCCCTAGACCCACCCCTTCTTCTTACACTATTTCCTTTTAAACCAGTGGTTTGCTTTGAGCCAGTATCCCTTATCCCCTCCCTTGATTGACTTCCCTTTCTGCCCCCTCCCTTGTTATTCTCCTCTTTTTGTTTTTTAAAGACCAAATGAATTCTCTCCCCCTTCTTCTCCCCTCCCTTTTTTTGCCTCCCCACTCCCCTGCTCCCTTTGGTTTATCCCTTCTGACTTTCTCAGTAGGGTTAGATAGAGTTTTTTATCCGAATGAATAAAAAAGCTACTCTTCCCTCTCCGGGTTGATTATACTGAGAGTAAGGTTTGATTATGCTCTCTTCCTCTCCTTCTTATGGTAGTATTTATCCCCTCCCCTTCCCATGCCCTCTTTGTGTGTAATAGAATATCCTATTTTTCTTATTTACTCAGATTTTTCTTGGTGTCCCCTACTATTCCCCCCCTCTTTTTCCCCCCCATGTTATCATAGACCATTTAGTATCCTGTCCTCTCTCTATGAATTATTCTTCTGGTTGCTATAATAGTGAATATTATAATAGTGAATAGAGTTCACTACAGAGAATTATACATAGCATTTCTCCACCTAGTAATACAAATAATTAGATCATATTTACGCCCTTAAAGAGTCAAGTTTAAAAAGATTATGAGTTTTCTTTCTTTTCCCTCTGTTTCTTATTTACCTTTTCATGTTTCACTTGATTTTTGTGGTTGGGTATCAAACTTTCCATTTAGTCCCGGTCTCTTTTGTGCAAAAACTTGGAAATCTTCAATTTTGTTGAATGCCCATACTTTCCCCTGAAAATATATAGTCAGTTTCGATGGGTAGTTGATTCGTGGCTGAAGGCCCAGCTCTCTTGCCTTTCTGAATATTGTATTCCATGCCTTGCGGTCTTTTAGCATGGAGGCTGCCAGATCCTGTGTGATCCTTATTGGTGCTCCTTGATATTTTGGTTTTCGGCTATAATCTTTTGATTTTCGGCTGTAATCTTTTGGTTTTCCTTTTCAATCTGGTCATTTCTGGTCTTCTGTTGACTTGCCTCACTTTCCAATTGCGAGATTCTGCCTTTTAAACTGTTATTTTCTTGCCAGATTTCTTCCATCTTCCTCAGCATTTCATTTTTGAACTCTTCCATAGCTTGTGACCAGCTTTCATTTTTTTGGGGAGGTTTGGATTTTTGTTTTCCCTCCTCTGTTGTCTGGTCTGGATTTTCTCTGTATAGAAGTTGTCGAATATTCCAGAGTTTTTCTTGGTAATCTTTTTCTTCTGGGCTTCCTTATTGCTTGCCATTGTTAGCCCCGCCCCTTTTCAGCTTTGTCTTCACACTCAGGGTCTGCTTGCGCTTTCTAAGCTTCTGATGGCTCTGGTCTTCTTGTCCTCGGGGTCAGGCCTCCTGGTAGTCCCGGGTCTGCCCCTCTGTCCGAGGCTCCTTCAGCGGTCTCGGGGGCTGCTTCCACAGCCACGCTCCCGTCTGCCCCGGGTCCTCACTGGATGTCCTAGCCTGTGCTGGAAATCTTTATTCCTCCCGGGGCACTGCCTTCACTGAGTAGAAGCTGGGGAAAGTCCCTGCTTTAAGTATCTTTATTCCACCCGGATTCCAGCCGGGGCAGAGCCTTCACCCCCTTAGATGCTGGGGAAAGTCCCTGCGTCCCCCCAGCCACCTAGGGTCCCACATCTGGCAACTCACAGGTACAAACCCTGGGGCTGCTAGTGATTTACCGGTTGCCCCACTCCTGTTTTCACTCTTGTGTGTTGGCCTTGGAGCTGTGCGTGGTGTGTGTGTGGTGGGGGTGGTGGGACTTCTTCCTCTCGCGTTTTAGTGAGAGCTGTTTCACCCCTTTATAGCGTGGAAATGCCCCGATTCTGCATACCTTCAATGCTGCCCCCTGTTGTGGGGTTCCTTCGTTCGTCTGGATTCATTTTTATGTCTCCTTGAGGAGTCTTGTATGCATCGGTTAGGAGAGATGGAGCAGCTGCTCCTTACTCTGCCTCCATCTTAACCGGAAGTCAGTATCATATTGTTTTGATGATCAATGCTTTATAGTACCATTTAAGAAGTGGTCTGCTAGGCCTCCATCTTTCACTTTCTTCCTTCATTAGTTCCCTTGATATTCTTGATCTTTTGTTCTTCCAAATGAATTTTGTTATAATTTTTTTCTAATTCTATAAAAAGGTTTCTTGGTAGTTTGATAAGTGTGGCACTGAATAGCCAAATTAATTTGGGTAGGATTGTCATTTTTATTAATATTAGCTCATCCTACCTATGTGCAATTAATATTTTTCCAATTATTTAGATCTATTTTTAATTGTGTGGAAAATATTTTGTAGTTTTGTTCATATAATTCCTGTGTTTGTCTTGGCAAATAGATTCCTAGATATTTCATATTGTCTAGGGTGATTTTAAATGGAGTTTCTCTTTCTTTTTAAACAAATTTTTAGTTCATTTATTTATTTATTTAAGAGTATTTTCCCATGGTTACATGATTCATGTTCTTTCCCTCCCCTCCTCCCACCCTTCTCCCTTAGCCAATGAGCAATTCTACTGGGTTTTACGTATATCATTGATCCAAAACTATTTCCATATTATTAACATTTGCACTAGGGTGATTGTTTAGAGTCTACATCCCCAATCATATCCCCATCAAACCATGTGATCAAGCAACTGTTTTTCTACTGAGTTTCTGCTCCCACAGTTCTTTTTCTAGATGTGGATAGTGCTCTTTCTCTTAAGTCCCTCAGAAATGTCCTGGATCATTGCATTGCTGCTAGTAGAGAAGTCAATTATATTTGTTTGTGCCACAGTATATCCATCTCTGTGAACAATGTTCTCCTGGTTCTGCTCCTTTCACTTTGCATCAGTTCCTGGATGTCGTTCCAGTTCACATGAAATCCCTCCAGTTCATTATTCCTTTTAGCACAATAGTATTCCATCACCAACAGATACCACAATTTGTTCAGCCATTCCCTAATTGAAAGGTATCCCTTCATTTTCCAATTTTGTGACACCACAAAGAATGTGGCTATAAATATTTTTGTATAAGTCTTTGTCCTTATGATCTCTTTAGGGTATAAACCCAGCAGTGGTATGGCTAGATCAAAGTACAGGCAGTCTTTTAAAGCCCTTTGGGTTTAGTTCCAGACTGCTTTCCAGAATGGTTGTATCAATTCTCCTGGAGTTTCTCTTTCTAACTCTTGCTGCTGAGATGTGTTGGAAATTTATAGAAATGCTGATGATTTATGTGGGTTTATTTTGTATTCTGCAACTTTGTGATATCATATTTAATGTTTTTTTGCAAACTTTAAAGTGCTGTATTAGTACTATCTATTGTTATTGACAATTTCAAGGACACTTCCAGTCCACTTCACACAAGATACATTAACACGAAAAGACAAAAAGAGCAGGGCAGTAAAGATGTAGTGTCAAATCCATAGTATAGACAATTATTTTGTTTGTCCTGTTCTTAAAGAAGACCAATGACATCTCTAGGGTGAAATCTTGACTTGCTCATGAAATGGATTTAAGTGAGACAGAGATCCACAAAGTCATCATTACTCTCTCTTGCAGAATCATCCAAGTCCAATGGCAGGACCAAAGTCAGGATGGCTGACATTGGTCTGGATTCAGTGGATGACCTGGGCATCTTTGGTATCTGATTTAGTTTCATAGCTCCTGCTTCTGTTGTCTTTTGACTTTTGAAACAAATTGTTTCACCCAATTCTCCCATGGATAGTCTTCATATGCTTGGGGTAGACATTGCCCTAATTCACCATCAGACTTGAGGTCTCTCATTTACCTTTAACCTGTCTTAGCCTGTCTGCTGAGAAGGATTTACTGAGGTATGACCACTGTGCATGCTATAGCCTCTTGGAGCCACAGGTGAGATTTGGGTGAAAGGTGGAAACCAAAGATGAGTAAGTAGTGCTGAAAAGGGATCAGCAAGCCTTCACACTAGAAGTACTAGTCATTCCTGAACATCCCATACATCCTGGTACAGATAATAACTACTATATAAGTTCAGAGGCAGAAGAGGTCATTTCCAGAAAATATGGTCAAATGAGACATTATATAAGAGATTAGATTGAGGTTGATCCTTAAAATATGGTAAGGATTTAGTAAAATGTAAAAGAGAGAAAACACCAGGCAAGGCAAAAATCACAAGCAAAGGCACACCAATAACCAAGAAAATTACGAATGTATTTAGTCAGAATAAATGTGATTATGGTGACCCAGAGGTAACATAGAGTGTAACTATTAATCTTCAAAGGCAATCCCTTCCTTGCTGTAGCACAGACACTTTTGATGGTCTGTCTCTTTTTTGAGATTCAAGGCTAGAGAATAAATATGTAATCAAAGGGAATGATTTAAATTCATCCAGCCATGTCATAAAGATAAGCTGGCTGACTCTGATCTAACCCAGCCCTCTTTAGAACATCAATTTGTTTCTAATTTATAGAAATATGAAAGGACAGAAATCTAGCGTCAGGCAATAAAAACAACTGAGCTAAATGTGTATAGCTTGAAGAGAAGTGGAAGTAGGTTTCAGATGTTTATTCAGACTATCCAAGTGGCATAAATTTGCCACATTTTTGGAGGGCCACTCAGATTTTTAAGTTCTGCCTCAACATGTTAGGATTATTACTTTATTTCTCACCTTTGGATTTGGGGTCCCACCAAGAGTTGGGAGTGAAAATGGATATGCAGCTGGCTAAGAAATAGGATGGCAGTCTTTGGGATGGATATAACCAACTTTTAGAGCAAATGGGAAAGCTGAACATAGGTCACTTCACTCCTTGATATGCCTCCTCCTCTTCCTCAGCTCACCAATTATGACCAAATTCAATGTCCCTAATTTCTAGAGTTCAGTGGAATTAAATATTTTGGAGAAGAGCCTCCAAATTAATCAGAGGTGTCAGAAAATTTTACACAATAATAACTTTTAAATCAGCTTCTTCTTTCATTGGTCAGATCATTTTGGGGTTTGGTCAATGTTGGGCAGTGGCAACTACAATGTTACCCATTGAGGCTAATTGAAATAAAAAAAGCAAAGCAAATACTACAAGAGGAATATGAAGGAGGCAGAAAGCTGTCTGCATCTGTTAGTTATATATAAAATTTGTCCATTTATTTAAAGAAGGCTCTGAGTAGTTGTTGGAGCATATTTAATTCAGTGGGTACTAATTCTTTTCTCCAGTAATATTTTATTGAATTTTTTTCCAATTACATGTAGAACCAATTTTGAAATTTACTTTCTAACATTTTGCAATCCAAATTCTTTCCCTCTTTTCCTCTCTTCTCCCTTACCAGACAGAGCAAATAATAAATCATATATGTATTATAGATATGTAGATTATACATATGCTATCATGCAATACATATTTCCATATTCATCATGTTGTGAAAGAAGACACATATTGCCCATACAAGAAAAATACTCATGAAGGAAATAAGGAAAAAAAATAGTATGCTTCAATCTGTATTCAGACTCCATCAGTTTCTTCTATGGTAGCAGATAGGCTCTTCTCCCAAATATTTGATTCCACTGGAAACTAGAATTTAAGATTTCTGAATCTGGTCACAATTGGTGGGCTGAAGGTGAGGGGGAGGAGGCATATCAAGGAAGTGACCTATGTTTAAGTCTCCTGTTTGCTCTAAAGAGTTGGTTGCATCAATCCCAAAAGATGTCACTCTATTTCTCAGGTAACTATATATCTATTTTCACAACCAACTCTTGGTGGATGCCTAAATACAAAGGGTGAGAATAAGGTAATATTCCTAACATGTTGAGACAGAACTTAGGAATGTGAATGGCCCACCAAAAATGTGGCAAGTTTATGACATTTAGTTTGAATAAGTATCATGAGTAATACATGCTAATTCTAATATATGGTGTTTGTGAAGAAGGATAAATAGAGCTGGAGTGATTATTTAATATGATTATCAAGAAGTGGATCATCATCATTGTGGATCAATATGCGGAAAATGGGACTAAAGGTGTAGTAGACACGGGACCCAGCAATTTGGGGCCCCTAAGAGGAGGAAGAAGGTTATATCTAGATTTCTTTGTTCTGAGCCTCAGCTTTCTCATTTATAAAATGGGGACAATAATATTTGCATCATCTATTTCACAAGACTATGAGTAAAATGCTCTACAAATCTTAAAATCACATATAAACATGAGCTATTATTATATTTTAAGAACTTGCAACTTCATCCATTGGAGACTCTTTCCATTGACATGGATCATAATTTTTCTTCATCTTTGCCAGTTTGGAGGGAGTGAGGTAAAACTTCTAGGGTGTTTTGATCTGCATTTCTCTTATTATTAGTGATTTGGAGCATTCTTTCATGTGTTTCTAAATATTTTTCAATTCTTTTGAGAATTGTTTATTTATGTCCTTCAACCATCTATTTATTGGTAAATGGTTATCAGTGTTTTGCTTAGACATATATTATTTATGTATTTTGGATACCAAACCCTTAGAAAAATTTGATAGACTCCTACTCTCCCCATTCTACTATTTTCTTCCTTAGATGCATTAAATTTGTCTGGGTAGAAACTTTTCAGTTTTATACAAGCAAAATTATCTATTTAATTTTTTGTAATTGTCTTTAAACTTTGGATAAGGATAATTTCTTATGCATAGCTGTGAGAGGTACATGATCTGCTTCTTTTCTAATTTTTTTAAGTGTGATCTTTGATATTAAAGTCACATGTCCATTTAGAATGTATTGTGGAGTGTTGTTTGTATGAGGTATTAGTCTAAGTCTAATTTCTGCCAGATTACTTTCCAGTTTTCCCAGTAGTTTTTATTAAATAAATTTCCCTAGGCAATTCACGTTTTCCTCTTAATCAGACACTGGGTTATTGCGTATGCATACCCCCCTTCCCCCAGAGATAAAAAGAAGGGAAGGTATCCAAGGGAGTGTCATAAGAGAAGAGTCCAGACTATAGCCCATTGAAAATGAAGAGATGTATGGTTTGGGACCCCTCCATTAAAGGAGGTTCTAGAAGGAGCCATCTAATTAGAGGGAGAGACTTCAGGGGCTGCAGGTACTTGTAGGGTATGAATTCTAGACCTTAAGCAATGTTCTAGGATTAAGAATTTTCTGGCACAAAGTGTGTAAGTATGGTTTACAGTCTGGTTCCCTTGGGTATAGCTCTTTACTGGTTTCCAAGTACTACTATGGAATACTATAGCTAGCACTTTTCTCTATTTTGAGAACCCCAAACTCCAAAAGATGCTAGTGTCATTGGAGGACAGTCTTCCTACATCCATATTCAGGGGATTTCTTTATCATTGGCCACAACCATGCTGGCAATCTCTGCTACTAACTCTTGTTGCCAGTAGGACTTCCAATAGTTATGAACTGATGCCCAGTTGCCTGGGCATTTTCTTTTTGGGATCTTTATGTGTTTAAGATAAAAAAAAAGAATAAATGTAAAATAAATAGAGGCCAATTCTACTTCCTTCCAGTAGTGGGTAGAAGCATTTCCTTATCACTCAAAATGGGGATTGGGGGGGGGGGGGAGAGAGAGAGAGAGAGAGAGAGAGAGAGAGAGAGAGAGAGAGAGAGAGAGAGAAAGTGAGTATTTTTTCAAACCTTTCTTATGCTTCTTTGAAGTTCATCCTCTTCTGAGTTAACAATCCTTCTAGCTCTGAAGTCTATTAGAAGACTTTTTGGCATCACACAGTATAAATCAGAGGTTGGCAACATATGGCTCTCAAGCCATATCTGGCTCCACCTCCCCACCTGCGAGTCCTGGCAGAGCCCCAGGATGTGCCCCAGGGGGCCCTTCAGCCCCCGCCCCATATTCCAGCACCTTCCACCTCCATCCTCCTCCTTCCGCAGGCGTTTATGGCTCTCATGACCAAAATGGTTGCTGACCATTGGTATAAACATTGAGTTATGACTGAAAATAGCTTCCAAAGTTCTATGAAACTTGTGTTGTATAGAGAATATGGTTACATACTATAAGAAATGGGTCTCAAGATCTTTTTATCATCTCTGATAATCTTATTAGGACAGCTTAGTTGATAAGGAAATAACAGGATACATGAGTTGTCTTTTAGCTCATGCTTCCAGCTCTGTCTCCAGGAGCATGGAGTTTATTATATACTATTTTCAAACAAAGAACACAAAGAAAAACTTTACAGCTGGTAGAGGTTACAAATTATACAAAGGAAAATCCTTTGAGGCTTCAAAGTAAAGACAGAACAGGGTCCAAGGCCGAATTCTAGCCCCCTGGATATCAGCAAGCAAATTCCAAGAATAGTAACTATATTCTGTAGATATCATAAATGAATTGAGACTTGTATTTTTTAACATTTATTAATATTTATTTTTTTGAAAAGTTAACATGGTAGCATAATTCATGCTCTTATTTTCCCTTTCACCCTCCCAAATTCCCCCTCCCCCTCATGGCAGATGTGTATTTCCACTGGTTTTAACATGTGTCATTCATCAAGACCTATTTCCAAATTGTTGATAGTTGCATTGGTGTGGTAGTTTTGAGTCTACATCCCCAATCATGGACGCCTCAATCCATGTGTTCAAGCAGTATGATATCCTTTCCCAGAAATCCACTCCTGTAGTACTTCCTCTGAATGTGGGTAGCGTCTTTTCCAAAAATCTCTCAGAATTGTCCTGGGTCATTGCATTGCTGCTGGTACAGAAGTCCATTACATTCTATTTTACCACAGTGTATTGGTCTCTGTATACAAAGTTTTTCTGGCTCTGCTCCTTTCACTCTGCATCAATTCCTGGAGGTCTTTCCAGTTCACATGGAATTCCTCCAGTTTATTATTCCTTTGAGCACAATAGTATTCCATCAGTAGCATATACCACAATTTGTTCAGCCATTCCCCAATTGAAGGGCATACCCTCCTTTTCCAGTTCTTTGCCACCACAAAAAGCGCAGCTATAAATATTTTCATACAAGTCTGTTTATCTATGATCTCTTTGGGGTACAAACCCAACAATGGTATGGTTGGATCAAAGGGTGGGCATTCCTTTATAGCCCTTTGAGCATAGTTCCAAATTGCCAGGCAGAATGGTTGGATCAGTTCACAGCTCCACCAACAATGCATTAATGTCCCAGTTTTGCCACATCCCCTCCAGCATTCATTACTCTCCCCTTCTTTCATTTTAGCCAATCTGCTAGGTGTGAGGTGATACCTCAGAATTGTTTTGATTTGCATTTCTCTAATTATTAGAGATTTAGAACATTTTCTCATGTGCTTATTGATACTTTTGATTTCTTTACCTGAAAATTGCCTATTCATGTCTCTTGCCCATTTATCAATTGGGGAATGGCTTGATTTTTTATACAATTGATGTAACTCCTTGTATATTTGAGTAATTAGACCCCTGTCAGAGTTTTTTGTTATGAAGATTTTTTTCCCAATTTGTTGTTTCCCTTCTGATTTTGACCACATTATTTTTGTTTGTACAAAATCTTTTTAGTTTGATAAAATCAAAATCATTTATTTTATATATTGTAATTTTCTCTAACTCTTGCTTGGTTTTAAAATCTTTCCTTTCCCAGAGATCTGACAAGTAAACTTCTCTACGTTCACTTAACTTATTTATAGTTTCCCTCTTTATATTGAAGTCATTCACCCATTCTGAATTTATCTTGGTGTAGGGTGTGAGATGTTGATCTAAACCTTTTCTCTCCCATATTGTTTTCCATATTTCCCAGATCCTTCCTTCTGTCTCTTAGCCAGTACCACATTGCCTTGATGACTGCTGCTTTATAGTACAGTTTAATATCTGGTACTGCTAGGCCACCTTCCTTCACATTTTTTTCATTATTTCCCTTGATATTCTTGATCTTTTGTTGTTCCAAATGAACTTTGTTATAGTTTTTCCTAATTCAGTAAAAAAGTTTTTTGGTAGTTTGATAGGTATGGTGCTAAATAGGTAAATTAATTTGGGTAGAATGGTCATTTTTATTATGTTAGCTCATCCTACCCATGAGCAATCAATATTTTTCCAATTGTTTATATCTAGTTTTAATTGTTTGGAAAGAGTTTTGTAGTTGTTTTCATATAATTCCTGTGTTTGTTTTGGTAGATAGATTCCTAAGTACTTTTTATTGTCTAGGGTGATTTTAAATGGTGTGTCATAAAAGGAATTTGGTAGGACTCCTTCTTTACTCATTATATCAAATAATTTGTATAGTATTGGGATTAGTTGCTCTTTGAATGTCTGATAGAATTCACTTGTGAATCCATCAGGCCCTGGCAATTTTTTCTTAGGGAGTTCTTTGATGGCTTGTTCAATTTCTTTTTCTGATATGGGATTATTTAGGTATTCTATTTCTTCTGCTGCTAATCTAGGCAATTTGTATTTTTGTAAATATTCATCTATATCTCCTAGATTGCTATATTCATTGCCATATAATTGGGCAAAATAGTTTTAATGATTGCCCTAATTTCCTCTTCATTAGAGGTGAGGTCTCCCTTTTCATCTTTGATACTGTCAATTTGGTTTTCTTCTTTCCTTTTTTTTATTAGATTGACCAGTACTTTTTCTATTTTATCTGTTTTTTCAAATACCAGCTTCTAGTGTTATTTATTAATTCAATAGTTCTTTTACTTTTGATTTTATTAATTTCTCCCTTGATTTTTAGTATTTCTAATTTAGTTTTCATCTGAGGATTTTTAATTTGCTCACTTTCTAATTTTTTAAGCTTCATGCCCAATTCATTAATCTCTGCCCTCCCTAATTTGTTAATATACGCACTCAAGGATTTACATTTCCTCCTGAATACTGCCTTGGCTGCATCCCACAGAGTTTGGTAGGATGTCTCATCATTGTCATTCTCTTCACTGAAATTGTTGATTGTTTCTATGATTTCTTCTTTGACTAGCTGGTTTTGGAGAATCATATTATTTAATTTCCAATTAGTTTTTTATTTGCCTGTCCAGGTGCCCTTACTAATTATTATTTTTATTGCATTATGGTCTGAGAAGGTTACATTTATTATTTCTGCTCTTTTGCATTTGTTTGCAATGTTTCTATGCCCTATTACATGGTCAATCTTTGTGAATGTACCATGTACAGCTGAAAAGAAGGTGTATTCCTTTTTGTTCCTATTTATTTTTCTCCACATATCTATTAAATCTAATTTTTCTAGGACTTCATTCATCTCTCTTACCTCTTTCTTATTTATTTTTTGGTTTGATTTATCTCGATCTGAAAGAGGGATATTTAGATCTCCCACTAGTATGGTTTTACTATCTATTTCCTTCTTGAGATCTGCCAGTTTCTCCTTTATGAATCTGGTTGCTATACCGCTTGGTGCATATATATTGAGCAGTGTTATTTCCTAATTGTTTATACTGCCTTTAATCAGGATGTAATGCCCTTCCCTGCGTTTTTTAATCATATCTATTTTTACTTTGGCTTTGTCAGAAATCATAATTGCCACTCCTACCTTCTTTTTCTCATTTGATGCCCAAAGGATTTTGCTCAAACCCTTTACCTTATACTTGTGTATGTCCACCCGCCTCATATGTGTTTCTTGTAGACAGCATATGGTAGGATTTTGATTTCTAATCCACTCTGCTATTTGTTTCCTTTTTATGGGCGAGTTCATCCCGTTCACATTCAGAGTTATAATTATCAGTTGTGTATTCCTTAACATTTTGGTATCCTCTCCTAGTTCTACTCCTTCTTCTTACACTATTTCCTTTTAAACCAGTGGTTTGCTTTATGCCAGTAACCCTTGTCCCCTCCCTTGATTTACTACCCCTTTTACCCCCTCCCTTATTATTCCCCTCTATTTATTTTTAAGGCCTAATGAATTCCCTCGCCCTTCTTCTCCCTTCCCTTTTATGACCTCCCCACTTCTCCCCTTGGTTTTTCCCTTCTGACTTTCTCAGTAGGGTTGGATAGAGTTTTATATCCCAATGGATATAGCTACTCTTCCCTCTCAGGGTTAATTACACTGAGAGTAAGGTTTTAGTATTACCTCTTAATGCTCTCTTCCTCTCCTTCTTATAATAGTATTCATCCCTTCCCCTTCCCATGCCCTCTTTGTGTGTAATAGATTATCCTATTTTTCTTATTAATTCAAGTTTCTCTTGGTGTCCTCTACTATTCACCTCCCTCTTTCCCACCCCCATATCATCTTAGACCATTTAGTATTCCAACCTCTCCCTATGAATAATTCTTCTAATTACTATAATAGTGAATACTATAATAGTGAATAGAGTTCCTTAAAGAGAATTATACATAACATTTCTCCACATAAGAATACCAATAATTAGATCATATTAAAGCCCTTAAAGAGGCAAATTAAAAAAAATATGAGTTTTCTTTCTTTCCCCTCTGTTTCTTATTTACCTTTTCATGTTTCTCTTGATTTTTATGGTTGGATAGCAAACTTTCCATTTAGTCCTGGTCTTTTCTGTGCAAATAATTGGAAATCTTCTATCTTGTTGAACGCCCAAACTTTCCCTTGGAAGTATATGGTTAGTTTTGATGGGTAGGTGATCCTTGGTTGTAGACCCAGTTCTCTTGCATTTCTGAATATCATATTCCAAGCCTTGAGGTCTTTTAGTGTGGAGGCTGCCAGATCCTGTGTTATCCTGATTCTTGCTCCTTGATATCTGAATTTTCTCTTTCTGGCTTCTTGTAAAATTTTTTCTTTTACTTGGAAGCTCTTGAATTTGGCTATTATATTTCTGGTGGTTGTCTTTTCTGGGTCTTGTGTAGAGGGTGATCTATGGATCATTGCAATGTCTATATTGCCCTCTCATTGTAGAACCTCAGGGTAATTTTGCTGAATAATTTCTTTTAGTATGGAGTCCAAATTTCTATTAATTTCTGCTTTTTCAGGGAGACCAATGATTCTCAGATTGTCTCTTCTAGACCTGTTTTCTTGGTCTGTCAGTTTCTCATTGAGCTATTTCATGTTTCCTTCTATTTATCAGTCTTTTGACTTTGTTTTATTTGTTCTTGCTGTCTTGAGAGGTCATTAGCTTCTAATTGCTCAATTCTAGCCTTTAGGGACTGGTTTTTTACTATAATCTTTTGGTTTTCCTTTTCAATCTGGTTATTTCTGGTGTTCAATTTGCTTATCAGTTCATTTGATTTCTGAGCCTCACTTTCCAATTGCAAAATTCTGCCTTTTAAACTGTTATTTTCTTGCCAGATTTTGGTTTCCAATTTGCTTACCATTTCATTTGATTTTTGGGCATCTTTCTCCAATTGGGAGTTTCTGTCTTCTAACCTCTTTATTTCCTTTTGAGCTATTTCCCACTTCTCTTGCCAAATCTCTTCCATTTTTCTCATCATCTCAGATTTGAACTCTTCTCTTGCTTGTGGCCAGTTTTCATTTATTTTGGGAAGGTTTGGATATGATTATTTGTTTGTTCTCCTCTGCTGTTTGCTCTTTTGTCTGGATTTTATCTGCGTAAAAGTTGTCGAGTGTTACAGATTTCTTCTTGATGATCTTTCTCTTTTGGGGTTCTTGTCTTTCGCTTGCCATTGTTAGCCCTGCACCCTCTCAGGTTTATCCTCACACTCAGGGTCTGTCTGGACTCTTTAGGCTCCTGAGGTCTCAGTTGTTCTCAGGATCAAGCCTCCTGGTGGTCCCCTTACTTGTTCCTCTGCCCAAGGCTCCTTTAACAGTCTCAGGGCATTTCTTCCACAGTTGTGAACCCCTTTTGCACTAGATCCCCACTCAAGGTCTGTGCCCATGCTCAAGATCTGAGTCCTCATCTGCTCTCAGGATTCGTGTCTAGGCTTGCATCCTCGCCCTCACTTGTGCCTGCACTCAGGGTCTGCATTCAAAGTCCGCGTGTGTTCTTTAGCCTCTTGGGGTCTTAAGTCTTGCTGCTCTCAGGAGCAGGCCATGGTGACC
The DNA here is from genome assembly GCF_016433145.1 of Gracilinanus agilis. Taxonomy (NCBI): domain Eukaryota; kingdom Metazoa; phylum Chordata; class Mammalia; order Didelphimorphia; family Didelphidae; genus Gracilinanus; species Gracilinanus agilis. Next base: position 375,807,086 of record NC_058130.1, read on the forward strand.
CCAGGTAGCTGCCAAGGACTTAATCCGTGCCCCAAACTTGCTCTAACTCTTGTGTGCTGGCTTTGGCACTGTAGGTGGTTGAGGTCGGGGAGGGGGTTGCTCAACTCGCCTTTTAGTGAGAGCTGTTTTACCCCTTCATAGCATGGAAATGCCCTGATTCCACATACCTCCAATGCTGCGTCCTGTTGTGGGGTCCCTTTGCTCCTCTGGGTTTGTTTTTTTGTCTTCTTGAAGAGTCCTGTATGTTTTGGTGAGGAGAAGTTAAGCATCTGCTTTTTACACTGCTGCCATCTTAACCAGGAAAATCGAGTCTTGTGTTTTTTAATTGGGAGGAATGCACCTGGTTGGATAAAGTTTTGTCTAGCTCTGACCTTGGTTGACTTAGGAATATTCTTAGAGTTTAGGTAGAGAAATTGTTAACTCAGTAACTGCTGGTTTGTTTAAAGCTTTGCAATGGGACTTAGAATGTTATTAAGAAAAGGTGTGGATCTGAAAAGGAGTCAAAAGAGGAGTCTCAGATTTTTATCTATTCTCTTATTGGCTTCCCACATATTTCCCCCTTTCCTTTAAATTAAAATGATTTATTACACAGGAAAACTTTTAATAATAAAAGGAGTTATCAATTAGTTATAACTATCAACCATAGCTGGATCTAATAGGATTTACAGATTTAACTGTTTATTTATGGCTCTCAACAAATGGGCACTCATTTGGCCAATCCTTTTATTATAAAAAGAATAAGGAAAAAGACTTTTAGAAAAATATTTATAGCTGTTCTCTTTGTGGTGGAAAAAATTGGAAAATGAGGAGGATGTCCATCAATTGGGGAATGACAGAACAAACTGTAGTATCTGATGGTAATGGAATATTATTATTATGATAAACTGGAGGAATTCCATGTGAACTGGAAAGATCTCCAGGAATTGATGCAGAGAAAAAGGAGCAGAGCCAGAAGAACATTGTATACAGAGACGGATACACTGTGGCACAATCGATTGTAATGGACTTCTCTACTAGCAGCAATGCAATGAACCAGGACAATTATGAGGGACTTATGAGAAAGAATGTTATCCACATCCAGAGAAAGAACTGTGGGTGCAGAAATGCAGAAGAAAAGCATATGATTGATCACATGGTTCAATGGGGATATCACTTTATTGTAAATATGAATAACATTGAAATAGGTTTTGAACAGTGATACATATATAACCCAGTGGAACTAGCTCTCAGCTCCAGGAGGGGGTGGGGTGAATCAAGAATAATGTAACCATGGAAAATATTCTAAATTAAAAAAAAAATAAATTTTGTCCACATTATGTCAAGCATTTATGTGGACAATCTGTAGTTCTTGTCTACTGATATGTATCTATGGGAATATATATCAATATGTAATAGATATGTATATATACATATTTACATCACTATATAGTTATATACATATATATGTACACACAAATGTATATACACAGATAGATAAGCTCATTGTTTACAAGTATAAGAGTGTTCTAAACAAAGATGTATAGATCTCTTTCTATAACTATATGTCTACAAGCATAGATATACCTTTATATAATAAATATCTACATATATATACCTTTATAGAATAAATATCTATATATGTATACCTTTATAGAGAAAAATTTATATGTACATCTTGGACAGATAGACATTATGCTGGCCCAAAATTAAACAGGTGATAACAGGCTTGATTGTTTTTATTTTTATTTTTAATTTTTTAGAATATTTTCCCATGGTTACATGATTTATGTTCTTTCCCTCTCCCCCCAAACTCCCCTTACCCTCCCTGTAGCTAATATGCAATTCCACTGGGTTTTATATGTATCACTGATGAAGACTTATTTCCATATTATTGATAGATGCAATGGAGTGGTCATTTAGATTCTACACCCACAATCATATCCCCATCAACCCATGTGTTCAAGTAGTTCTTTTTCTTCTGTGTTTCTACTCCCACAGTTCTTTCTCTGGATGTGGATAGTGTTCTTTCTCATAAGTCCCTCAGAATTGTCTTGGATCATTGCATTGCTGCTAGTACAGAAGTCCATTACATTTGATTTTACCACAGTGTATCAGTCTCTGTGTACAATGTTCTCCTGGTTCTGCTCCTTTCACTCTGCATCAATTCCTGGAGGTCATTCCATTTCACATGGAATTCCTCCAGTTTATTATTCCTTTGAGCACAGTAGTATTCCATTACCAGCATATACCACAATTTGTCCAGCCATTCCCCAATTGAAGGACATCCCCTCATTTTCCAATTTTTTGCCACCACAAAGAACACAGCTATAAATATTTTTGTACAAGTCTTTTTCCTTATGATCTCTTTGGGGTTATAAACCCAACAGTGGTATGGCTGGATCAAAGGGCAGACAGTCTTTTAAAACCCTTTGGGCATAATTCCAAATTGCCATCCAAAATGTTTGGATTCAATTCACAACTCCACCAGCAATGCATTAATGTCCTAATTTTGCCACACTTGATTGTCTTTAGGAAGTTGTAAATTTCCTTTAATGATGCCAAATTTCTACTAGAAATAGAATAGAAAAAATAAAAAGGAATCTATTTAGAAGAATTTTATCAGAATCCTTTAAGTGGGCAGAAAGAACTCTTGTGGTAAGAGAGACAAAGTCTCCATCCTTGACTAAACTTGTATTTTCACTCTACAGCAACTTGGTTCACAGTAAAAATTTGGTTGGAAAATATTTCCATAGAGCAAAGAGAGTTCATTTAAAAACATATGAAGATACATGAGGAAAAAAAAAGCTAACATGCTTTTAAAAGCTCTGATTTCCATATCTCCATATTATATCTGATATCAGGAAAGGTTGCTCAGAAGAATGCTTCTCTTCTCTGAGATTCACTTGGTTACTGTGCAATAGACACCAGGGGCTGTTTCTCCTTCCTCAGTTATTATATCTATCTTTGTCTGAGTGCTTGGGTACTATGGAGATAAGTGCCTTTAAAGTCCCCAGGGAGAAAGAGATTAATGGCTTTGTTTTTTCAAATATCTTTGAAAAGGATTTGAAAATTATTATTTGTAAAGACTGTAAGCATATACTTAATGAAGCATGGCAAATTAAGTACCCCCTCCAGATGTATTAAATTAGCATCATGGACACAAGACCCTATTCTGATCCTAAGCAAGGCTACCTTGGGGTTTCAGCTCATTTCAGCTTGGCAAAAATTTTACTCTTGGGAACCACCATGTTCTATCAGATTGAAAATCATTTTCTCATCTTCTCTCACTTCTCTCCCATGGTAGAAATGATAAGCAGTATACATGTTAAGTTCCTCAAGGTAATTCAGAGCCTCTTTTCAGTTTGGTGAGCCACAAACTATGTGACATTTGCACAAGCATTCTAAATACTAGGTGCCAAAAAAGCATAGCTCTGACTTTGTGTCAGAGGTCAGAGTTAGATTTTTCCCAGAGCAAAGAGACCCTCATATGGTCCTTTTCTGAGAAATGTTTCTTCCCTTTAATAATGGTTAAATAGTGTTTTTTTGGGGGCAGTACTTAGGTGTCATGTTTTGTCATTTTGTTGAGTCTCCTTTTCTAGGATACCTTTACACAATACCAAGCTTGTACCAGATTTCTCCATTCTTTACTTCTTGGTAATTACCTTATATGTTACTAGTGTTCAGTATAATGCTATGAGTGTTTGTTTTGAATTCAGGGAAGTGCTATTTGGAAGTGTCTAGCAGACTCCCTATGGACATGTGGGCACTTTGAGACTACATTTCCCATGACTCCTATGGGTTTCCAGTTTCCAGTTTAAGGCGTGGGGACGTTCAGCGTCCCCATGTATGGGGCAATTTAAATTCAGAGGAGGGCCTAGAGAAAGCTTATTTCTGGGTTTTGCAGAGTGGCTGGCTGGCGTACAAGAGGGACAAGATGGGCTCCAGCGGTAAAATTAAAAGATAGGCGTGGTCATATATATATTTTACCAACATGGCCATGGCTTTAATTAAACTACTAATTTCTCTTATTATATCAGTCTTTATCATTTTTAATCTTAACATGAGGCAAACCTGTGTTTAATAATGATGGTAACTGTAATGCAGGTTTACTAGAAGAAGCCTTTGGCTCTTGCAAATTCAACTGTAAGTAGCCCTGGCAGTTAGGTTTTAGAATTTTCAGAAAGTCAGTTGAAGCCTGAGGCTATAAATAGTGCTGAAGTTCCAACTGAAGGGCTTTTGCCTTCTGGCTTTCGCTTTGTTTGTGGACTTTTGCTTTTTGGGCTTTGGCATTGGCCTGTGCTTATTTTGTCTTGGGGAAATTTGGACCTATCTGATTTCTCTGGCCCTCTCCCTGATCTCTCCATTACATCCCTGCTATCTTCCTAACGTTCCCTTTGGGCACTGGGAGGAAGGGTGGCTTGGTGATTGGACATTGTGGGTTTAGTTTTCTGTAGGCAAGTAGGACATTCTTAAATCAAGCTATCCTTTATTTTATTGATCTAGTAAATACTTTACTCTAAGGCAGTCAAATCTTCCTGACTGGGAGAGCAGACTCTCTCAGTCTCACCCCCTCCTGTGACCCTTCCCCCACCATCAGCTTTCTCCCTAGCGGCTGTTACAAAACCCTAAAATCCTCTCTCCTTTTGATTATCCCTGACATTAATAAATCCCCTTTGTTACCTATTCAAAGCCTCTGGTGAATCATTGTATTGAAAATTAAGGCAAGGGCTAAAGAGGGAAGAAATTATTTTCTTTGATTTTTTGAGGGAACCTCAGGCATCCATCTTGGCAGGAAGTACCTACCCGAGACTTCCTGCAGCCATCAGTTTCATTGGCAGGGAGGAGCCCTTTGACTCCTCCCTCAAGGGATTTTAGAAATTAACAAGAGAAGCCCTCCAGTCAGATTTGAAATATTTCTGACTGCCTCAACTCCTTTTTTTATCTCAGAGATATCTTCCCTGCCTGAAGAACCCAGCTATCTCCCCCAGTATCCTCTGTCTCAAGCCTCAGTGAATAAGCCTGTTTGAGCTGCCCTCCTGTATACTCCCATCCATTCCCTTACCTTCCTATATACCACCTCATTTCTCCTTTCCCTACACTCAGCAATCCCCTTCATTCCCCTTCCAATTCACCTCATCACCTTTTATACCTCCTCACTACCCAAATTTCCCGAGACCTGCCTAGATTACCTTACTCTTTATAACATAACTTAGTCATAAAAATTTTGGGTACCAAGATTCTGTTGTGAGTATTTGTTTTCCTTTTCCCTTAAAGTACTAGATAAACACGGATTTTACTTTCCCTAAATGATCTATTGGCATTTAATAGCTAATTAAATTAATGCAAGGCAGAGTGCTATAAGAGTTAAAGAGCTTCCCTGAGTCAGAAAGACCCAAGTTCATGTCTTGTGTTTGACACATACAGGCTGAGTGACTTTGGACAATTCATTTATTCTCATAGGATCCAGTCACCTTGAAAGACTAAGTTGGGCAAAAGGTGCCTATCTGCTTTGGTGGAAGGAGTTTCCTATATCTCAGTGAAATCAAAGGATTGATCAAAGAGAAGAAAAAAAAAAGATGGTGAATAGACTTCTCCCTTTCCAATCGTATAGGGAATAAGTTGTAATCAAATCCTACAAAAGACCATGAAGTGGTTTACATATGATTTGAGAGAAGATCCCTCAACCTTCTAGTCTTCCCCAGTTACTGGACAGTCTTGGGTCCTCCTGCTAGGTCTGTAGATACCATAAGTTAGGTGTGAATAGTTTGTTTATACCTTTATGTGTAATGAGTGAAAGTAGCCCATTCCTTTAAAGCATGATACAAATTTGTAAAGAAAATTAAAATACAAACATGATGATAATGGTTTTGGCTCACTCTAGATTTTTATTGAGCCATTTGGCATTTTTCTGACAGCTGACAAAGTGCTATCTTTGGTCTTAGGGTGGGGCAAAGTGGAATAATCCAGGTCATTTATTTTTTTAAAATAAATTCATTTATTCATTTATTTATTTAATTTAGAATATTTTCCATGGTTCCATGATTCATGTTATTTCCCTCCCAGAAACAATGAATAATTCCACTGGGTTTTACATGTATCATTGTTGAAAAACTATTTCCATATTATTACTATTTGCAGTAGAGTGATCATTTGAAGTCAACACCCCTAATCATATCTCCATCGAACCATGTGATCAATCATATTTTTTTCTTCTGTGTTTCTACTCCCACAGTTCTTTCTCTGGATGTAGATAGCATTCTTTCTCATAAGTCCCTCAGAATTGTCCTGGATCATTGCATTGCTGCTAGTACAGAAGTCCATTACATTTGATTTTACCACAGTGTATCAGTCTCTGTGTACAATGTTCTCCTGGTTCTGCTCCTTTCACTTTGCATCAATTCCTGGAGGTCATTCCTATTCACATGGAATTCCTCCAGTTCATTATTTCTTTCAGCACAATAGTATTCCATCACCATCAGATACCTCAATTTCTTTAGCTATTTCCCAATTGATAGATACCCCCTCATTTTCCAATTTTTGCCACCACAAAGAGGGCAGCTTTAAATATTTTTGTACAAGTCTTTTTCTTTATTATCTCTTTGGGGTATAAACCAACCAGTGGTATGGCTAAATCAAAGGGCAGACAGTATTTTAAAGCCCATTGGGCACAGTTCCAAATTGCCTTCCAGAATGGTTGGATTCAATTCACAACTCCACAAGCAATGAATTAGATCCAGTTCTTTTATGATGTTAAATAGATTCCCAAGCCTGACCTTATTTGCATCAAGTTCTACTCAGCAAAGCCATTGCATTATGGACATTTAAATGTTTGGTTCAGATGTAGTCTGGCATGTTACTTTTACCAAAGAGTTAAAACAATTAAAACAATTTGGAAAAGGGAAAAAATGCAGTTCACTCATGTGCAATGTATAATCTGGACTTCTCTGGGCATGTTTGGAGCATGCCTTGTTTGCCCATTGAAGTCTCCTTTGTTGGATGCCTCCATTTTTTTTTAACATTTATTAATATTCATTTTTAACATGGTTACATGATTCATGCTCCACCTTTCCCATTCAACCCCCCCTCCTGAACCCCCCCCCCACCCATGGCCAATGCGCATTTCCACTAGTTTTGTCATGTGTCCTTGATCAAGACCAATTTCCAAATTGTTGGTAGTTGCATTGGTGTGGTAGTTTCGAGTCCACACCCTCAATCACGTCCACCCCGACCCATGCGTTCAAGCAGTTGTTTTTCTTATATGTTTCCTCTCCTGCAGTCCTTCCTCTGAATGTGGGTAGCTTTCTTTACCATAAATCCCTCAGAATTGTCCTGGGTCATTGTATTGCTGCTGGTACAGAGGTCCATTACATTCAATTTTACCACATTATATCAGTCTCTGTGTACAGAGTTCTTCTGGCTCTGCTCCTTTCGCTCTGCATCAGTTCCCGGAGGTCTCTCCAGTTCGCCTGGAACTTCTCCAGTTTATTATTCCTTTTAGCACAATAGTATTCCATCAGTAGCATATACCACAGTTTGTTCAGCCATTCCCCAATTGAAGGACATACCCTCCTTTTCCAATTTGTTGCCACCACAAAAAGCGCAGCTATGAATATTTTCGTACAAGTCTGTTTATCTATGATCTCTTTGGGGTACAAACCTAGCAATGGTATGGCTGGATCAAAGGGCAGGCATTCTTTTATAGCCCTTTGAGCATGATTCCAAATTGCCAGCCAGAATGGCTGGATCAGTTCACAGCTCCACCAACAATGCATTAATGTCCCAATTTTGCCACATCCCCTCCAACATTCATTACTCTCCCCTTCTTTCATTTTAGCCAATCTGCTAGGTGTGAGGTGATACCTCAGAGTTGTTTTGATTTGCATTTCTCTAATTATTAGAGATTTGGAACACTTTCTCATGTGCTTATTGATACTTTTGATTTCTTTACCTGAAAATTGCCTATTCATGTCACTTGCCCATTTATCAATTGGGGAATGGCTTGATGTTTTATACAATTGCTTTAACTCCTTGTATATTTGAGTGATTAGACCCCTGTCAGAGTTTTTCGTTATAAAGATTTTTTCCCAATTTGTTGTTTCCCTTCTGATTTTGACTACATTGTTTTTGTTTGTACAAAAACTTTTTAGTTTAATATAATCAAAACCATTTAATTTACATTTTGTAATTTTCTCTAACTCTTGCTTGGTTTTAAAGTCTTTCCTTTCCCAGAGATCTGACAAGTATACTATTCTGTGTTCACTTAACTTATTT
>NC_058130.1:375825331-375867732 GCF_016433145.1 Gracilinanus agilis
TCTCTCTTTCTCTCTCTTTCTCTCCCTTTCTCTCTCTCTCTCTCTCTCTTTCTTTCTTTCTTTCTCTCCTTCTTGTCTCCCTTTTTTACAATATGTATAATATGAAAAAAATGTTTTGAATGATTTCATATGTATAATCAATATAATTTTACTTGCCATCCTCAGAGTGTGGGACAATAGTGAAGCAGAGTATTTGGAATTCAAATGTAAAAAGGAAAGGATGTTAAATAAAGAATAAATTTATTTAAAAAGATGGATACTATCTTTCCAATTCTGAAGCAGTGTGATGGAGTCCATCTTGCCCAACCATTGCTTAATCTACAGACAGCTTTAAACACAGCAGGAAACCCATTTTTTAAAATGCTACAGAGGAGGCAGCTCTGAAGAACTACTGCTAGAATCTTTAAATGAAGGAGCAAAGGAAAGCAAATTATCAACTCTCAAAGCCCAGATGGAGGATGGCATCTTACATGGAGGAATCTAATATATGGAACTATGAGAGATGATCCTTACCTCTCAACTTTAAAAAATAATTAATTATTTAAAAAGATATTTAATTTTACCAATTACATGTAAAAACAAATTTCTGAAGTTATGTTTTCTAAATCAATTTTCCTCCCTCCCTTCCCTCTCCATTCCCAGAGCTGGCAAACAATTTGATCTAGGCTATACATGTATAATCATGCAAAATATATTTCTGTATTGTTCATTTTTGTAAGTGAACAATCATATAAAACAAGAACACCAAAATAAAAACCAAAATTAACTGAAGTGATCACATGCTTTGATCTGCATTCTGATTCAAACAGTTCTTTCTCTGGAGGTGGATAGCATTCTTTGTCATAAGTCTTTCAGAATTGTCTAGAATCATTGTATTGCTAAGGATAGCCATCACAGTTGATCATTCACAATATTGATGTTACTGGATACAATGTTCTCCTGGTTCTGCTTATTTCACTATGCATCAGTTCATATAGGTCATTCTAGTTCTTTCTGAATTCATCCTGTTTATCATTTTTTATAGCACAATAATATTCTATGAATATAAAATACCACAATTTGTTCTGACACAATTGATGGACATCCCCTCAACTTCAAATTCTTTGCCATCACAGTTTAAAGCTGCTATAAATATGTTTGTAAGAGTAGGTCCCTTCCTCTTTTTATTGATTACTTTGGGATACAGACCTAGTAATGGTATTGCCTTCCAGAATGGTTGGATCAGTTCAAAACTCCACTGACAATGTATTAGTGTCCAAATTTTGCCACATCCCCTCCAGTATTTGTCATTTTCCTTTGTAATCATATTGGTCAATCTTATATATGTGAGGTGATATCTCAGAGTTATTTTAATTTGCATTTCTCTAATCAAGAGTGAGTGTATGATTATTGATGACTGATTTCTTTTTCTGAAACTGCTTGTTCATATCCTTTGACCATTTGTCAACTGGGAAATGACTTGCATTCTTATAAATTTGACTTAGTTCTCTATATATTTGAGAAATTAGACCTTTACCAGAGAATTTGCTATAAATAACCCTGCCCCCCCCAGTTTGTTGTTTCACTTTTATCCTTGGCTATGTTGGTTTTGTTTGTACAAATTTAATATAGTCAAAATTATTCATTTTACATTTTGTAATGTTTTCTATTTCTTTTTTGGTCAGAAATTCTTCCCTTATCCATAGATTTGACAGGTAAACTATTCTATGTTGTTCTAATTTGCACATGGTATCAACCTTTATGTCTAAATTGTATACCCATTTTGACCTTAATTTGGCAGAGAGTTTGAGATATTGGTTTATACCTGGTTTCTGCAATACTGTTTTCCAGTTTTCCCAGTAGTTTCTGTCAAATAGTGAGTTCTTATCCCCAAAGCTGGGACTTCTCAACTCTTGATTTGGGCTCTTCTCCCCTTCTACTGTGAATTCCTCCCCCAGTTTCATGATGTTAAATTAATGGCTGTTATAAAGAATTTCTGGGACAAAATGGAAATCATCTTGAGTGACAGAATTGTTGGTTGAAGACCTCGGAATGCACCCAGGTGGCATGAGCCAAGGCCAAAAGACAGTTGGAACCAACCCTATAAATACCCATCATGCACAGCACAGCTCAGCTCATTCTGGAACATCCTTGGGTAGAGGGAGGTTCAAGAGGGTGGGTAGGCCTTTGTACCTGCAATCTAGCTTCCTGCCTGAGAGATCTAGAGACCTGTCATACCTGTTGTCAATAGAGGTGAGAGAAGACAATATTACAACCATCTAAGAAGAACATCAATAGCCTTCCCTATCCTTTGGCTTGGCTCTGGCCAGGTCAAGCCAGGGTTAGTGAGAGGGTGAGGAAGCTCCTGCCTCTCATTGATCTACCAACATCTACAATCTCTGATTGTACTACTTTATATTAGTTTAGTTTTAGCATCCCTAAACCTCTTACCTCATTCCTTGTTCTTGACGCCTTGTTAAGTGAGAAATAAACCTTGTTACTAAGTTCCACTAAAGATTGGAGTACCTTTCCTAATTAGTGAACAGCCAAAGCTATTAGGAAGGGGAACCTTATTTCATTCAGTCAGAATTTCAGCATTATCCTTCTAGCATCAATACCAGCTCGTACCAACAACAAACCCAATCCCAAGTCAAGAGACTAGAGAAGTTGTCAACACACTCCCAACTCCTTCTGGGCTACTTGGCTTGGGCAAATGTTAAAGGAGACAGCTTGGCAGGCTCAGTCCAGCAGAGCCTGTCAGGCTGAGGGGGTGCATAGCCCTCTTCCATTACCTAGTACTACAAAGCTGCTGGCCCATTGTGCTCCCCTTATCTTCCTGTTTTTAACATGGCTCATGGAATTTTGGGAAAGTCTCTATGGTGACTTATATACTGGTCAGATTCCAACTTGATCCTGCTTTTCTTTCTCAAAGCAAAAGAGAGATTTTTGAGTGACAAAATCAGTTATCTTAGCTAAGTGCACTTGTGAAAAAAGATCTGGGAAACCTTAAAGCTCTTTAATGTGGATTTATAGTTTTGCTATTCACACTAGTGAGAATTAGCTGAGCATTAGCATCCCCTACTAATCCTAAGAAGAAGGTTTTCTCTTTAGTGTATCGAGGTCGAGAAACAGACTGAAGTCATGGTAAATGAGAAATACCGGTCATGGATTATTTGTGGTCAATCAGTGATGTCCTTTGAACTAGGGAAAGAAGCAAGGTGATTAAGAGTAAATAAAGGGTTTCACAATGATTCCTGGAACTTTTGTCAAAAAGCAAGACTTAGGCTATGCAGCTTTTGTGGTGGGAAATGTCATCATAGCAAAGAACAGTAGTGATGAAGCAAGGACAGACAAGAAATATACTATATTAATGCTGTCTCTTATGAAGTGGACAGGAATAAGTGGTGATAAATTTAGTAACCATTTTCTAAGCCTGTCCTGAGATGATGAAGACAATTATGGTTTTGCCATCCTTGTAAATAGTTTTCTTTCTAAATCTGTGGATTCCATTTGCTTTGAGATAGGAAGAACTTTCTTCCTCATCCACAAGTCATTCCAGGGGTTATCCTCTGTTCTTTCCTTCTAGACCCATTATTTGGGTGAGAATCCAACTCTACAATCCTTCTAAGGGTCTAATCTGTGCAATACCCCGGGCACTCGAGGAACTTTATGACTCAAGGGGAATGATACTTTTTCTGTATACAAATCTTTAAAATTCCACTATTCCCAGTTCTAGAAGCTGAATTCCAGAAGAGAGCCATAAACTCAAAATACTTTGGGGTAGAAAAGAGAAAGCCCAGAAAGCAAAGAGGAAAATGTTTCAGGAATCTTTTCCTCCTTCTCTGTCTGAATTCAAAGTCCTTTCAGGCTGGTCCTACTTCCAAGTAGGAGCTGAATGGATGGCAGATGGTGAAGACGAATGAGACATCCCTCCCTCATTGCCATCTTCCCCAATTCCTATTTGATTAACCTTCTCAAATGAAAGAATAGGATTGAAAATAGAGAGAAATGGAGGGCATTATATGTCAGCTGGAAGACAAATGAAGTAATAAACTGTCAAGAGACCTTTCTCCTGCACAGCAAGTATTCTTAGTCTCTCATGGCACCCAAAAATGCATCATGTGGTTGAATGATTGACATAAGATTAAGGAGCCCACATAAAAAGATGACAGAGTGAAAAAAAGGAAAAATATAAAGTTTCATTTCCATGTGGATTTATGAAAAACTTCTGTGTCTGACTTCCTAAAAGGCAAGCTTCAGACCCAGATTTGATTGGAGCAGGACTGAGTTTTTTGCTGTAACTAAATTACTTCAGTAATTGTCGACTTTAGGGACAACTGCCCAGCTTGTCTTAAAATGTGCAGCTCAGATTGTCTGGGGATATGTGACAATAGACAAACATTCTACTCTGCTCCACAGTTCCCCTTGATTTGTGTGGGCTGTGAAAATGTTGTACTCTACTGGGACCCATAATTGGAGGAATAAATTATTCTCTCCTGGCTAAATGCCTCAGGTCAAATACTTTCCAGTATCAAATGCTATTGATGATTCTTGTGCCTAACAACAAAGCACACAACTTATTAGTGCATATGGCAGTGATATTTAAAATAGTATCAGGGCGTGTTTATATGTGGAGGGATCTTTTACTCCCTCTTATCAAGCATCATCATAATATATATGTATATATTTCATATATGATACATTTTCAACAAATCTATCATTTGGAGCAATGAAGTCCTTACAAAGCAGAAGCACTGAGTACTCATGGAATTAGCCAAGCCCAAGGAAGAACACAACAAAGTAAGAGCACCAGATCACCTATCAGTCAGTCAGTCAATAAACATTTTATTAAGTGTCTATAGTATGTGAAGACTTGATGTCCATTTTATTGTTTTTTGGGGGGTTAGGACTTGAGATTTCACAAGTGAAGAGAACTCCCTCTATCAATAAGGATCAACAAATGTTCTACAACTTAAAGTAACAGAGAATTCTCTTGTGCCTTTAGTTTGAAGGTGGAGGGACTTGTTTGGGATCATAAGTATTATGAAGTTAAGTGACTTGCTCAGGGTCATATAGCTGGCATGTGTCAGAGGTAGGGCTTGAACTCAGATCCTTCTGATGGAAGCCAGCTCTTTCCATTAGAACATGCCACCTATCTTTTAAAAATGGACCCCCCCCCCAACTACAGCATGGTATATAGGCTGATCTGGATAAGATTGTATTTTTGAAAAAATGCATGGAGATGGGGGAAGGCAGGCTGAACTCAAGGAAGGAAGTAGTTCACATGGTTGGATCATGGAGTGCATGAAGGAAAGTAGAAGGAAATAAAATTAGAAAGATATGTTTAATTAATGTATTGCTTTTTGTAATTGTGAATTGATCCAACTATTCTGGAGGGCAATTTGGAACTATGCCCAAAGGGCTATAAAACAGTACATACCCTTTGTTCCAGAAATATTTACTACCAGGTTTGTATCCCAAAGTGATCAACAAAAAGGGGAAAGGGCCTACTTGCACAAAGCATTTATAGCAGCTCTTTTTGTGGTAGCAAAGAATTTTAAATTGAAGGAATGTACAAAATTTGGGGAAAGGCTGAATAAATTATGGTATATGATGGTGGTGTAATACTATTGTGCTTTAAGAAATGATGAACTGAATGATTTCAGAAAGAACTAGTAAGATCTACATGAACTGATGCAAAGTGAAATAAACAGAACCATGAGACCATTGTACACAGTAATATAAGTATTATCAGTATTGTGGAACTATAAACTGTGATAAGCTTAACTTTTTTCAGTAATACAATGATTCAGGACAATTCTGAAGGATCTATTTCAAAGAATTATTTCTACTTCCAGGGAAAGAACTGTTGGAGTTGGATGCAGATCAAAGCATGCAATTTTTCACTTAGGTTTATTTTGGTTTTTGTTTTGTGGTTTTTGCTTTATATGATTATTCTCTTACAAAAATGAACAATATGGAAATATATTTTGCATGATAATACATGTGTAACCCAGAAAGAAAATAAATCCAGTTAAATGAAACAAAGACAACAAGGAACAATATAAATAGCTACTGTAAGGGCAGAAGAAGGGGAAGGGCAAAAACAAGATCCTGACAAAGAACTCTGAGAAAATGGATTCTAAATACTAATGATGAAAACCTGATTCATGGAGGCTACTTTAGGATTGAATTCTCTGATTTGTCTAGCTTGATTATCATAGCACTGGGATAATTACCCAAGTACCTCTTTGTTTTGTGTTGTATAGATGAAGCTTCAGACTGTTATTAAATTAAAAAAAAAGAAAGATATGTTTAAATAAGACTATTATGGGGCCTTGAAAATTAGATGAAGGAGTTTATATTTCATTCATTATATAATGGGACACCCCTGAACATTTTTGAATAAGGGAAGATTGTGATCAGAGAAGTATTTTGGAAAAATTATTTTCTATTGTATATATGTAGGAAGATTGGATTGGAGAAGGCAAAAACCAATTTCAAAGTTGTTGAAAGAGGTCCAGAAAGATAATGAAGACCTACTGAATGATGAAAGCAGTAAACATAGAAATGGGGAACTGAAGTGAGAGATATTCCCTTTGGCCACTCACATAGCTAGCCTTCTCTCTGATGGGACTATAATACAAATTTATGACCAGAAGGATGACAATAAGACCCTGCAAAAATCCCCAGCTATCAAAAATTTGGTTTTGCATACTAGATTATACTTCTTTGAATTTTCAGTTGTTTTCAGTCCTGTCAGACTCTTCATGGACCCATTTGGGGTTTTCTTGGCAAAGATAGTGGAGTGGTTTGCCGTTTCATTCATCAGCTCATTTTACATATGAGGAAAATGAGGCAAACAGGGTTAAGTGACATACCCAGGGTCATACAACTTGTATCTTAATTCACATGCCAACTCAGCTTTGCCTCCATTGAAAGCTGCCTCCAAAAGAAAGTTTTACTTAAGTATTGAATAGAGAGGCATCCTAATGTAGTGGATGGATTGTTGGCCTTGGGATCAAGAAGATCTGGTTCAGGTCCCCCCCCCCCCCGACACATAAGGTTTGTGTATCAGACTAACAACACTTTGATGCCTTATGTAATTTTCTAAGAATATATATGCCAGAGTAGTAGCTAATCTGCCTAGGTAAAGGAAATTTCCTCACTAGGAGTTCTCTTCACTAATGATATCACAGGTTCAGTGTAAAAAAAATCTACTGCATAATATAAGATATTAAATTAATGTGAACACCTTATCTTCACAGTTTTCTGATTCAAGTTTCACTGTCTTACCTTTCCTTATTCGATGTGAGCAATAGGATTACTCCTCCATTATTCTCATACTTTTGTCAAGTTTGAAAGAGGGGAAGAGAATGGGTTTTTATTAAGTACCTACTATATGCCAGGTGCTTTATAAATACTATCTCACTTGATTGAAAGAAAAAAAAGGAAAAGGATATGAAGTTTGTTTCTTTCAGAAAAGGCTAAGAACAAATTGACTGAAATTGGAGTGGACACAGGAAGAAGACAGGAGTGTCAGAAAACCAAGCAAGGCAAGAGAGAGGTGAAAAGGGAAAATAGCAATTAATCAATGCCAATTTTTAAGGCCACTAAGTTCAGTAGATGGAAGATTCAAAGATAAAACTGAAAGCATCCCTGCCTTCAAGGAGCTTACACTCTTTCCAAGGACAGACCATTCACATAAATATGTATATACAGAATAAATACATAGTAATTGTGGCAGCTAGATGGTGTCATGGGTACTGGACCTTGGAGTCAGGAAGACTTACATTCTTAAATTCAAATCTGGCCTTAGATGCTTACTAGCTATGTGACCCTGAGTAACTCATTTAACTCTGCCTCAGTTTCTTATTTTTAAATGAGCTGGAGAAGGAAATGGTAAACCACTCAGATATCTCTGTTAAGAAAACAGGATCACAAAGAGTTGGATTTGATTGAAAAGGACTGAACTGAATTGTGGGAGAATGAGATTCACAACTTTCTGTTTGAACTGAGTTTTGAAGAAAATTATCAAAGAGGTCTCACATAGTATTGTGAAGAGCGAATCAAAATTTCTTTGTCTAACAATCAACAATTCTTAAATTAATCAACCAAAAACTTAAACACCCCTACTTAACACTAAGTAAGAGAGTTTGTAAGTCACTTACTAAAGTGGACAACAACTCCAGAGGCCACTGACCACCCCCTGGGCAGTGCTAAGAAAATTGAAAGACTTCAATTGGTTCCCTTAAAGTGGAGGAAGGGAAAGGAAGCAACTTGGAAAAAGGATTATAAAAAGTCCTGAACTTCCTGTCCAGGGAAGCTTTGGCTGGTGACTTGGCTTTTGGAGGTGGTTTTGGACTTGACCTTCACCTTCACCTTCGACCTTGGCTCTTGGACTGCTTCTTGAAGGACTGCCCCTGGATCTCCTCCTTTGGACCTCAATGCTGGAGGACTTTGCCTTGGGTGGGTAAGTAGTTGGCCTTCCTTTCCTGGCGTCTGGAGAGACTGGTTCCAGAGAGCCTTTCCTTTCCTGGAGGAGGCTGCAATGGTAAAACCCTTGCTGAGGATACCACTGGACTTCTGACTGAGAATTACCAGAAAATCCATGTGGGTCAAGGGACATGATGAAGCCCTTCTGGGGCTGAGGAGCCCTACACCAGAGCTGTGCTTAGGGCGATAAGCTAGATAATTCTCTACCCCATTCTTACATTTTCCCACTTTCACTCTTTCCACCTTTTTGTAAGTAAATCTACTAAAGATCATTTTGATTTTAGTTATAACAACTTTAAATCGGTAACCACAATATTACTATAGAATTCTCATATTAGCATTAAAACCTAAATTTAAAATTTTTACAGTATCCCTTATCCTGGCAACCATGTAGCTAATTGTGCTGATCCCAGGGAGATCAAAGCAAAATCCATTCCTGTTACTACAAAAATAATTTAAAAAATATATTCTGCTGGTGGTAAATGAATGAATGAAAAAAGCATTTGTTAACCATATAGTATGTTTCAAGAACTATGCTAAGCTCTGGGGATGCAAATACAGAAGGAAGGACTGTCCTTCAAGAAGCTCACATTCTAACAGAAAACAGTGGATACTAGGGAGGAGGTAATTTGTTCTAAACATTACAAGGATGTTGAACAAATTGATGCACTCCCTCCAAACTCAGTGGTAAAGTATATATGAGTTTGGAACTAACTGTGGGGAGAAGCTGTGTGTTCTGTAGAGTGGCAGGTATTGAAGCTGTTGAGATGACCAGGAGTAGGTAGTGACATGAACTTATGAATCTGACTTAGCTGACACAGTCAATCAGGAAAGGCTATCACCATTCAGGATGTCAGAGATCCAGGATAGATGACCCAAAGATAAAAGGGTTATGGTCTTCCAGGTTATGGTCTTGGATCCAAGTGGCAAGGCACCTAGAGGGTTGTCAAGAAGATAACTAGTGAGAAAGTAGCAACATTTCTATATACTGAGATTATTATTATTTGTCTTTATTTCACACTAAGCTATTATTTTGTTAGCAGATATTTTGTTGGGGAACAAGTGCCAAAACACAAATGATTGGTGAACTGTTGGATATACAACAAGGCTTCGAAGGAATTGTGCCTTCAGGTAGTCTTGAACTGCTGAATTCTAGACTAATGTCAGGGAGGGTTGAATCTCAGCAAACTGGGGAGATGTGGTAGCCTGTTCATCTTTGGCCATTTTGTGTATGACATGGGCACTTTAAACTGGAGACTTTAGTGACTTCAGTGGTACTTAATATAGAGGCACAGGCTACAGCCTGCATATACAATATACAAGACATATATTATTTATTAGAGAGAATAAATAAGAATCTATTGCTCTTGGACTGAAAGGAATCCAACCATTTTTATCTTCCTACATTTGTTTGGCAATGGAAAAGCCATTTTTAAAACATAAATATGACAAATGGTTCAAAAGAAGTTCAAGTCATTAAATGACTCTCATAAACTAAAAACATGGCAATAAGGAACATTTTTTGGTAGAGTAATAAGAAACCCATTAAATGTGCTGGCTGTTGCTAAGGGGAGGAATGAAACAAACAGGAAGGCTGGGTTATAGCCAAATGACTGTAGCTAAGACTCATCAGGACTTTCAGAGTGGCCAGAGCCAGACTAGAATGAAATGATGGAGAGGTTGGGTTGCTTCAGTACCTCAGTTTCCCTGCTTCACATCTTCCTTCCCACTTTGGTACCATTGTTCTAAGAAAAGAAATCCAGGATCCCTGAATTTCAGTTGTAAGGGCTCACATTTGTGATAATCTACTCTATCCTTTTTTTGAGTTAGAATCTCCTCTAAAATATGCTTGACAAATGTTTTTCCCCAGTGGATTGTACTCTCTTTGAAGACAGGGACTGTTTTTACTTTTTGACTTTACATTGCCACCATCTATTTAACGTAATGCCTGACCCATGGAAGGTTGATATTGATAAATTGATAAAGCATTGATAAATGCTTTTTCAATTGAATGGATTTGAAATGGACATCCCATTTTTCTTTCAGCATCTTCACTTTTCCCTTTGCTCATTTCCCTTCAGACACTGTCTTAGGCTCCACGCCTCCCCATTCTCCTTCCCCCCACCCCATAAAGATTTATCACATTAGTTTTATGATCTTGGACCAGTTTCATTATCTGTAAAAAGAGGAATCTGATTTACTGTTCTCTAAAGTTCCATACATTTGCAAATCCTGTGGCTCATTTCCCCAAGTTTCTCTGAGAAGGAACTTGGGGTGTTCTGTCATTTGGAAGCAGGGTGGCCATTGTAGGCAAGGCCTTAATTAGACCAATTGGTTCTAATTCAGGTTTGGGAGTGGAGCAGAGATACTCATAGACCAACTAGCAGTTAATGATAGGAAATTTACTCAACATGACATGGACACAACATGGATCCAGGTGAATATAGCTTCCTTGCCTCAGGGTTGCCTATATTGATGTACCCTATGAACCTGAATAAGTGAACTCTTGACTGCTTATGTGCTGACGTTGTTACTGAGACCACTTGACAACTCTGTTAATTATTTGAACCTTAGTCTCCTGGGGCAACTAAGGTTCAAAGATGGTTTCAAAATATTTCAAGAAAAAAGTCAATAAGAGAGAGCTTGTGTAGGGTAGGATCTTAGGATATTGCTCCCATCCCATTCCATCCACTGGTGGCAAGATCTTAAAGGACATCTAAACAGCATTCCACCTCTTATGTATCTTTAGGATTGGCATTGGACATCTAGACTTGGACCATCAGAGCTGTATTGTAGGGAGTGACACTTCTATTTTTTTAATAACAAATTTACATATATTTTCCAAAGTTATATGATCTATATTGTCTCCCTCCCTTACTCCCTTCCCCCTTATGGAGCTGACAAGCAATTCAATTGGATTATACAGTGATCCTTCACCTATTGTAGGAGTTACATTCCAGAGACCCCCATGATAGATGAAAATCCTTGAAGTAGCGGCATTATGCTCATTATATATATATATATATATATGTATGTATATATATATAAGAGTGTGGAAAAGGTTTATAGAAGTGTCGGAAGGGTTTATAACGCCTTAATATATGTGTGTGTGTATACACTGAGCCAATTAGCGTCTAGGATACAGAACACAGAATTTTGGTTGGTAGCTTTTAATTCCATCAACCAATAGTGTACTGTGTACATCTCACATTGGCAAACTTATACAAGTGGTAGTGGTTTACTGCATTTCCATTGTGTACAGTATGGTATTCATCTGCAAAATCCAGTGATATAGTAAAATCTTTGCCATACAGAATTAGATATATATATTTTTAAAAACCCATGATACAGTGAAACCATGATAAGTGAACTGCAATGTATTAAGGATCAACAGTACATGTATTATCATGTAAAACATATTTCTATAATATTCATTTTTATAATGGAATTATCTTCTAAAACCAAAACCCCAAATCATATACATGAATAAGCAAATGATAAGTCATATGTTTTCTTTTGCATTTCTAGGGAGTCACACTTCTAGTATAGTCATTGAACCTTATTACAGGTGAGGCTCATCCATAGAAAGGTAGCTAAAAGGTCATCACCCTCTTGCATGCTGTCTGTCCTAGTGCCAGGGTCAATACTAAGAATCTCCATCTACCACTAACTTCTCTGTGTTTCCTGGCCCAGCAGCCAAAGTATTTTTCTTCCCGGAGGTCCTTGGAAGGAAATGCCAAATCTTTATCCCTTTAAGAACCTTGGATAATGGATAATAGACTAACCACTTCTTCAAAGGATATGGAGGTAGCTTCACCTCCTCCTAGTCATAGGAAATTAAAACAACTCTCCCCAATAACTCTACCCCTTGCTCTCTTGAGCCCTACCTAAAAAAAGGAGGTATCCCCTCACCACTGTGTATTGTCCTGACTGTAAAATGGAGTGACTTTGTTGGTTCTTTTAAATTTTTTTAAATTTAAATCTTAATTTTTTTTATTTTTTAAAGACAAATAAACTGAAAAACAAGGTTAAGGACTTGTCCAGTGTCAGGTAACTTCTAAGTGAGTGAGACTACATTTGAACTCAAGTCTTCCTGACTACAGATCAGGCACTCTATCCACTGTACCACCTAGCTGCCTCAATAATACTGAGTATGTATTAATGAAATAACCCCACCAGGTAAAACTGTTTAATTTCAACTATTTTTATTTTTAAAAAATACTCTCCTCCCAAGGGATAGTCAGAATAGTAGGAATTTTAGTTATTAGAGGCAAGCTGGTAAGGGACCATATTGGTATATGCCATACCTAAATATGTTCTCGAAATTGCTTTAATAAGCATGTTTTAGTGGGGTGAGGAAAACGCTTATGTACCTTCTAACACATCAATCTATTTCAAGATTTACTCAATAAATGAACTGTGGTCAGGAATTTTCTTGTAGGAAGCTTTCATCTCTGTAAAATAGTGGTTGTGGAGGCTCTAAGTCACAGATAATGTAGGCTGTGATAATGGTTTATGATGCCTTCTGCTTTCATCTCCTATACCAGGATGGGGCTACAGAAGGGATAGGGTAGTGAGGGCAGGTTGGGTACATGGCAAATGACAGAAGATAGAGATTTGTCTTGGAGTCTCAGTGCCTCATATATTGCCTAGTTATTGTTCATTAAGCATTTGATACATTGAATGGAATTGAAGGGAATCCAGGAATTATGGGAAACACAATTTACAATTATGAGAAACACACAATTATGGGGAACTTGGTACTCAGTGGACAAAGGATAACAACAAATTTGTCTCAATCCCTCTCTATGAGTTTTACTTAGGAACTTCTAACTCATCAAGGACATATAAAAGAAGGATATAGACAAGCCAAGGTATAGACATACATAGAGAAATCCAGTGACTTCAATTCTCATCTGTTATATCTCTTCTCTGATATTGGCGGTAAGCTAATTGTGGCATTTTGTTTGTAGTTGGAATTTTGTGAAATCTATAAAAGGGTATCTTATTAGATTTCTAGAGCAATGTAAAGCAGAAGGACCTCAACCACTTTGGGGATTCATTATGGCTAGCTAATGATGAGCGTTTAGGGCTGAGAAGTCAAGCATCCTGAAAAAATGCTGAAATTTCTAATCCCATATAGAATACTAACATGCAAATGTTTCCTTAAAGAAAAGATCTGGGGAAAGTCCAGAGAAGGATAACCATAGATAGAAAGATGCTTTCCTACGAGGTAGGATTAAAAAGATTAGTACTCTTATGTCCTGAAAGGATATGATAAAAAGCCATGAAGCCATAAAAAGGATATATGAAGCAAACTGGATTTCATTACCAAATGGCAGAATATTAGAATTAGTGAGAACAGTGTGACATATAAAGGTAGTGAGGTAAAAGAAAATACTAATTGTTGTAGATAGCAGACTAAAAGAAATCATCACATAAGGACATTTTCCTACCTTTTGTTATAGGTGGGAAGAATAAAGAGGTTTGAGGAAGGCTCAGAAAAAAAATCATGGATGATTGACCACTAGAGGATTATTAAGAGAAGCTAAGAGCTGTAAGATTAAAAATTAATACCTACAACTCCAAGTATTATATTTTATAATATTTATTAATATTAACTTGAAATAAAGGAAAGCAATAGCCTGAGCAAAAGGAGCTATCCAGACCATGAAAAACGAGAGGAGAGAGAGAGAGAAGAAAGAAAAGGTGAGGTTACAGCAAACTTTTATCCAAAAGAACATAAGGATGCAATGTGGGGACAACAGGAAACGGATGCTGGGAAATAAAGTCCAAAGGTACAAAATTCTATTTACACATTCCCTCCATGATCCATGAGTCTCTCCAAGGATCATTTAAACATAACCAACTTAAAACTCTAAAGATTTTTAACTAAAGGTATATACGACATTGCAGCTTCTAAAGGGAAATTACAATAATTAGGGGATAAGAGGGTAACAAAAGAGAAAAAGAACAAAACCAATGACTACTATATTGACAAAAAGCCAATTTTGGGGTAGTCCCTTTTGGCATAAGAGTGTACATTCAAAATAAATGCATTCAATTCCCCACAGCTCAATTCACCACATTCAAAAGTTCACTCTGGATCTTCTGGTGGAGTGTGTAGTTTCTGCAGGCATCTTCATGGCACCTTCTACAAACAGTTCACCTTTTGGATTTGGGGAGGTAGCAAGTTTCTTATCCTAAAATTACTCTCAAAAGAATTTAAACTTTGCATTATAGAATAATAATACATTCCCACCCAAGGAGGATATTGACAAATACAGGGATCACACAGGGATACATGACTGAGTTATAAGGTATATGAATCAATTGTGAAAAGAAAATTAAAAAACATCAAAAAATCCAAATAAAAGAAAAAAAATAACTTCTGGATGAAATATAAAATATTAAAATCTTATGTGTAAAAATTCTAAGTAAGGAAAAAATAAACATATAATGCATCCTTGAATCAGGGCCCAATTAAAGTGATTTATGTCCCCTAAGCCTATAGTAGCAATTATGCACTTACCCAATCAGCAGCCAGGACTACAGAACATTTGCCACACTGTGAAAGACAGAAGAGGGACTAGATTTTAGCAATGAATGGGAAAAAGAATTCCCTGGTCTAATTTTACCTTTTCACTCAGGGATAGAGGAGCCAGGATGGCAGCCAAAGTGAGGTGATTGATAGAAGTGAGGCTTGGGGAAGTCCTATGTGTAATATATGTCAAAAAGCCTCAACCTAGAACCTCAAGCAAGTTCAAGTTCTCTTGTTTTGGCTCAGACTCTCATCAATCTCACTGGTATTGGTTGGTCTCTTTAATTGTGCGCTCAGTTGACACTATGCAGGTTAACTTTGTGCTGCCTTGGCACTGTGCAATGGCTTTTTTGTGTTTCCTTTTCCTGGAATCAGACACAATCATTAAGTAAAGTCCCATAATTTTTTAAACAATCAATGGCAGTGTTTCTATAGTCTAAAGCTTTTGAGTATGCATTGACATTTGGGCTAATGGACATTTTAACCATACCCTAGTGCAGAATCAAAAAGCCTTTTAATACTGGTAACATGTGCTTTGAGTTCAAAAAATGAGAGGAAAAAAACCTCAAATACTATGTCACATATAAAAGGGGAAAGAATAATAAAAATGTTAAATATATATATAGATATATGTATATATAACAACTTTATAAAACAGTAGTACAACTGGTAATACACATTTAAAGAAATAGCAAAATCATAATAGCTCAGATAATGATAATAGCAAACAAACCCACTCTCATATAGGATTCATATGAGGCATATAGCCACTTGCTGTGTGACATTTAAAAAACCTATGGAATGATGGATGCTTGTCACAAGTTTTACATGAAATGATGGATACTTGTCACAAATTCTACAGATGTAGTCAGTCTTTCAACCTTGACTGAGATATTTTTAACAAGTCTTACTGCCATCATTCCAAAATATGACAGAAGAGCCCAGAAAAAAAACACAAACCTCTATACTACTAATGAAAACCTTTTGGGTCTAAAATGTCACCAAGAATTTAGATCATTCTGATGGAAGGGTAGAGTAAGTTGAAGAGTTATAAATATTAAAAAAATTCAAAAGCTACTAGGCTTCCCAGGAAAATCCTTTCCACTTCCTGAATGAGATTATAACTCATTACAGGATAACCAAACCCCCTTTTTCAGGAACCTCCCTCCCTCTGGTATGAGACTATAACAGTGTAAAACACCTGTCTTTAATATGTTCCATCCATTTTAATGTGGTGCTGAGGACTAAATAGTGAAAATCACTTCGAATGTTTCATTCATTACATTTTTAATAAATGCAGAGATGGGAAAATACAACAGTGCTATTACACTTCACTTCAACTACAAATGAACCCTTATCTCTTATTACAAACAACTCAAAGGCAGGCAAATGATCAGTCAGAGGTAGGGATGCTACTAGATAACTGAAAATCATGTCTGAAGATCCTTTAAAATCAGTTGAGATATTTAGCTCATTAAATTCTCCAAAGGCTATATATATATAGGTTGTAATCAATTTGATGGAGTCTATCTATTGTCATCTATATGACAATTAACAAAGGCAAAAAGGAACAAAAGGCTGTTAAGGCAACATCTGACCTTGATGGATCTGGTGACAAACCCAACATCCATAAAGACCTATGGTTTTTCCACCAAAAGCGTTTGTGCAAGTTGTTTATGGATTTTTACAATGATATTTTCTTCAGTACAGTCATGGGGGAAAGGTACAAATAAAGGCAAGGTAACCGCACATATAGTTAATAGCCAAAACACAGTAGTTGAATATGATTCAGTGTAACAGAATAATACTGATCAGATTAATATATATGTATATAAGCATATATATATATATATATATACTTAAAAAAAAGTAAAATCTAAAACAAACAATCAGCAAATATAATATATGTGATAGGATACAGGCAAAAGTCCTTTTCTCCAATTCCAATAGACTTGTTCACTATTAGAAGGGGAAACAAAAATGAAGAGTTGATATCAATAAAACAATGGAGTCTGGAAAGGCTTAACAAATCACCTCTAAACTTTTTTAAGGTTACTTCCCTTCCCCAATATGATCATATATTTAAATTCCTTTGGTCACACTTCTGGAGTTCCCCATATACGCACTGGGCATAGTATGGACAACTCCTATATTGGATGTCTTGCAGGGACTGGGCAGGCCAAAGTGACAAGGGGGTGTAGGGAAATGAATATCCCCTCTGAATGCTAGGATTACACAAGCTAATTGCAAGGACCAGTGCACCAAGGAACAGTAGGAAGAAAAGACATCCTAAAACTGGGAACTGTTTGAGCTCAGTAAGGCTCTCTGGACATAGGAACTGTTTGAGATAGGCATGAAACTGGGCCATGCTTGCAATCTCTACTTCCTATCTGTATGTGGTGCTATGCTGGTAGGCACTGACTAGGAGTAAAAAGCCTCACAAGTAATGCTTGGGAGAAGAGTTCTGACCCTTCCCCCTCCACAGAGGTAAAACTAATGGCCCCTTGGTACCTGAATCTCCACCCCCATAGCTAGGAGCATGGAAGCCCTCCTGGGTTAGCCAGGCTAGGCAGCTAGATGGGGTTGTGGATGAGGTAGATAGTGTGGATTGGGCTGCACCATGCTGTGTTCTTCTGCTGAAAAGTGGCTGGCACAGGCTTGAGACCCACATTTGGGGGTGGGAGAGAGAGGGGATTTATACTTCATCCTTGGTGCAGAAAAAATAAAGGTGCTTTTAAATGGCTCTTGAACCCTTGGGCAATCAGGCATGGACTTCAGTAGCTCATGAACAGCAGAAATAGCAGGGACTCCCCGGGCAGTGTCTGATCAAACCTGGGAGGCAGTGGTGGCAGCAATGGCAGTAGCAGTGGTGGGAGCAGCAGTGGGTGGAGACCCCAGTCCCCATCCCGGTCTCATGGTGGGCTGGTCCACAGCACTGAGAAGCTTCATTACCCTTTACTCAAAAGGCTATCTTAAAAAAATCGAGAATTCTATCCTGAAGTGGTAACCAGAAATGTAAGATTAAAAATTAATATCCACTACTCCAAGTATTATATTGTTATAAGATTTATTAATAATAACTTGAAGTAAAGGAAAATGATAGCCTGAGCAAAAGGAGCTACCCAGACCATGAAAAGCAGGAGGAGAGAGACAGAAAGAGAGAGAGAAAGAGAGAGAGAGAGAGAGAGAGAGAGAGAGAGAGAGAGAGAATGAAAGAGAGAGGAAGAAGGAAAAAAAGGCAAGGTTACAGCAAATTTTTATCCAATAGAACACAAGGACTCAACATGGGTCCAATAGGAAAGGGATACTGGGAAATGAAGTTCAAGGGTACAAAATGCTATTTACATGGAGTACTTGGGGGGTTAATTCTAACTTCTCCCAAAAAATGCACCTGTTGTCACTCTGAGAGAGACAGAAAGAAAAAAACAGAGAAAGAGGAGGAGGAAGAAAGATTCTGATTCTAGATGGAATTTCATGGATGATATTTTATATTCTAGAGCCTGTAGAAGATCATGGTGGGAGGTCTATAGATTGTACTACTTATATAGTGGAGTTGGAGTCATGGAAGACTTGGATTCAAATTCCACTGGAGACTTTGGCTTATATGACCCTGACCCACTCAACTTTTTGCCTCAATTTCCTCATCTGTAAGGTAGGGATAATAAGCATGTGTCCTTCAGGATTTTTTTGAAGATCAAATGAGATAAAGTACATAAAGAACTTTGTAAATCTTAAAGTTCTATATAAATATATTATTATTGTTTTTAGGCTGTGAGAGAAGGACAAATAATGAGAGATCACAGGTATAGCTATAGCAAGATGAGGGAAATTTTTCAGGTTATTGAATTTCAGGTTCTTTCGCTTATTTGTAGTTCCCTGCGTCCCCTATTCCCACCCTACACAAAGGCAGGAAAGATGCCTCCTATATATTTAGTCTTAAATTTTGCAAGTGTCTCATATGTATTTTTAGGATGGTTGGTGTGACATTGGTAGTCACTTCCTCACTTTAGTTTTGCACCTTTCCCTTCTAAAATGATTTGTTATTTCTTAAGTAAAGAACCTGAACCTGTAATTTAGGGATGTCACTACAAGATGGAAGTTGTTTGCCAGAGCCACAAGGTGTGGACAGTAAGATATCAGCATTTGAAATGTTTATTCAAGATAAGCACAATTTTCTCTCCTTTTATATAAAAAAGCTTTATTAAAAGTTAAATATTAAATGATCAATAAAGCCATACATACATTTTATAAGAAATACTATGTTTGTGTCTTACTTTCTTCTTACAAATGATAAACTCCATGAAGGCAGATACTATAAAATAATATTCATCTTACAAGTGGCCCTTCCCATCCCTCACTTTCCTATAAGCGGCGTGAGTGCTCAGTAAGTGCTTGGTAAATCCTGTTTTTCACTATTACATATAAATATTTTTATAGGTTGTTCTATTTTTAAAAATAACTATATCTTTAAGATATAGTCAGAAAAGTGTATGGGTGGTCTTTTGCCAATCAGTAGAGAGTTCCATGAATTGTTTTGCCAAATTCTTCTAAGTATTCTTCTTCATTCCTCATGTAATTTTCAATGAATGGTCTTCCAGAACCTGTCACCAAAAAAAATCTGTTCTCTGTAACATTGTTTTCTATAAAAATGGATGAGAATTTGTAAAATCCTGTTAACTATTGTTATATTCATAATCTGGGAAGTGATGGGTGCCACCTTGACTGACAGGGATGGCAGTTGGAAGACTCGGAATGTTCCCAGGTGCCATGAGCCAGGGGCAAACGTCAGTTGGCCCCATGGTATAAATACCCCTGACAGCCACTTTGAAGGAAGTCTCTCTCTGGAGGTCTCTGGACAGGAGTCTCTGGACTGGGAAGTCTCTGGACTGAGTGGGTGGTTTGAAGGTTGGCAGGGAGGTCTATGAAGAAGAGGGTAGGAATAAATCTGAAGCTATTTCCTGATAGACTGTGAGAGCTAGTGCATCACCAGCACTGATAGTGAGAAAGCTGAGAGAATAAGACCATCAATACATCTGCATCAATAGCTTCCCTATTCTCTGGCTTGGCTGTGGCCCGGTCCAGCCAGAGATAGTGGGAGTGAATAAATCTCTAGCTTCCACCAGATGAATAGCCTCCAGTCCAGATTGTCAACTAGTTTTTAGATAATAGATCGAAAGGGTTTCCAATCCCCAATCCTTGACCTTGTTATCCTTTCCCTGTTCATAGATAAAGAGGGTTCAACAACAAGTACCTTCCTGAGTGGTCTGTCTATCACAGCCCTTGGGAAGGGAGTCAAACGCAGTCAGATCTTGAATATTATCCAAAGCAAATTAATAGCCCAATACTAATTTATCCAACCACAGGTTGGACCTGGAAAGGTTACCCATCTATATAAACTCTTGAGGGTCCTTACTGGGCAGCTTAGAGAGAAAGGGATAACTTACAGCAGCAGTCAAGGGTGATCAGAGTAGGTGCTCCTCCATCAACTGCAGCTGAGGAGAGTACAGATAGATATCTCAACATCATTGTACATCTATACATCTCCCTTGGATCCTTTATAGGCATAACACTAGGCCAGACTCCTTTTTTTTAAATGCATGCAAATAGAACATCATAAAAGCTGAAAATCAGAAATATACAAGATTTTGTTTCCAAATTTTTCATTTACCATTACTATCAGGATTGTCAGAGTTGCACTTTATTGATCATGTATTTTCAAAAAGCGAAATGTCCTCCAGACCAACATGGTTGGTTAAAGCATGCTGCCTGACAAAAGTCTACCATGACAGTCACAAAATCCTGTGGTTATCTCTCAAGGCCTTTGTTGTATTTCTAAATTTCAAAAGTTCAACTGTTGATTTCATTTTAGTTCAGTTCAATTTAGTTCATTTCAACTCAACTTTTATTAAACATCAACTACGTGACATGAAAGTAAAAAACTCTTAGTATTCAGTTTAGTTGAGTTGAATTCTATTCAATTCAACAAACATTTATTGAGCTCTACAATGTACATGAATTGGCAATACAAAGTAAATTTAAAAAATGTGAACCACCTGCCCCTGTTTTCATGTAGCTCCAATTCTATTCATTCTAGTTTACATAATAAAAAACCTACACTTACTTTCAGATTTTTATTGATTTGAACAAGTTCAGGATTTTACTAGGCTAGACAAAATGTTAACTATTCATTTCCATGAGTATTCTGTAATAATAAGAATAAAGGGTTCTTTGGTCTTTTATTATTCTGGGCTTTATCTTGTCTCTGCTTTCCCATCACTCTATATTCTCTCAACTATTTTTTTTATCCTAACTTGTCTATATTCCAACTTCAGCCAACCAATTTCCTGGTTTCCACATTTTGTATCCTCCAGGGCCACAGCCACTGACGTGAGCCTAGAATGTGGTATGGGTCTCAGTGTACCATTTTATTGAGAGTTATGCCTTCTTTAGCCTCATCCAATAATTGCCCACAAAGTGGCATTAAAAGCATTTTGGCTTTATGATACTTTAATTTAAGATCATTATTTATATGAGAAGGAGACATCTACTTTTCATTTACCAAGATAAAAAAAATACACACACAGCCACCCCAACACTATCACTCCCTCCCTGCCAAAAGCGAGACTGAAACTGGAAAGCTCTCTCCATAAACCAGGAGTCTTTATCTTGATCTATAAATATCCACCACATGCATCAGGAAGACTCAGCTCCTCTTTTTGGATGCTGATGGGACTCTATGCAGAATCTTGTTGACTGATTGGAAGACAAGCTTCTCATATCCTCTCAAAAGTCATTTAAGTGGATGAGGAGTGAGCCAAGGCTGGTGTTATTATTACATTAGACAACGGATGGTACAGCATTGCTGGTGGGAGAAAGAGACCGCAGTACATCCCCCCCAAAGAGAATTTATTGCCATTCTTTAGGTTTATGTTGGCAATATCTTAGCATATTAGTTATGGCCAGTGAGGTAATGTTTAAATAAATTAATTTTGCCACTTTGTTAGTAATAACAATAGCAACAGATTCCAAGTAGACAGCTGTCTGGTTTAGGCTTAGCTTTTGATAATGGCTTCAAGAAATTTCCCTGTCTTTTTTCCTTTATTACATAGGAGACCAGGGTGGGGTTGGGGGTGGTAAATGACATTAGATGCCATGATTGGAAATTATCCAGAAACTAAGCATATATCCTTTTTATGTCTTGGTATGAAGACTTGAGGGTCATAATTCAGTTTGAATTCAACTCAACAAATACAGATGTTCAAAATATTCTGCTAGGCTGGGGTGATGGGTAGAAAGGGAGAAGGCATCAATTAAAAATAATACCCCATCTCTCAGAGGTCTCACAGTGGGCATTAGGTAAATTCAAAGGAAAAATGATGTACAATAGGAGATGAAAGGGACAAAACCCAGATAATTCTCTAAGATTTTTGAAAAAACCCTTAACTTCTGTCTTAGAATCCATACTGAATATTGGTTTCAAGGCAGAAGAGTGGTAAAGGCTAGACAATGGGGGTTAAATGTTTTGCCCAGGGTAAGATAGTTAGGAAGTGTCTGAGGCCAGATTTGAACCCAGGATCTTCTGTCTCTTAACTCGGCTCTCAATCCATTAAGCCACCTAGCTACTCCTTTGATTTTCTGAGATCTAACACAACCAGAAAAACCACTTACACTATATAATCGATATAAAAAAATAATTTCAAAGATATGTAATAAAGATATGTAACTAATAAACTAATGAAGAATGAGAAAAGTAGATGTGTTAAAACTATATAATAATAAAACTGTAAAAACCAAACAGTTTCTTAATGGACTCCAGTGTTTTCCTATTGCCTCTAGGATGAAATACAACCCCTTTGTAGCTTTTAAAACCTTTCCCAAGCTATCCCCAAGCTATTCTATTTTTCTGGTCTCTTTGGACATTACTGTCTTGTCTATAGTCTGCTATCCACATACAATCTAACTGGCCTTCTCTCTGTTCCTCACATAGAACATTCTGCCTCACATCTCTTTGCCCTGGCCCTGGAAGTCTCTCATTCCTTGAATGCATTCCTTCTTTCCTTCTGCTTCACAGAGCTACTCTTTTCTTTAAGATGCAGGTCAAGCACGATGTTTTGCATGAATTCTAATCCCCTCTGCTGGTAGTATCCTTTCTCCCAAATGACTTTCCATATATTTGAATTTACTCACTTATAATTATATTCTCTATATTTTATAAATATTTTTCCTTCCTCATTAGAACATGAGCAAGTAGGGATTGTTTCATTCTTTGTACTTGGCACATAGTAGGTACTTAACAAATACTTGTTTATTAATTGATCATGTTGGAGTGTTTATTTCTTTCACTTGCATTTCAGTGTGTCAATGTCCTTCTTAAAACATGCTAAACAGAACTAAAGATGGTCCTCCATATGTGGTAGGATGTATAGTTTCATAGATAAATTGTTATTTTTATTTTATTTTATTTAAACCCTTACCTTCCATCTTGGAGTCAATACTGTATATTGGCTCCAAGGCAGAAGAGTGGTAAGGGTAGGCAATGGGGGTCAAGTGACTTGCCCAGGGTCACACAGCTGGGAAGTGTCTGAGGCTAGACTTGAACCTAGGACCTCCTGTCTCTAGGCCTGACTCTTAATCCACTGAGCAACCCAGCTGCCCCCGATAAATTATTTTTGGAGATGAGAGAATGCAAATTAACCAGAGGGTTTGATCTTAAGCTAGAACTTAGAAAAGCAGGGAAAGGGTTACCTTTGAATAGGATGAGTCAGTTGATAAAGGATGAAGGGGGGAAATCTTTAAATTTCAGATATGAATATGTCATTTCCCAACACATGAGCCCTTTACTTAGAAGCAAGAAGAGGATAGAGAATAACAAATGAGAAGTCAGTGAGGGAAGTGATTGAAAGAAGCTAAGGCCACTGGCTAGTTTTTAACTTTGATTAAAAGTGTATCACCCTGGGGGCAGCTGGGTAGCTCAGTGGATTGAGAGCCAGGCCTAGAGACGGGAGGTCCTAGGTTCAAATCTGGCCTCAGACACGTCCCAGCTGTGTGACCCTGGGCAAGTCACTTGACCCCCATTGCCTACCCTTACCAGTCTTCTGCCTTGGAGCTAATACACAGTATTGACTCCAAGACGGAAGGTGAGGGTTTAAAAAAAAAGTGTATCACCCAACAAAATAAGCAAAGAAGGAGTTTTACAAAAATCCTTTTATGACACGAATATGGTACTGATTCCAAAGCCAGGGAGATCAAAAACAGAGAAAGAAAACTACAGACCAATCTCCTTAATGGACATAGATGCAAAAATGTATCACTCCTTTTTGTGGTGGCAAAAAACTGGAAAAGGAGGATATGCCCTTCTATTGGGGAATGGCTGAACAAACTGTGGTATATGCGGGTGATGGAATACTATTGTGCTAAAAGGAATAATAAACTGGAGGAGTTCCAGGTGAACTGGAGAGACCTCCGGGAACTGATGCAGAGAGAAAGGAGCAGAGCCAGAAGAACATTGTACACAGAGACTGATATACTATGGTAAAATTGAATGCAATGGACTTCTGTACCAGCAGCACTGCAATGACACAGGACAGTTCTGAGGGATTTATGGTAAAGAATGCTACCCACATTCAGAGGAAGGACTGCAGGAGAGGAAACATAGAAGAAAAGCAACTGCTTGAACACATGGGTTGAGGCGGACATGATTGAGGGTGTGGACTCGAAACTACCACACCAATGCAATGATCAACAATTTGGAAATAAGTCTTGATCAATGACACATGTTAAAACCAGTGGAAATACGCATCAGCCATGGTGGGGAGGGGAAGTCGGGGGGGTGAAAGGGAAAGTAAGAGCATGAATTATGTAACCATGTTAACTTTTCAAAAAAATAAATATTAATAAATGTTTTAAAAAATGTATCACCCCTCCCCACCAATTGCTGAAAATAAGCATTATAAATAGACACGCAATAATGGAAATTTTTAGCATCTGCTAATTCTCCAATTTTAACCTAAGCAATATCTGTATTGAGTAAAGGACTAGTCTCTGTCCAAAGTTCTATCTTCCATGCCATGCTGGCTCATGAAGACTGACTTCCTTCACAGAGACTTAAATAGCGAGAGAGCTCAGTGACATATGCTATGAGAGAAAAGAAATAAAACAATCCTCTTCAGAGACAGAGCCCAAAGCTGGAAGACATTCACACACCACTGTGCTCACTAGTCACTATAGTGCTTGAGAAACAAATAGACATCTACATTCTTCTCCATTCCTCTGATTGCCTCACACTGAAGGTTCTGAGCATCCATGGAGAACAGAGTATCCTGCATCCAAGACAAATTTTATGAAGATGGCAAAAATGTTCATCTCCAAATAACCTCAGTCAAAAGTGTTTAACAAGTTACTCTCTGCTAGACACACTTTAATATGCAGTTTTAATATTTTCTCCGTCACTTCCTTAAGTCTAGACTAGGAGTCTGCCCAACCCAGCCTAAATCTAGCTTTGTACTTGTTTTTCTTATTGTCATTGACCTAATGATGTTTTTGCTTGTTTGTTTACATTTTAAAATAAAGTCTTATTGGAACATAGTCTCATTTATTTATTTACATATTGCCTATGGCCATTTCCAAATACCACAAGTGGTATTTTTATCATTTTATACTGCTGCTTGTTTCACTACAAATCTCAGTGATTGAGTGATCATTTATATCACCACACTGGGACTGTTATTTTACATTACAAGGGCATACTGATCATGTTTGAACAAGAAAATATAAGAGGAAAAATAGTTTTATTATTTTTGTTTTTTGAGGACAGAGCTGAGATTAAATTCTTTCTGAACTCATTATTATTATACTTTCAATTTCTTCAATAAAAATTGTGGAAGTGCATTTTCTTTTTTGTTATATAAGTGCTTGCATAAAATCCTTGATTTTACCTCTGAAATTATAAAGCCTACAATATTTACTATATGGCCCTTTAGAGAAAAAGTTTGCCAACCCTTGGTCTAGACAATGAACAAAACAACAAATCAAACCCTAGATTTATAGTGTTTGCCAATTTCCAAGGTGTAAATACACATTCTTCCCAGGTTGATAAAAGACTCCCCACCTCCTCTTTCCATTTAGATGAAGATTGCAAGGTTTTTGCTAACATCAATTTTCTCTTCTTCAGTAATATTTCTGTGGGTTTTACTTCCATGACACTACACTAAGTTAAAAATGATTTTAATGGTAACACATAGAAAGCTTTAAAAAATATATATCTTTTTTGGCAGTTGCAGATCTTATAATGATAAAAAATATAGTTGGGGCAACATTTTTAATGTACAATTCATTGTTTGCTTGTTATAAAGGAGGATCATTTTTTTTCTTTTTGTAAGTTTTTATTGATATATTTGGTTTCCACATCATCAGTGCTTCTCAGTGTATCTCTCCCTTGCTTCTCTGTCCATTTTTTCTGATGAAGAATTTAAAATGGTGGGAGTAGTGGTAGCGGGAGAAGCAGTTAAGTAAAAGTAGCCAATATATAATAAAAGTCAGACATTCTCTATAATGTTTCACATTCATAGAACACAATTGAAAAGAAGGGAAGGAATTGCCTTTTTGTATCTTTTCTTTCAAACCAAGTATGGTCATTAAAATGTTATATCATTAAGTCTATTTTGCTATATTTTCCCTGCTTAGATTATTGTAGACATTGAATATAGTATTTACTTGATTCTACTTGCTTTGATTTGTTTCAGTTCACAAATATTCCTATGTTTCTCCATCTTCTGCAATTTTTAGAGTAAAAAAATATTCAATTGCATTAATAATATTATTGAATTAATAACAATTGCATTAATAATAATAATAACTTTGAGTTGCCTATTAGTCATTTGATGGAAACTCATTTTGTTTCCAGTTCTTTGCTACTATGAGAAGTTTTGTTATAATTATTTTTGTATATATGCAGAATTTATTTTTATCATTGGCCTCGATGTATATGCCTAGATGCAGTCTTTCTATTTCAAAAGGTATGACCATTTTAATTTCTTTCTTAGCACCATTTAAGATCGTTTCCCAAAATGATTGGACTAATTTACATTTCCAACAAAGTAAATTCTAACACAGACTATTGACAACTTTTGTCATTTCTATCATTTGCTGAATGCAGAGTACAACATCAGACTTGTTTTGATGTCTATTTCTGTTATCAGTATTTTAGCGAATTCTTTTGTATGGCTGTTAATGTAATACTTTTGAGAACTTTATAATCTCTGACCACTTATATCTTGGAGAATTGTTTTTGGATATAGTTTTATGAGTTACTTATGTATGTTGGATGTCAGTCTCTTAGCAGTGATATTTGATACAAAGCTTTTGTCCCTAATCAATTGCTTTTAGGGTGAGTCAGTTTTTAAAACACCTAGCTGATGAAAAAAAGACCATTTCCCATTAGAAAACACCTTTTACTAATATAGTCCTCTGGATGCAATTCTGTATGGTTCTGGCCTGAGGCCCTACCTTAGACACTCTCTAAGGTATGCTGCAAAAGATAAATCAATATACTAAATAGATGATCTCATCCTGGGTTTGGATTCTTGGACTTCAACATGATTCCTCCTTTGTCTGACCTTCTAAATCATTTTGTAAAAGGTATTAATTTTATAATTTTAGAAATTAGACTCCTATAGTTTGCAAGAAAAATAAATAAGATGCATTTTTTTCTCTTCTTGCCCTCCTCTCCCAGTTCCCTCCTTAACCAATTGGGTATATAAGATGATAGATAGGAGAGAGATTAAGGAAAAGGAAGAGACAAACAAAGTAAGGCTTTCAAAATAACTGGAATGCTGATTCTCTTCCCTTTTCTCTCTTCCATATTCACCCCTCTCCCCATTTAATTTAATTTAAATCCTCTGGAAAAGCATAATACTTCTTTGAAGGAGCAGTATGAGTCTCTCCATTTTGACTCTGTTTTTACCTTTCCTGATCTACAAATAATATAACCAATAAGATGGAGGACTAGGGAGGTGATTCTTATGATATCTTGATCTCTCTAACCTTTCCAAAAAAAGAAGATTCATGAGATATAAAGCAATTGTCTCTGTCCATAGTCCGAGACACTAGAAACTCCAAGGAAGAAATAGCCTAATGGGCAAACAGCATAGAAGGTTTATTGGGATTCCTGCAACCCCTAACTTGTTAACCTATCAATCCCTCCACCATTAGCCCCCACAGTCTGGTCAGTCTCCACAATGGTTCCCCTGGGTTTATGCTCCTGGAATGATTCAGCAATTCCTTTGTGTTCCCTTGAGTACTGTAGCCTTTGCCAAGTACCCCATCACATACTCCCCCCCCCCAAAACCCATCTCCAAGTCCACCATTCTGAGGCAACAAACAACAGAATGTAGCTCTTCCCATTCCCCTACCCTGTGCAGAGCAAGTGGAGGTATAAGAAAATAAAATTCCTCTATTTGGGGTAGCAGCCTAACTGTATTGTGTTGTGGTAGTGTTCAGCCAGGTAAAGAAGAAACAGAGGGAACTGGGGTAAGGGGCAAGCGCATGTATTTCTTTCTTTGAGTCTGTGTATATTGGGGTCTGCAGACAGAGATAGAGATAGATAGATAGATAGATAGATAGATAGATAGATAGATAGATAGAAAGAAAGAAAGAAAGAAAGAAAGAAAGAAAGAAAGAATATGTCCTCACCAGATTTGAAGCAAAGGAGAGTGGCATCAAGTTGGAGCTTCTTCTGTCTTCTCATAAGTCATTTGAGACAGACACTGAAGCTGCTGAAAAATGAATCTGCTAGCATGGCAGGAGACTGAGATAGCTTTGAGGTTGAGCCTTTGGGGATCTACCATCAAAGGGGATGAAGGGAGAAAGAGAATGATATATGAATTAATAAGAAGGACAAAAATTACCAATGAATTTCAGAGGAAAAATTCTCAATTAAAGGCCTTGGGCAAAACCAGAAAAATCAAAAGGAAAAATATCAATGAGAAGGAAAGATGGCCTTCAGATCATCTAAACAAGACCAGACATATATGAATAAATATTGTGAGACAAAGGAAGATACATAAACAATTGACAAGACAGAGGACCCTGTGGTTCCCCCAAGATAGCATAGAATGCACCAGGATATTACTTAAGGCAGTGATTGGCAAACTTTTTAAAAAGGGGCCAAAGGAAAGGAAGTGCTCATCTGTCAGTCTGTTTCTAAGGCAACTCTTTCGAAGTTTCATTGTACTTTATTCTACTCATTGTATTCGTCAGATTGGGAATAATGTTGTGTTGCCCAATAGAACATTTCGAGGGGCCGCATCTGGCCCACAGGCCGTAGTTTGCCCATCACTGACTTAAGAAATCAAGAGAAAAGTAGAAATTGTGAAAGCAGAATTCATAGCTTGCATAGTATAAATAATTGATGGAGAAGAAACACTGGAATTCTTGATGGCAAATCTCTCCAAAGAAACAAATGAGAGAAGTGACTGGAAATACAAATTCATAGGACTGAAGAACAATATGGAAGAAAAGAAGCAAAAAGCAATAGGGTTAAGATAATACATGACTGGACTTCTGAAAGTTAAGACAGAGGAGTAAGGAATGCACCAAGCTCATCTAAACCATCTCCAAACAACTCCCCCTGCCCCCTCCCACAGGAAAAATGAGCATATGACAAAGAAAAAAACCTGACCTTGAAAAATGACTCCAGTGACAGGAAAGATCAAAATACAAACTCAAAAGAGGACAAAAATATTAAAATAGAAATCCATGAAGTCTCAAATGAAAGTATGAAAGGATGTCAGGCCCAAAAAGAACTCCTTTCAGAGCTTGAAGAGAACTTTAAAAATAAAATAACAAGAGAGGTGGAAGAGAAAATTGGAAAAGAAATGAAAGAGTACAGCTGGGTAAAAAAATATAAAAATTTCACTGAAGAAATCACCTACCAAAAAATAGATTTGGCCAAATGGAAAAGAAGGTTCAAAAATCCACTGATGAAAAAAAAACCCTCTTTAAAAACAAAAATTGGTTAAATGGAAAAGGAAGTATAAAAGTTCAATAAAGAAAATAATATCCTAGAAATTAAAATTTGGTGGATGGAAACTAATTGGTTCTATAAGGCATTAAGAAATAACAAAACAAATTCAAAAGAATGGAAAAAAATAGAAGAAAATTTGAAACATCTCAGTGGAAAAATAACTTACCTGGAAAATAGATACAGGAGAGATAATCTAACAATCACTGGACTATCTGGAAGTGTAACAATTAAAAAGGGCCAGTAATCTATGTTTGATAGAAGGGAGATAGAGAAAGTCTATGTGGTGACTCTCTCCTCCAGCACTCCCGTGGGGCCAATAATATACTGGGAGATTTTAAGGGAATGTCACCCTGAAAATGGATGACCTGGATGGTTGTGCTGTTCCACAGGAGTTGGGGGTGAGGCTTCCCTATAAAAGGAGGTATATGGTACCCCAAACTGATCCTGAATAAGGATGGGCTTTACACAAACCTCCCCCAGGTCAGTCAGTTTCACAGCAGGTGTTCTAGCTTCAAGGTGGAGGCAGCCAGACCAGGCTATGGTTCCCCTCTCTCAGGCACTCTGGAATGCTATCTGACTGTTGAATGGCTTTTTATTATTCTCAAATCAGGGATTGGGGAAAGGGGTGAAGGGCAGAGGGATTTTGGAGTGCCCTCTTTGCCATTCCTATGGAGTCTGTTGCTTTGGTGAGAACCCTAGTGGTTCCCACTCCTAAGATTCCTCCACTTCTCCTTCTATTTCTATTTTTAGGTTTCTATCCCTTTCTATAATTGTAAGTTTTGACTGAAAGGGGTCTCTCAGCAAGGTCGGGTAATGGGTGAAGGAGACTATGAAATTTCTCCCAAAATGGAGTCTAAAAACTTATCTAACTCTATAGTTGAAGTCTTGATGTGAGAGTTGTGATGGAATGGCTTTTATCAGGGAATCAGGGTCTCAGTTTCCAAAAGAAGATCCTCAGGAAGCCCTCAGGACTAGATCTGATCTGGGATGTCTGCCTCCTCCCTCTTCTCAGTCCTCTGCTGGAAGACTTCTCCTCTCTCCTCTCCCTCAGAGAAATTCCTAAAATCCTCTCTAGTCTCAACTGTCAGCAACTACCTTCTCTGGCTCCTTTGGTCCCATCCCCCTTGCAAAAATCCCATCCTTGCAGAAACCATAACCCCCAAAAAATTCTGAATACCATATTGCATGAAATTATCAGGGAAAACTGTCCTGATATTCTTGTATAAGAAGGTAAAATAGAAATAGAAAGAATCCACTGATCAGTTCCTAAAAGAGATACGAAATGAAAAAATCCTAGGACTATTATAGCCAAATTCCATAACTCTCAGGCCATGGAGAAGATACTGCAAGAAGCCAGAAAAAATATAATTTTAATATCATTGAGCCATGGTCAGGATTACACAAGAATACATGATTGAATTCAGTATATATTACTTATTCCTTTTATAAGCAACTCAATTGAAATCAATAAACATTTAAGCTCTATTTCGACCAATCTTTTTTATATCAGCTTTTTGAGGGAGGTAGGGCAAGTATTTCTATTTTATAGATGAGTCTTAGGGAAGCTAATTGACTAAGGCCATACAACTATTCACTTAAATTCAATTCAGTTTTATCATAGTCAACAAACATTTATGAAGTATCTAAGATTTGTAAGATTTGTAAGGCACTAGGTACTGGGGATATAAAAAGAGAGAAAAAAAAGATAATATTTAACTTCAAAGAACTAATATTCTACTTTCCAGGAAATAGTAAATAAATATGCATTCACGTAGTATCTGAGACAAAATCAGTAAGTGATGGAGATAGGCCTAACGACACAAATATTTTTGACTCTAAATCTACCATTTTTCTGGACCTATTCGCCAGGAACTTACAAAGAATAGTTATGAAGTATGAACTTAGTTCTTTGTTTTGTTTTTTTAAGGCTGCTTTATCTCTTCTCCCTTGAAGGAGGAGAAGAAAAATGAGTTACAAGAGAATTTGTATTTATCTGTCTTTGGTCACTACTGGTTGAAGAGGCTGCTGCTTTCAGTATGCAAGATCATCTATCATCTGAGGAGAAAGCTGGCATCAGGGAAAGCAGCCCATGCTAAGAAGAGAACTGGAGGTTTCTTTGGATGTAAACTGGGCTAGTACAGGAAGAAAATGGTCAAAATCAAGAGCATAATTTTAAATTCTAGGCCCTCAAGAAAACATTTCCATAAAATTCCTTTCCCCCTGTTATTTGGGAAATAAATTGGTCAAAATTAGAGAAAAATCCATGGTCCTTTCTTGATCTCTACTTACAATTCAAGGTCTGGTAGGGTGGCATATAGACTAGTGTATAAAGGCAAAAGCAGGGATGAATGAGTAGTAATTTATTTATATTCACACTCTTAGGTTCTCACACAAAGTCTTCTGACCTTTCCTTATTACAACCTATGCACTCTTTTTCTGTACATAGACTGGTGGGTATTCAGAACTTTGCCATCCAGTTATAGCAGCTGGCAAGGCTCTATCATCATTGCTCTGTTGGGATGGCACTAAAATTCAGCATGTACTTGATTTTGGTAACCAGCTGCACAGTTTGGGGACACCTGCCTACATGATTTGCTTTAATGTGAAGATCTCTTTGAAGTGTCACAAATCACCCACTTTAAGAGTGAATTTAAACTACCTAAACACACCCACAAAACTATCCATAAGGGATTGGAACCTGGAAACACAAACACACAGACATGCAAACACATCGGCTCAAACTCTTTAACTTCTACATAGTGGCACCATTTTCTTACACCCTAACCTCTACACTGGGTATTTTACACTCCTAAGGGGTAAATTTCGAATCCCTCCTACTATCCACTTACCAGTTAAGGAACCACTTCTTCAAAGCTGGGAGTCAGGGAAGATGAATAAAAGTTAGGTTTTATATCTAAACCTAGGGTTCTGAGGTAGAGTCAAGATGATGGAGAAGATTGGAGTCTACTGTGTTCAGTGAAGAGAGAAAATGTGATTTTAAATTATTCTTTTTGGGGAGACTTGGGATTTTTAAAAATCCTCCTTACCATAAAAATGTCAGGATTTGTGAGTCAATTTTTGCTTGTTTTTGTTTTGGGAGTTTAGTTGAATTTTTTCAGATCCCTTATGAATGTAAATTTGTACTATTTAACTATTTTACGTAAAATCTTGCCACATGTACAAAAAATTCCCTCCCCCCCAAAAAAACCTGATCTCTACAAAACTACCCTCCAAATATTTATGATATAACGCCACAAAATGAACTCTGGAGCAGTATAATCTGTAAAAAGAAAGAGTGAAATAATTTTTCAGAACAGAATAACTTAGAATACTTATACATAACCTCTATTGCATTGGGGTGAAAGGAGAGTAGAAAAAACAAAACAACACCAAGGCAAGCCCCACTGAGACAACAGACCTTGGGGCAACTAAATTAGCAGCAAAGGCTTCTGGAATTCTCAGGCGAAGATGGTAAGACCAGGGTTGAGAGCAGTATTGAGTAACTGCTCAGAGGGGAACAAGGATACTTTTGCTGGCTCTGGGTTCAAGACTCCTATTCTATTACTCACATGCAGATTCAGGTTGTAGACTCACAGGATAAAGAGGAGCATTAACAGACAACAGAAGTTGTGGCCATAAGGGAGAAGGAGTCCTTGGTCCCAGTTCCAAGGCAGCAAAGAGTGCTTGGGGTTACTCACAGACCAAAGCACAGCTGGGAGAGTATTAAACATTCTAGATTATATGGTCTTGGAGGAACTGAAAACTTATAGATCCCCAGAGCTAGCTCTGAAGGCATCTGCAAAAAGAACTTAAAGTTTGGAAAAGTGCTCCTTTCACCACAGCTATTGCTCAATTTTAGCTCTCAGTTTTAATATTTTTTTAAGTTAAAAGAAAAGAAAAAAGCTGGAAAATGAGGAAACAATAAAAAAAGAAACTCATCCTAGAAAATTATTTTGGTAATAGGGAAGACAAAACCCAAACTCAGAAGAAGACAACACAGAGAATACTGCTGAATCCAAAGCCTCTAAGAAAAATAGGATTTGCTCTCAAGCCCCAAAAGAATTATTGGAGGAGCTCAAAAAGGTTTTAAAAAATAAAATAAAAGAGGTAGAAGAAAAATTGGGAAAAGGAATGAGACTGATTTAGGAAATAATAAAAAAAGATTAACAGTTTGGTAAAAGGAGGCACA
Source organism: Gracilinanus agilis (assembly GCF_016433145.1). Classification (NCBI taxonomy): domain Eukaryota; kingdom Metazoa; phylum Chordata; class Mammalia; order Didelphimorphia; family Didelphidae; genus Gracilinanus; species Gracilinanus agilis. The sequence goes on from NC_058130.1 coordinate 375,859,559, forward strand.
AAAAGTACTGAAGAAAATAATATCTTAAGAGACAGAATCAGTCAACTGGTAAAAAAGGCACAAAGATCCACTCCTAAAAAACACAAGGATTCTTTAAAGGCAGAATTAGTCATGTGGAAAAAAAGAGGTAGAAACATTTACTGAAGAAAAGAACCCTTTAAAAAGTAGAATTGGCCAAATAGAAAAGGAGTTACAAAAATGCACTCAAGAAAATAATATGCCTTAAAAATTAGAATTGGGCAAGTTGAAGGTAATGACTCCATAAGACATCAAGAAATAATCAACCAAATCAAAAGAATGAAAAAAATAGAAGACAATGAGAAATATCTCATTGGAAAAACAACTTATCTGAAAAATAAATCCAGAAGAGATGATCTAAGCATTTTTGGACTAACTGAAAGCCATTATCAAAAAAAGAGTTTAAATATTATCTTTCCAGAAATTAAAGGAAAACTGCTCTGATGTTATAGAATTAGAGGGAAAAATAGAAATTGAAAGAACAGGAAAAATATTCAATGATGTTAAATTGTTTACATCTCTAAATGGGAAGATGATTCTTGTAACTCTTAAGAATTTTATCATCATTAGGTTAGCGAGAAGTGATATACATAGACAAAGGGTAAGGGCAGGAATTGAATTGAATCTGATGGGATGATATCTAATAAAAATAAAATTAAGGAGTGAGAAAGATGAATTCACTGGGAGAAAGATCAAGGGAGAAAGAGAATGAGATAATCTTTTTCACAAAAAAGAAATATGAAAAAGCTTTTACGGTGGAGAGGGAAATGGGAGAGGTAGAAAGGAGGTATGTGAAACTGATTTTCATCAGACTTGTATTGAAAAAGGAAGAACATATACAATAAATTGGGCATAGACATCTATTTTAACCTAAAGGAAACTAGGAGGGTAAGGAATAAGGTAATGGGAGAGGAGGCTAATATGAAAGAGGATAAACTGGGAGATGTGGTGTTTAGAAGCTAAACACTTTTGAGAATGGAGAGAATTAAAGGAGAGTGAAAAGGATAAATGGGGTAAATAGGATAAAGAGTAATAATACAAAGTAGTCATAATGGTGAAAAAAAATTTTACAAGTATCACTAATAAAGAACTCATCTCTCAAATGCATAGAGAAATGAATCAAATGTATAAGAATGCAAATCATTCCCCAATTGACAAAATCACAAAGGACATTTCTTAATGACATTTCTCAGATAAAAAAATTATAGCTCTTTATAATCATGCAAAAAATGCTCTGTCATTATTAATTGGAGAAGTGCAAATTAAAACAACTCTGAGGCACTACTCCACACATATCAGACTGGCTATTATGACAAAAAAGGAAAATAGCAACATTTGGATAAGATTTGTGAAAACTGAGACACTGTTGGGGAAGTTGTGAACTGATGGTTTCATTAAGGAGAACAATTTGTTCATATGCCCAAAGGGCTATAAAAGAGTACATACCTTACAATGGGTATAACTTTTGACCCAGAAATACCATTACTAGGTTTGTATCCCAAAGAGATTAAAAAAAACAGAATGACCTATATATGTAAAGAAATATTTAAAGCAATTCTTTTTGTGTGGGCAAAGAATCGTAAAATGAACAACTGTGAATAACTTAGCTACTCTAAGCAAAACAATGATCCAAAACAATCCCATGGGACTCATGATAAAAAATGCCATCTGAATCTGGACCAAAGTCAACTCAAATCTTCCTGACTCCAGGTCACCTAGTTGCTTCAGGTGAAAGAAAAATGATAGGAAACTTTAATGGGAACTCTTAAAACAGCTCTGCTGTTGTAAAATTAGCTTTTTTTTTTTAATAAAAACTCCTTATCTTTTATCTTAGAATTGATCATAAATATCAGTTCTATGTCAGAAAATCCAGGTAAGGGTTAGACAACTGGGGTTGTGACTTGCCTAAAGTCTTATAGCTAGGAAGTGAGGGAGGCCAAATTTGAACCTAGGACCTCCCATTTCCAGATCTCACTCTCTTTCTCTTGTGCTGTCTAGCTGCCCGTATCATGAAATTTTCTTTGAAGAAATATTTTAGAAGCTGATCAGCATAGTAATGTTAAGCAGGGCAGTATGTCTTCTTGACCACTTATTGTGTAATCTCCAAGACTTTAGTTATAGAGGAAGGAACTGGTTCAATTAAATTGAATGGAATTTGATTCAGTTCAATAAGTGCTTACTATGTGCAAAATACTTGTCTGGCTAACTTGATCCAACTCCATATTTCCTAACAAAAACTGACAATTGTAGGTAAGAATGAGTGAGGGTTCAAAGCAAATATAGCAGCAGTAAGGAATGTCATTTGCTTTCTAAGTCCTCAGATAAGTGTGAATAGCAATGACCAATGCAACTTTTGAAACATTTCCTTAGGAATTAAGGTTTATTAGAAATTAGGTTTATTTCCTAAGATGATCAGTGAAAATGGAAGAGAACCCGTACTTTCTAAAATATTTATAGCAGCTCTCTTTGTAGTGGCAAAGAAGCAGAAATTGAAGAAATGCCTGTGAGTGGCTAAACAAATTGTGGCATGTGATTGTGATGGAATGCTACTGTGCCATAAGAAATTATGAGCAGGATAATTGTTTTTTTAGCAGGTTAATTATAGAATAAAATGGAAAGACCTACACAAAATTATGAAGAGTGAAATGAGCAGAACCAAGAGAACATTATATACATCAGCAGATATATTGTTTGAAAAATGACCGGTGTCTGTCCATGTCCAGGAAAAGTACTGCTAAGTAGAAACAAGTAATATCTATATCTATATCTATATATATGATTTTGTCAAATGATGGCTTCTCTAATCAGGGAAGGCAAAGGAGGAGGAGGGAGGGAATTAAACTGGATATTTTAATGAATAAACAAACAATTTAATGAATTAAGAAAAGAAATTCAGGAAGACTCATTTTTATTATTGCATTTGAAACAGGCTGAAAGGTAAGAAATCTACTCTGTCTCACTGACCAATCTGCTCACAGTTCCTTTGACATTCTTTATCCTCCTTTCAGTTTATTTACTTCAAAATGATGAGTCAAGAAAGAGAAAACTTGAGTAAAATAACTATCCACAACTTCCTTAAACACAAAACTAAGTGAAGCTCAGAACTCAAAATGGCTGGCAATTTGTGTGTTTCCAATAACTGGTGAAGAGCTGCCATTGTTCAGCAGAGGGTTGAAATGAAATTAGGAGAAATTGTCCCTGGAACATTATGCTGGTACTCCAGAATGCACTATACTTTATAACAACAGAATAAAAGCCAAGGCCAGAAGATGTGACTGCTAGCCAGTGTTTTCATGTGAACAGTTCCACTATAATCCTGCAAATCTGGTTCAGACAAGATGTATTTTATGGTAAAGTGGGAAAGGTAACTGGACTTTTTGGGCAACTGAGTGGCACAGTGGATTGAGTGCCATCCCCAGAGTCATTTTCATGAGTTCATATCTGTGCTCAGACATTTACTAGCTATATGACCCTGGACAAGTCACTTAAACATGTTTGCCTCAGTTTCCTCAATTATAAAATGTGTTAGAGAAGGAAATGGCAAACCACTTGAGTATCTTTGCCAAGAAAACCTTACATGAGGTGACAAAGAATTGGACACAACTGAATTGACTCAGCGACACTGGAGTTTTAGTAATATGAGCTAGGTTTGAAATACCTCAGGTATTATTAGCAAATTCCATGATTTGGGGCAAGTTACTTAATCTTTTTTCCCTCAGTTTCCTTAACTGTAGAACCAAGTGGCCAAATTAGATGATCTCTTGGTCAGGTAGGTGTCAGAGTAAACAGAGCATAGGATTTGGTGTCAGGAAGAACCTGGACAAGAAACCACCTCCATGTGCTTCCGCTTCCTCTCATAGCACAGACCTTACAGAGTTATTGTGAGGAACAAATAAGTCTACACACATCAAGTTCTTGGCAAACTTTAAAGCAGTTTTTACATGCTAGCTCTTTTTGCTGTTGTTATCTAAGGTCCCTTATAATCCTAAATTTAAGATCCTGAGAGGGACCAATGGAAAGTTTATTTCATCTTGAATTCCCTATATAAGGTAATCATGTAATATTATCTAAGAAATCTCCAGTTTACAGCTTTGAAATGAATGATGAAATTCTGCAAAGGGAGAAGCAGTTTCCTCCCTCATCAGACTGGGGGTCCTTTTTGGTAAATCTTTAATAATGATTTATGGTACTGGTGAGAAATATACTTTCTTTTAAACCCTTACTTTCTGTCTTAGAATTAATACTAAGTATTGGTTCCAAGGTTGAAGAGCAGTTATGGGCTAGACAAAGGGGTTTAAGTGACCTGTCCTGGATCATATGGCTAGGAAGTTTCTAAGGTCAAATTTGAATCCAGGACTTCTTGTCTCTGAGCTTTCAATGCAGAGTCACTTAGCTGCCTTAAATATACTATCGACAATCCCTAAATTTAAACAAAAAATCTTTATTTAAGATGCAACAGGAATTGTGGGACATTTTATAGGTTTTATATGCTGCCAGAAGCAAAGGACAGTTTTATTCAAGTGCCTTGCTTGCTTTCAGACAGAACGGATGTCTTGCTGCATAATGATCTAAGAAAACTTGTGGCCTGGGAACCTTTTCTAAATGCCACAAAGAGATCATTCATTTTAAATCCAGGTTCTCCTCAGGATACAGGATAAAAGCCACATTTCATTGCCTACTAAAATACTCAAGAGTTAGTACAGTTACATTGCTAGTGATTTCCCAGCTTTAACAGGGTCTGATCTTATTTCCAGAATGGATGTTTATGATAGAAATCAGAAACCAGGCAAGAGAACTTAACTTAAACCAATTTAATTGTTTCAAGACTCTAGAAATCATTGGGAAAAAGATTCTTTATGTAAAAAATATTTACAAAAGCTTTTTTTGTGGTGGTGAAAAATTGACTACTAAAGAGATGTCCGTTAATTGGGTGGTGGCTGAACAAATTGTGGTATATTGCTGTGACCGAATGAGGAAAATAGATGATTTTAAAGAGTCATGTTAAGTGTAATGAGGATGATTTGAGGAAAGGTGTGTGGTAAAAGGGGATTTTGAAGGGAAGTTGTCAGGGACTTGCTAGGTAAGTAATATGGGTTACAGGTAGGCTGGAATAGGGAGATTCAGGATATAATATGGGGCTGAAGTCAGGGAGTATAGCACTAAAGGTAACAAAGATTTTCAGGGAGAGGAGGAATTAATCTAAACAGGCAAAGAGCAGCAGGGCTTATAGACTAGGACTTAGACTAAAGACAAACTGAGGGAAATGGACTGAATTGAAATTAACTACAGGCTTTAGTTAATTTCACAGGAAGGGACTTGTTTTGAAGTTACACCTTCCTTCAAGATGGATACCCCGGCTTCCCTTCAAGCCCAGACTATGTGGGTTCTTTCCCTCTTCTTCCCTTTCTTACTAATTAACTGACAAACTAACTAACAGGTCTGTTGAAACACAAAAGGGTTTATTGTCTTCTCAGGCTGATTTGTCAGGAAAGTGGATTAAGGAAGCCCTAACAGTTGTTTACAGAAACCTCAGGTGGGAGAAGGAAGGCAGAGATGGGGTTTGAGCAAGGTCCTGCCTTAGCTCAGCTCTCAAGGTGCTCTTGAAATCTAAAGGGAATAAGATGATGACTAACTAACTTCTCTAGATAAAATACTGCCAAATTATAGTTAAACCCCTCACAGATTTGAACTACTCTCTAATTTACTCTCCTTATTCACTCCACAGACATTTAAGGTAAGGGAAGGAAGGTAGGAAATGAAGTAGGGTACGGAGATACAAAGGGTTTATCTAAACCAACAATTCTTAAATAAATATTCCAAAGCTAGACTCAGTTTTCAATTCTACAGAAAGGCCAAGAAGCAGCTCAGCTGGCCTGACTCTCTCTCCACGAGATCCCCAAACCAACTGAAACTTTCCTTCAAGATTCTAAACTCCTAACTGATTTCAGAACTCAGCCAAAGCTTGAAAAAACTGTCATGACCCCCTCTCTCTGTACTACATAAAACATACTAACTGATGCAGAGTGAAGGACGCAATATTAGACGATAACATCCAGATTATAGAAAGTGTCCAATTTTGAAGGCTTCTATAAAAGTGATGAAAAATGAACTAATCAGAGCCAATGGAACAATTTATACAATAATAACACATTAGGGCAAAAGGTGTAAGAACCTTTGAGGATTACTGCAATGATGGATGGTCATTGTAAAGTCTTGGAGCTCTAGATCCCAGGACCTGTGGAAAAGCCTTGCCTCCATTTCCCTTGCCCAGAAGAGAAAGAAGATTCATGTTGTTTGAGAGGCTCCATTAGAGGAAGAACAAACAACTACAGCTTCTGAGAAGGGGCTGATCCCTTAACTTCAGGGGGTCACCCTGAAGATCCTGTCCATCCCTTGACCTTCTCAAGAAGGACACTTGCCACTTGTTAAGGTAGAAGAGAGACTTTCACTAGATAAGAAGAGGATAGTTGGAGCAAAGCCGCCTTGCCTCAGCTGAAGAAAAAAACAAGAAACACCAGTAGGGTCTCTTCTTCCCTCAAACCTATCCCCATTCTTGGTTTCTATAATTATTAAACTATTTGAGAAATATAAAATCGCAGTCAGATTCCTAAAGAAGAGAAAGAAGTTCACTCAAAGACACTGGGCCTTTCATCCTTAGCCTTACCTTACCCAGGGGTACCTCTCTTGTGGGTTGCATGTGAGAGAAGTTCAAAGACAGCCTCTCAGCCACAGAGGGTATTCCTCCCTTTTACCACAACTAGAACTGCTGTCTTAGCCAGACCCACTGCTGTGCCAGTGAGTTGGTAGGGGGAGGCTTGTGGATAATAAGGGCCCTGTGCCACGCTGACTGGGATCCCCACTTACCTAGGTAACTCCTTAGGACAGGGTTCCCCCCTGTCCCTGGAAGCCGGCTCCAGCCTCTGAACTATCACCATTTCGGAACAAATGAATCCCTTTGGTTGCCACAGTAGTAGGGAACATTGAGAAGGGAAGCCAAGAGTCAATTAGTCACTGGCCCATCTCTCTGTGTCGTCTCTCCCCTCTCCAAAATACCCTTCCTCATCTCCTAAATACCCAGACTTTACAAATGATGAAATATGTTATCAAGTTCTTGATGGAGAAGTGATGGATTCAGGGTACAGAATGAGATTTTTTAAAAATCATAGGCAATGAGTGAATTTATTGTTCTTGAACATGCATATTTATTAATAGGAAGTTTTTTCTTTTCTTTTATTCATCTACTGAGATGAGGATAGGAGTATGGGAAGAATAGAGAATATATTTCTGTTAATTAAAAAATTAATTAAAAATACAATTAGAGGAACTCAAAATGTAAAAGCAGAAAAACAAACTGAAGCAATCACACATATAAAACAAAGTCCTAAAAACTCCATAGGGGGTAAAATCTCCACTTTCCACCATTATATCTTTAAATGCATGCACAAACTAGCTCCAACATTAAGGGGAAATAAGAAGAGAACCTACGACTCAATATATTGTTGTTCAATTATGTCTGACTCCTTATTACCCCATCTGAAGTTTCTTGGCAAAGATACTGAAGTGGTTCACCATTTCCTTCTACAGTTTATTTTATAGATGAGAATTGATGAAACAGGGTTAAGTGACTTTCCTAGGGTCACACAGGACTCCTGACTCCAAGACCAGCCAACTTTATTCACTGTGCCACCTAACAGCCCAATATGCACGATTCAGTATAGATGAGGGATGTTTCTTCCTTCCTGTGGGAATCATTTTTAGTATCATTGCTCTTCTCATCTGGTCTATAGTTGGCTCATAGTGTCACATCACTTTGTAAACCATTCACAATCCATGGTCTATTTCTGCTTAGAATCTCAGAAATAGGAAAGTTCTAAGCTTACCTTGTGATTTCTCCTAATATTCCCCAGGAACAGGAGTCGCACTTACAGATATCCTGCCTCCATAGAAACAAATTAAACACCATTTATTTACTACACCAGAACACAGTATCCCAGCGGCAATACCCAGGTCCTTTGTCTCAGCAGACTCCCACCCATCATAGTCTACTAACATTACCTTTCCAACCAACTCAGTTTTGAGATCATTCTCACAGTTTCATTCTAATTCTCTCTCTCTCTCTCTCTCTCTCTCTCTCTCTCTCTCTCTCTCTCTCTCTC
>NC_058130.1:375877730-375935338 GCF_016433145.1 Gracilinanus agilis
ATAACATACATATATATATATATATAATGTCTTAGACTTGCAAAGAGAATGATTGTTCTCAAGTGCCTATTGTGAGGAAGACACTACAAATGTAAGAATTCTCATTTACAGATGAAGAGACTGAAGCATGGAGACCATAAATGATTTGTTCTAGCTTATCAAATAGAACATATGGGGTTAAGACTTCAGTTTCTTCACTGAAAATCCAATGTTCTTTCCATTACAATAACAGCACTTAAAAGCACACAAAGTACTTTACATAAACATCTCGGAATAGGGCTATCAGATTCTACAGATTGATGAGAGAGGTATAATACCTTTCAGAGAGTAAGGGTCTGGTTGAGGTGGCATGATGTAAATTTGTAGTGGATGCAATCAAAATGGTTGCATGATTTTCTCCACCTTGTTCAACAGCACAGAAGAATGAAGGAAGCAAATAGTGGAAGTGATCCAAGGTTGAGGGTTGGCAGTGCCATTGAAATGATAAAACTGGAGACACAAGACAAAAGGATTATATATAGTCAAACTGGTTTGCCAACAGGTCAAAGCAGTACTCAGGGGGAAATTTATATCCTTGAGTGCATATATTAACAAATTAGGGAGGGCAGAGATCAATGAATTGGACATGCAAATTAAAAAACTATAAAGTGAACAAATTAAAAATCCCCAGGTATCAACAGATCAAGATAAGGAAAAGTAGAGAAAGTGACTGTTGCAGGGAAGATGGTCTGGGAGAGAATTGAGAGATCAAGAAATTGAAGGTCTCAGTGTAGATGAAGAGTATGGTTTGCTAAAGGGAAGGCAGAGAAAGAGTTGGGAAGCCAACAGATTACAGTCAGATTAGGGGATTATGGAATTCTTGAATATGGCAGTGGTACATTTATGGATGATGGCAAGATCAGGGGTTTGATGATCTTTGTATGTGACTGAAGTGGGGTGGAGGAATACTTCAGGGGGAGTGAGAAAATTGAGGAACTGAGTGGTTCTTACTGAGTAGTTGAAATCCTCTGGTATGAGAAAAGGAAAAGGAAGAGGAAAAGATCATTAAGAAAAGTGTAGAAAGAGAAAAGAAGAAAGTCAAAGACAGAATTCTAGGGAATAATCAGCTTTGGGGTGAGATATTGCAAGAGAGGCTGAGAAGGGGCTCTATCTTTTCCCCTAAACCCATCCCTCTCTTAACTTCTCTATTTTGGCCAAAGGCAACATTCTTAGGTTTCTAACCTTGGAGTCTTCCTTGACATTTTATTCTCACTCAAGAACCTTCATATGAAATCAGTTGCTAAGACTGGTTGATTCTAGATACTCCATAAATTTTGAGCCTGTCCTCATTTTTTTCCACTTATTCCACATGCACTCTTATTAGTTTTTGCTTGGACTGTTGCAATAGCCTTCTAACTAGATTTCCTGCTTTTGGAGCCTCTCCTCTAAAAGTTCGTCATTCATGTGGTTTATGAAGTGATTTACCTAAAGTGTAAATCTGATCATGTCACTCCTTTGCTCAAAACATCTCAATTCCTTCTTAGTGCCTTGAAGATAAAATACAAACTCCTCAGTCTGGCATTTAAAGTCCTTCTTAATAGGGCTCCAACCTGCTTTCCTAGGCTTATTACATATCACTCCTTATCACTTACTCTTTGATCTAGACAGTCTAGTCTACTTATTTATTCCTTTATAGGACAGACATTCTCCCATCTCTGTGCCTTAGCATCTATGTCTGCAATTCTCCCTTCCTTCACCTCCAATTCTTGAGACCATCAGCTCCCTTCAGTGCTCAGATGAAGCTCCATCACTTCCAAGAGGCTTTTCCTGATACCCCCAATTGTTGGCATATTCCCTCTTCCAAATCAAGTCGTATGTATCCTGTAGTTCCCAGATAAATAACTACAGGGTAGTTATTTGTTTGGGAACCTGTTGTATGCTTCTATAGTAGGATGGAAGTTCCAGGAAGGTAGGGACTATTTCAGTTTTATATTTGTATCTCTAGGGTCCAGCACAATGACTCCTTCTTAGCAGGCTCTTTAATCAATGATATCTGATTGATTAATCCATAAGGGCAGGGACTGTGTCTTCTATAATCTATTGTTTTAGTACACAGTAGTTATATAATAAATGTTTGATGAATGAATGAATAGGATGCAATAGGCTTACATTTAACTCACAGTTTCCATGGCCACAAAAAAATCTTTCTAAGGCAACCTATTTGCCCTTTCAAGGTTTTAAAAATGAGACAATTGCACTAGAGGTTGGCACTATCCAAGGTGTCCCAAAAGTCTTAGTAAAGTTTCAAAATTGATTAACTAGACTTTTTGAGGGACTGAGCTTTCTTTTTAGAGGATACTAGGGTAGACATGAACAAGTTATGTTGATACTATATCAAGACTTCAAAGACACCTTGTATATGCAGAACAATGTGCTCAACAACAATGAGAATGAAGGTTTGCTCATTCATTGCCATATTGGTATAGGATGTATTGCTGACACAGGTTTGAGGCCAAGAGTAAGTGAGAGAAAAAGTGTGTATAGCATGTTAAAAGAAGGTAATATGTGGCATATCTGGGATTAAATTCTTATCAGTTATCTCTGTTGAAAGGGACTGATTTAATATTAAATAGGATTCTAGAAATTAAGGGCTAAAATATAGGTATACAACTAGTTGTGTAGATCACATTTTAACCAAATCTTGACCCTGTATATAATATCCTTGACAAATTTTCATCCATCCTCCCATTGAAAATCTCCAGTGATGCAGGGAAATCTAGTTCCTCTCCCCAAGAGGCAAGGATGTGCTGGAGCCGGTCCAAACAGGCTCAAGAGAACTGATTATTAAATGTTCAGTAAGACCTTAGAAACTGTCAAGACTTAAAAATCAGGGTTTGTTTTTGTTTGTTCATTATCTAGAATTAAGAAAGTGATGGAGAAAATGTTAATAATGAAGATTAAACTTATAGATATGTTGGTTGTACTTTTTTTTACTGAAGAGCTAGTTAAAAAATATTTCCCAGAATATCTTTGCCTGATGGCTTATTCAATCTTTACATAGTTCTGGTTATTAGCAACTTGTCTTTATGCTAATCCAAAATTTTTATTGTAGGGATTGTTGTTCAGTTGTTCAGTTTTGTTTGACTCTGGGACACCATGGACAGTCATGGGATTTTTTTGGCAAAGATACTATTTCATTTGCCATTTCCTACTCCATTTTTGTGCAGGCAAGGGTTAAGTGACTTGCCCACATTCACACAACTAATAAGTGAGTGAAATCAGATTTAAACTCTTGTCTTTCTGTCTCCAAGCCTGCTACTTTATCCACTGTACTACCTAGCTCCCTTGATCCAAAATCTTCCTGGTAAATTCTATCCATTGGTCCTAGTTTTGCCTTTTAGTTGCAATCAGATCAATTCTAATCAATTTTTCACATGACAACCTTTCATACCCTTGAGAAGTATCAAGATACTCATGTTTTCTCTTCAAATTCTCAATTTATTCCAAAATTCAAAAAGCAATTATAACTTAAAACTACACTAAGGTTTTGAGGACATCTTGTATAGAATGGTTTTAAGTCCTTTCACTGTACTGGGAACTCTTTGGAAACATATTTCAAAGAATTATTTTTGACATTGGTGATCTGATAGGATTCATTGAACTAGCGAGAAACTGTGAGTATGGTATGCTTCAGTCTGCATTTTTTTTGGACTCCAGCAGTTCCTTCTATGGTGGTGGCTAGCCTTTTTCGTCTTGAGTACCTTGGAGTTATTCTGGATCTTTGCATTGCTGATAATAGTCAGGTCACTTACAGTTGATTATTGTACTTTATTGTTATTACTGTGCAACATTCTCCTGATTCTGCTCACTTCTCTTTGCATCACTTCATATGTCTTTCTAGCTTTTTGTGATCATCTTGTTTGTTATTTCTTCTGGCACAATACAGTGTTACAATATAGTCATATACTATAACTTGTTCAATCATTCCCCAATTGATGGACATCCCTTTAGTTTCCAGTTCTCTGCCACCACAAAAAAGAGCTGCTATAAATATTTCTGTGCAAGTAGGTCTTTTTCCCCTATCTCTTTGGGATACAAACCCAGCAGCTGAGTCAAAGCTGAGTCAAAGAGTATGCACAGCTTGATAGATCTTTGGGCATGGTTTCAAATTGCTCTCCAGAACGATTTGATCAGTCGACAGCTCCATCAACAGTGTATTAGTGTCCCAATTTCCCCTCATCCTTTCTAACATTGATCATTTTCCTTTTTTGTCATATTAGCCAGTCTGATAGATGTGAAGTGGCACCTCAGAGATGTTTGAATGTACATTTCTCTAATTAACAGTAATTCAGAGAATTTTTTCATGACTATGGACAGTTTTGATTTCTTCATCCGAGAAGGCTCCAATACTCTTATCTGATGACCTTTCTTTTCACTCTTCCCCCACCCTCATCCTCAGAGCATGTGACTTCTCAATGAGCTCATTCCCCAGAAAAGGTAGGCTTCAAGTGGTCAAAGAAAGTTTCCAACCATGAGCATGCTATCATTTGGTTGCTGAAGATGTCCCTATCCCTTACAGAGTAGTTCTTTGCCTGTGAATTTCTCTGCAAGAGGAGATCCTGAGTGTGGGTATTTGTTTTTCTGTACCTCCGAGTATTAAGTTTCTTTGCTGGTAGCTCCCTAAAGTGTACAACCTAAGTAAATTAAGAACATCTAGTCTTCATATCTCCTCCTGTTTATGGACAGCCCTGGAGAGTGGTAACCATAGCTACCTTGTTATCCAAGTGGCTTTGAAGTGAATTGTTCTGAGGGAAATTTTGAGCTGAAACCACAAGATTGCACTGGGGAGAGAGGATAGGAAAGAAAATTAAAAATAATAGGAGGTGTCAGGGAGCTCTGAGAGGTGAGAAGGTTGGCTAGAAAGCTTTGAGTAGCAGAAGAAGATGAGATGAACAAAATAAACTCTGGACTTTGCATCTGATGAGAAACCACTAAGCTTTCAAAATTGAACACCTATTTCGTTTCCCAGTTTCTCTTAACAGTATAATCCCTGTAAGCTTTTCTTTAGCCTTTGTGATTTTCTCACTCTTCTATTATCTCCTGGTTAACCTCCTTCCCCTATAGGCTTTTCAGAATCTCTTCAGAGAATAATGATTTTTGTCTTGCCCAGTGTTTTATTTTTTCAAAGTTTATGCCTTGTTTCGCATGCTTAGGAATTTAATAAGGAAGTTCAGGGAGTGCTGTGGTTTTTGTTTAGAGTAGACTCATGCTGATTATCCATGTCTCCTAACCCTAGCTTGATTTGAATAATGAACTTCAAACATGAAGTTTTGCATTTAGATCGAGCAGAATCAGACAAAATAATCCCTTCTCTTGGGGAGGTGGGGTGGTGTCAGGCATTGACACAAAATCATTTCAGAAACTGCTGGAAAGAAGGAAAGGAGAATCAGTATTAGAGACCAGGGGAGAATATATTTAAAGGTGGAAGGGGCCTTAGGGACCAATATAGGCCAAGTCCCTCATTTTATTCAAGAAAAACCTGAGGTCCAGAGAGTTTAGGTGACTTGCTCAAAGTTATATTGCTAATAAATGGTAAAATTAAGATTTGAACTGAAGATCTCTGATGCCAAATCCAGTATGCTTTCCATTGTACCAGAGTCATAAGATTATACATTAAAACCTGGAAGGGAAGTTAGAATCCATGGAATCCAACTCCATCATTTTACAGAGTAAGGAACTGAGACCTAAAGAAGTTAAATGACTGGCCTAGGGTCTTACTGGTGCCTAAAGGACCTTAGGTGAGATCTTAAAACTAGGTCTTTCTGACATTAGCTTCCATATTCAACTCACTATTCCATGCTGCCTCCTAGAAAGGATGAAAAAAGGATGCAGCTTGTGAAAAGGGCTACAAACAGATCAGAGAGAGATTGTATTGAAAAGATCAGTCATCTAAATAAGCTCTTATTTGGTGCTTACTGTGTGAGGGAACTGTGGCCCAGAGAAATTAAATGAATGACCAATTTTCCTATTTAGTATCTGAGATGGCCCTGAAACCCCTCATTATTGACATTATAGTCCAGTGCTATCTCCACCATACCACACTACCTCTATTAATGACTTATTTGTCTGGAATACAGAATGTGAGAAGGGCAAGTAATATGAAATAGTCTGCAAAGGTAGGGTGGGTCCAGTGTGAGGAGAAACTTAAATGCCAGACTTAAGAGTTTGTGTTATGTTGGTTTCTATTCCCAGTTAGGAGGTAAGATTGTTGAGGGCTGGACTGTCTCCTCAACTCACCAATTGCCTGATTAAGAAGAGAATCTAGTCCCTTTGTAGAGCCCTGAGAATGGATTTAGGACAATTTCTAGGATTATAGATCTGGAGATAGAAGGGAATTTAGAAGACATTGAGTTGAGGAAACTGAGCCCCAGAGAAGGAAATGTATTTTTTGAGATTGCACAGCTAATTAGTGACTGGAACAGAGGGGAAGCCCAGGTTTTCTTGACTCTAAACCCAGCAGTATCTGTCATAACAACCTTCTCCTGCAAAGCACAAAGTATAGAGGAATGGAACATTGGGAACTATTATCAGCAATACAAGGATCCAAGACAATTGTAAAGGTGGCTCAAAGATTATCCACTGCCATAGAAGGAATTGGTGGAGGCTGAATGCAGATCGAAGCATGCAGTTTTTCACTTTATTTCCATCATGAATTTTTTTCTTGCATAAGCAAGATGTAATTTCTTTCACAACATGATGAACCTGGAAATATATTTTCCATAATAACACATGTATAACCTATATTATGTTACCTGCCATCTGGGGATGGAAAGGAGGAAGGAAGGAAGAGAACACTGTAATGACTGAATTGTTATTTTCCTCTCTTTTTTCATTCCTTTGATTCTGCTTTACTGTTTCTTGATTTCTCATGAGATCAATAGTTTCTAGATGGTCAATTCTGATTTTTAAGACATGATTTCCCTCTGTCACTTTTTGGTTCTTCTTTTTTCAATTGACCCATTTCTTCTTGTATCACTTTCATTTTTCTTTGCCACTTTTCCTCTGTCTCTCTTAAATGGTTTTTGAAGTTGTTTTTGAGTTCTTCCAGAATCTGTGTCCAGGCCATATTTTTCTTTTGGACTCTGCTTGCATTTCCTTTGCTTTCACTGTCCCCTTATGTATACCTTGCTCTTTGTCTCCATAAAAACTCTTTAGAGTTAGGTGCTTTTTTGGTTGTTTGCTCATTTCCCCTATCTAATTATAGGTAGACTTGGGGGGGGGATTATGTGATGGTCTGAGGGCTGAGAGCTCTGAGACCTCCCCCTGCTGATTCAATTGAACCTTGAGATGTTGATGGACTCAGAGACCTCAACAGCTCTCTCATGACTTCATTACAGAAAGAGACACTAACAATCCCTTTTCCTCCCCTCCACATGGTATGGTCTACATAGCTGCTTATAGCATGGTAGCTAGAGCTTGCTGACTTAATTTAATCTTTCAAGTGGGTCAAGTGGTTGCTCAACTCTGACCTAAATCCTTAGCAAAGATCTCAACAGAAGAGAGTGCCCAATCCAATTTCATAGGCTGAGGAAAGAACTATTTCAGTTTTAAAATCAAATTGTTCTTGAGGTACTAAAAGGGAACTTATTGCACAGAAGATATTCATTTTCCATAACATGGATCACAACATGCCAGAAAACTAGTATTAAAAAGTGTATTTACTTGTAATTGGGGGAAATATAATAGAAATATTTTAAGAAAAAAAAAAGAAAACCAATGAGAATGTCCCTTCCTCAAGGCCCCTAAGAGGAGAGTGAATGAAATGGCAGTTTTTAAAAAATCTGAAATAGGCAAATAAATAAGGTGTTTCAGATGGCATTGCTTCCTTCATTTAATGATGTAGGTATAAAAAGAAAGTTTTTGTTTACTTCTCTAAATTATTTTCAAAACCTATTCCTAACTTTGAAGTCACCCTTGGGACAGGGGAGAGGTGATTTAAACATCTAAGTAGTACAAGATCATTTGAGGAAGGGAAGAGGAAATCAGGAAAGGCTTTTTTTTTTTACATAGGAGGTGGTACCAGGACTGAGCCTAGAAGAAAACAAATTATTGAAAAAGGCAGAGATAAGGAATAAATGCTTTCTGGGAATGGGAAACAGTTTTGCAAAGGCTGTGAATGGAAAGCTATCAGGGATGAAAATATTAATATGCCCATACAGATCTGAATAGGGTAGACTGTGGTGGCTCCAAATCTGGGGAGATAAAACTTAATATGGATATATGTAAATCACTAAATAGAGCTTAAAAACAATAATGATAACAACTTCACAGTTTGGTTTTAGAATTAGTTGTAGGTCAGGAGCCATTGAAGCTTTCCTAGAACAACATACATAACATAGGTTTAAGAACATGTATCCCCATTCCCCATGGAAAGGGCAAGTTTTTCAGCAAAAATTCTGAGCAGTCTGAAGCAAATTCCTTCACTTTACATAATGTGCCAAGGGCTTCGGATATTCCCGGGGAATATTCCAGGGATACCATGTAGGCCAGTTTTGATGGTTTAGGGTTATATAAAGGCTCCTAACTTCTCCTCATTTCTATGTATCTTTCAATAAAGCATAAGAGAAGAAATCATCATGAATTTGCAACAGTACAGAGGTGTCAGAGTCCATTTAAAATGTAACTAGGAAATATTGAACAAAATTAATTAAAATGCAATAAAACATGGACATTATTAATGTATGGTATCCTAAGTTAATATGTAAGTTTTAGGGGTCCCCATTTCTATTTGAGTTTGATTCCATTGTTCCAGAGGATTTCTCTGATCTGAATGTTCCAGTCCAAGATACAAGTGGAACATAAGAGAAATTTGGCTACACAGTAAAGTTTGTTGTTATTGTTGTTGTTGAGTTGTTTCAGTTGTGTCTGATTCTTTATGCTCCATTTTAGATTTTTCTTGGCATAGATACTGGAGTGGTTTGCCATTTTTTTCTCCAACTCATTTTATAGATAAGGAACTGAAGTAAAAAGGGTTAAGTGACTTGCCCATAGTCACCCAACTAGGAAGTATTCTGAGGTCAGAATTGAACTCATAAAGATGAGCTTTCCTGAGTCCAAGCCCAGTGCTTTAACCGATGCACCATTTAGTTGCCACATGGCAATAAATTGCTCCTGAAAAATGATCCGAGAGGTTCAGTGTATTGCAATCTCTGAATGAATTCATAATAAAACATGGTAGTCAGAGAACTCATGTGACCTCTAGCTGTGTGAGGTTAGAATGATCCTGAAACTGGCAGGACTAAAAGAATGAGTCCTGCCAGTTTCATTGTCAGTAGATCATGTTTTGAGTAGGATGTTTGGCCCTGTTTTTGCCATATTTATAATTTACAAAGTTTGGAAATTCCCCTTCCTACTGTCGGATTTTATGACTCAGGCTCTCTGAGCTCAGTCTGGATGGTGCCAACCCTCAGGTTTTGTTGTCCGTGAAAGATGGCCTCAAAGCTTTGTGGAGAACTGACTGGCTTCCCAAAGATTTTCATAACTGATAACCTCTGTATTGGGAGAAATATCTCCTTTCTGAGTTTATGTGGTAGGTAACTGCTGCCAAAGTTGATCTACTACTCTACAAATGGTAGAGGTAAAAACCTAGGTTATGCTTAAGCACAGGTCCAGATCTCAGAAAAAACAAACCAAAAAAAACCCTAAATAAAGATTAGGATTCTAACAAGACTTCTTTTAGATTTACATAATAATAATAGTTATTATTATAATATCATTATATTATTACATAAAATTATATCAGTGACAAAGGAATAATTAGTTTACATATTACAATCTTGTATATTTCTCTTGGACCATAAAAGTTATAGAAAAGATTCATAATCCCATGCTTCCTTTGATGACATAAAATTGGAATAAACTTAGTTAAACATACTCTATGGTAAACTAAGTTATATTAAAGATTAAATTAAATTTCGAGGGCTCCATAATAGGCTGGCTAAGGGAGAAGATTTGCATGTCATCAAGAAAATTGATATTGGGGTAATCCTTTCTTTCCCAGTTAGCTAGTAGAATCAATAAATATCTAAATCACTTTAGGGATCTCATTCCCCTTTGGTTTTTACTGAAGGAATATCCAATAGTCATCTATTAACTCTATTATTCCTACAGTCAGATTTTGGTCAAGGTAGGTTAATGTGAATAGAAGACAGGCTTTTAGCTAACCAGAAGTTGTAGGAATAATGACTCTGAATCCCAAATAATAGAAATTAATAAAGGTAAACAAAAACTACCATGATATCTCCAAGCCCAATAATTCTCCAAAGTTGGTTCTAGTCTAAAGATCAGGTCTTATTATCTACATTTACACAGATGGAGAAAATGTAAATATGCACTCAAATATACCCCTTGAACTCCCACTTTTCTATTTTTTCTCTGCTACTATGACATTTCTTTTAAATTATAGTTCTTCCAAGAAGCAAAACAGAGGTGGAACTAAGATGGTGGTGAAGGTACAAGGACCCATCTGACTTATACTAAATTATCCTTACAAAAAGCAGTGATATAACAACTTAAAATGAATTCTAGAGCAGCATAATCCATGAAAAGAAAAGGTGAAATAATTTTTCAGCCCAAAACAACTTAGAAGGCTAGCATATGAGGGATATACTGCATTGGGGGTAGAGATGGAGTGCTTCATGGCAGGGCAAGCCCCACCCAAGCAATAGACCTTGGATGCAACTAAAGCAGCACCTAAACCTTCTGGAATTGATGTCCAGATGGTGAGAGAAGGGGTTGGACAAGTGCTCAGGAGATTACATGGGTCCCTTTGCTGACTCTGGGGGAAAGACCCTTGTTATTTTGCCCTTACAAAGAACTAGGTCACAGATCTGGGACACTGTGGAAGGGAGGAGGAGCACCAGGATATACCAGTACTTGCAGCTACAAACCTGTTGCCTTGGGAGAGTGGGAGACTTAGGCACCCTGATCACTATTCTAAAGAGTAAAAGAGTACTCACAGACCAGAGTAAAAACTGGGAGAGTATTAATCACACTTCTCTGTACATCATAGCACCCTGGAAGAACTGAAAGCAGATAAATACCCAGTGCCAATTCTGAAAGTACAAAAAACCTGACACTTGGAACAGTGCTCTATTTGACAGTTATAGAGCCTAATTTTAACAGTTTTGTAAACTAAGAGAAAAGAAAAGGTTCGAAAATAAGCAAACAATGAAAAAAAACTCAGCATAAAAAGATATTTTGGTGACAGGGTAGACTCAAACTCAGAAGAAGACTACAAAGTCAATATTGCTACATCCAAAGCCTCCAAAAAACATGAATTGCTCTCAAACCCTAAAAGAATTAATGGAGGAGCTCTAAAAGGATTTTAAAAATCAAAGAGGTTGAAGAAAAACTGGGAAAAGAGATGAGAATGAAATAGGAAAATCATGAAAAAAGAGTCAACAGCTTGCTAAAAGGGGCACAAAAATACTGAAGATAATAATACTTAAAATACAGAAAAGACTAATTAGTAAAAAAAAAAAGGCACAAAAGTCTACTGAAGACAAGAAATCCTAAAAAATCAGAATTGGCCAAGTGGAAAAAGATATGTAAAAGTGCACTGAAAAGAAAAATTTTTTTCAAAGAATTGACCTTTTGGAAAAAGAGGTATAAAAATTCACTGAGGAAAAAAACCACTCTTTATAAAGTAGAATTAGCCAAATGGAAAAGGAGCTCACTTAAGAACTTAAAAAATCATGCCTTAAATATTAGAATTTGGAGAGTGGAAGCTAATGACTCCATGATACATTAAGAAACAATCAACAGAGTCAAAAGAATGAAAAAATAGAAGTAAATGTGAAATAGCTTATGGGAAAAACAAATGACCTGGAAAATAAATCCAGAATAGACAATTTAAGGATTATTGGATTATGTGAAAGCCATGATTCAAATAAAGAGCTTAGATATCATCTTTGAAACAATTATCAGGGAAAACTGCTCATATATTCTAGAACTGGAGAGCAAAATAGAAATGGAAAGAATCCAGTGATCACCTACTAAAAGAGATCCTAAAAGGAATACTGTAGCTAAATTCCAAATTCCCAGGTCAAGTGGGAAATATTTCAGGCAGCCAAAAAGAAACAATTCAAATGTCATGGATTCACATTCAGTATAACAAATTTAGTAGTTTCTATATCAAAGGATTGGAGGGCCTAGAATATAGAATATTCCAAAGGGACACAGAGCTAGGACTTCAACCAAGAATCAACAAAACTCAACAAAACTGAGCTAGATCCTTAAGGGGAAAAATGGGTATTCAAAGAAATAGAGAATTTTAAAACATTCTTGATGAAAAGATCAGAGTTGGATCAAAAATATGACTCTCAAATCTAAGACTCAAGAGAATCATAAAAATGTAAACAGAAAAAAAAGAAATCAAAAGTCATTCAATAAGGTTAAGCTGTGTACATCTCTACATAGGGAGATGATTCCTTAAATGCCAAAAAACTTTGTCATTTTTGGGGCAGTTAGAAATCATATACATAGGCAGAGGGTGAGGGTGTGGATTGAATATGATGGAATGATATAAAAATAAAATAAAAATTAAGACATGAGTAAGAAGGATGCATTGGGAGGAGGGGGAAGGGAAAGTATTATGGGGTAAATTATTACACATAAAAGGAGTATAACATGTTTACAGAGGAGGGAAGATGGGAGAGATGGAGAGGAAAGCATGTGGAACTTAGTCTCATCAGAATTGGTTCAATGATGGAAGAACATATACAATCAATTGGGTCCATAGAAAGCTATCTTGTCCTACAGGAAAATAGGAGAGGAAGGGGATAAAAAAGGGATGTAGGGCTGATATAAAAGAGAGAAAATTGGAGGAAGTGGAGGCCAGAAACCAGCGGTAAATAGAATGGAAAGTAATGAACAGAAATCATATTGGTGCAAAACTTTTATAAGCCTCCCTAACAAATTAGGCCCCATTTTTCAAATCATGGAGAAATGATTTTGAATATTTAAGAATATATCACTCCCCAATTGATTAGTCAAAGCATATAAAGTAGTTAAAGCTCTCTATAATTATACAAAAATGCTCAAAATCACTATTAATTAGAGAAACACAAATTAAAACAACTCTGAGGTACCACCCCACACCTATCAGATTGGCTATTATAACAGAAAAGGAAAATGACAAAACTTTGGGAAGATATGGGAAAGTTGGGACATGAATACATTATTAGGAGAGCTTTAAACTGATTTAATAATTCAGGAGATCAATTTGTACCAATGCCCAAGGGGGCTATTAAACAGTACATATCCTTTGACCCATTACCATTACTAGGTGTGCATCCCAAAGAGGTTAAAAAAAGGTGGGGAGGACCTATATGTACAAAAATATTTAAGGTAGTTTTTTTAGGGAAGTAAAGATTTGGAAAGTGAGGGGGTATGTATCATTTGGAGAATTGCCAAGTGAGTTATATTATATGATTGTAATAGAATATTATTGTACTGTAAGAATGACAAGCAGAAGGAGCTCAGAAAAACCTAGAAAGACTTAGACAAACTGAAGCAGAGTGAAATAACCAGAACTTGGAGAACATTATATAGGAAAGGAATACTTTACAATGGATAACTGTGAATAACAGCTATTCTCAGCAATACAAGGATCCAAAACTATCCCAAAGAAATCATGATAAAAAAATGCCATCTACTTCCAGAGAAAAAGAACTGAGTCTAAATCCAGAATAAAGCAAACTTTTTCACTTTCTTAATTTTTTAAATTTGAGTTTTCATCCACAAAATGATAAATATGGAAAATGTTTTTATGACTGCACATGTAAAATCTATATGGGATTGCTTACCATCTCAAGAGGGTAGGAATTTGAGGGGAGGAAAAGAGGGAGAGATTTTGAGATTCAATATTCTTTGAAAAATGCTGGAAAATTTTTACATGTAATTGAGGAAAAAAACAAAATAAAATTTAATACCTTAAAATTTATATTCCTTCTTATAGCTTACTGCACATCCGGCCTCCTTGGATAATTGCACACATGCCTTCAGAAAGTGTCCTTGGTTTATTTCCTAAGGCAGCTTTGGTGAAGGTTTTGGAGTTTGAATGACCAGAGGGCAAATTTAAGTTTTGAGCCCAGCATTACTAGACAGAGCTGAGGGAGGAAGTACTTGCTTTGGGTTGCTGGCCAGAGGGGTGGAGCATACAAAAATATCCTTAGGCACTGGAAAGAGGGGAAATGGAACAGTTCCCCATTTGTGTCAATACTTCACCAACTCTGTACTAAGGTGATTAGAGAAAAAAGGAAAGAAACTATTTGTTCTAAAATATGTATAGCAGCTCTCTTTATAGTATCAAAGAACTGGAAATTCAGGGGATGCCCATCAGTTGGGGAATGACTAAACAATCTGTGGCAAATGATTGTGATGGAATACTATTATACCATAAGAAATGACAAATAGGTTAATTATTTAAAAAATGGAAAGACCTACATGAAATTATGAAGAGTGAAATGTGCAGAGAACATTAAATACAGCAACAGGAATATTATTTGAATAATGATTTGTATTTGCTTACCTCCAGATAAAGAATTAGTAAATAATAAAGACATAATTTTATATATACATGCATCTTTTTGTCAAATGATGCCTCCTCTAGTATGGGGAGGAGAGGTAAGGAGGGATTTACTTTGGGATTTTAATGTAACAAGGAAATAAATAATTTAAGCCCCCCCCCCAAAAAAAAAAAGGAAAAAAAAAAAAGAAAGCATCCTTGTGATTTCTCCTGAAATGACACCAAACTCACTGACTGCTTATTTTGAATGTGATCTGCAGCAGTCATTCTTAGTAATACAGTGGTACCTTGATACACAAGCACCTTAAGTCATGATCATTTTGAGATACGAACCCACATACAAATTCTTGACACAATGAGAAGAATGCTAGAATTGGAGTCAGAGCATCTGGGCTTTAATCCATATACTATACTATATATTACATATATATATATATATATATATCCATATACTAGCTATATGACCCTAGGTGAATCACCTAACTGCTCTAGGCATCAGTTTCTTTATCTATAAAATGAAAGGATTGTGCTTGATCTTTAGGACCTTCCAATAGTCAGCCAATCAGTCAACAAGCATTTATCAAGCTGTATTAAACACTGGAGATACAAAGACAGGCATAAAACAATCCTTGCCCACAAGTTCAAGGAGCTCCATTCTTTTTAGGTGAGACAACATGAAACCAACTGGGTACAAATAAGTTATATACAAGATAAATTGGAGATAATCAGCAGAGGGAAAACACTAGCATAAAAGGAGGAACAGGAAATGCTTCTTGTAGAAAGTGGGGCTTAAGATGGGATTCGAAGGAAACCTGGGAACCTTGGATGTAGAGATGGTGAAAGAATTCCAGGTATGGGGGACAGACAGTACCCTGAGAATGCACAGAGTCAGGATAGAATGTTTCATCTGAGGAACAGCAAGGAGGCTAATATCACTGAATCATGTTGGGGGTGTAGGGAGTAAGATATAAGAAATCTGGAATGATAGGAAGGTGATAGAGAGCCTCTAGAATTTACCGAATTTGTAAGTGTGGGGTGATGGTGACATGGCCAGATCCATGCTTTAGGAGCATCACTTTGCTAGCTGATTGGACCATGGACTAGAGTTGGGGTAAAGTGGATTTGAAGCAAAGAGACCAACCAGAAGTCTACTGCAATAGTAGGATAAATGAGAAATTGCACAAAGCCAATGGTAGTGTAAAAAGATACATACAAGAGATGTTATGAAGGTATAATCAACATGGCTTGGCAAAAGGTTGGATGTGGTTAACCAGGGAGACTCAAGAATTGAGGATGACCCCCCAAAGTTTTGAGCCTGTGTGACTGGGAGGATCATGATATCTTAGATAATAATAGGGAAATAAAAAGAGAAGAGGTTTTTGGAGAAAATAGAAGTTTAATTTTGAACATGTTGAGACTAAGATGCCTACAGATATCTAGTTTGGGATGTCCAAAGGCATTTGGGGATGCATGACTGGGGATCAGGAGGCAAGTTAGGCTGGATAAGTAGATCTAAGAATCATTAGCATAGAGATGTCAATAGAAACCAAAGGAGTTGATTACATCACTAAATGTAATATTAGAGAGGGAGAAGAAGAGAAAACCCAGGACAGCCTTCCAGCTCCAACGATATATCTGAAATAAATATAACATAAGGAGTGTCAAAAATGACAAAAAAATTGACAATAAGGTTCACGTTTCTCCAATAGGACTTTCTTAAGAGCCAGAAAGAAAATTGGTAAATTAAATCAGAGGGGCTCTATATGTGTATGGATGAGGTATTGATTGAATAAAGTAATCTACTTATACCACCACATTTGAAGTAAGTTATTAAGGTGCTGTGATTCCTTAACCAAGTGAAAACAGTCCATCTCAGCCACAGGCTTTACATTCAATCAATCCATCAGTCATAGGCTTTAGACTAAGTCTTTGAAGATGGAGTGACAGCATACAGGAATTTTGTTCAAATTGGCTGTCATGCCCCAATGGTCATCTATAAAATATCAAGCTAGTTGATGGATCTTTGATATGTTGATCATCTCTGAAGTTATTCTAGAAATGAGCTCGAGGCTGCTGTTCCAGCAAAACCTCTGAGAAGGAACTGGTTGGGAGGGAAGGAGAGAACATAGCCTTTTCCCTACTTTGCCCTTCTTCCCTGTCTTTAGCCAGAAGAGACCTTTCAAGCTTTTGAGGGTCTGGAGGATTTTGGATTTCTCATCTTTTCATCATAATCCCTGGGTCAACAACCATGTCTACGTTCTGAGTTACAGACAGGCTGGACAAAAGATTTTAGCCCCAATGCTACACAATACTTAAGGGGAACTTTTTTTAGATACTATCTTTTATTTAATTAATTAATTTAGAAAAATTTTCCATGGTTAAAGGATTCATGTTCTATCCTCCCCTCCTCCCACTCCCTCCCATAAGCCAACACACAATTCCACTGGGTTTTACATGTGTTGTTGATCAAGACCTACTTCCATATTATTGATATTTGCCCTAGGGTGCTCATTTTGAGTCAATATCCCTAATTATATCCCCATCCTCCCGTGCAATCAGCAGTTGCTTTTCTTCTGTGTTTCTACTCCTATAGTTCTTCCTCTGAATATGGGGAGCATTCTTTCTCATGGGTCCCATATAGTTGACCTGGATCATTTCATTGTTGCTAGTAGAGAAGTCCATTGCATTCGATTTTACCACAGTATATCAGTCTCTGTGTACAATGTTCTCCTGGTTCTGCTCCTTTCACTCTGCATCAATTCCTGGAGGTCATTCCAGTTCACATGGAATTCCTCCAGTTTATTATTCCTTTGAGTACAATAGTATTCCATCACCAATGGATACCACAATTTGTTCAGCCATTCTCCAATTGAAGAACATACCCTCATTTTCCAGTTTTTTTGTCACCACAAAAATATATATATATATATATTTTTAAACCCTTGTACTTTGGTATATTGTCTCATAGGTGGAAGATTGGTAAGGGTAGGCAATGGGGGTCAAGTGACTTGCCCAGGGTCACACAGTTGGGAAGTGGCTGAGGCCGGGTTTGAACCTAGGACCTCCTGTCTCTAGGCCTGACTCTCACTCCACTGAGCTACCCAGCTGCCCCCTATATATATATATATATATATATATTTATATATAAATATTTTTGTAAATGTCTTTTTCCTTATGATCTCTTTGGGGTACAAACCCAATAGTGGTATGGCTGGATCAAAAAAATCTTTTAGTGCTCTTTGGGCATAGTTCAAAATTGCCATCCAAAATGGTTGGATCAACTCACAACTGCACCAGCNTTTCTCTGGATGTGGGTAGCGTTCTTTCTCATGAGTCCCTCAGAATTGTCCTGGGTCATTGCATTGCTGCTAGTAGAGACGTCCATTATGTTTGATTGTGTCACAGTGTATCCGTCTCTGTGTACAATGTTCTCCTGGATCTGCTCCTTTCACTCCCCATCTATTCCTGGAGGTCTTTCCAGTTCACCTGGAATTCCTCCAGTTCATTATTCCTTTTAGCACAATAGTATTCCATCACCAACAGATATCACAATTTGTTCAGCCATTCCCCAATCAATGGACACTCCCTCATTTCCCAACTTTTTGCCACCACAAAGAGTGAGGCTACAAATATTTTTGTATAAGTTTTTTTTTTCCTTATGATCTCTTTGGGGTACAAACCCAATAGTGGTATGGCTGGATCAAAAAAATCTTTTAGTGCTCTTTGGGCATAGTTCAAAATTGCCATCCAAAATGGTTGGATCAACTCACAACTGCACCAGCAATGCATTAATGTCCCAATTTTGCCACATCCCCTCCAACATTCATTACTCTCCCCTGCTGTTAAGGGGAACTGTTTAAGAATGATGCAACAAAGAGAAAGGGACTTCCTAAAACCAAGAACTGTGAGCTAGTTACCTCTTTCCCAATGTTTTCTCTAAGTCTGAGCCTATGTTCTCCTGGAATCTGTATGTAATTATGGGAGATTTTATCACAAATTTAGGGGGGGTGTTATATACCAACTATAAAGTTCTGCCTTTATGGTAAATGCCTTTTTCTAAAGCTATTGAGGGCTGCTGATTAAAATGATTTTCAATTGATAATCTTGACTGCAAGCACACTGAGATGGATATTTGGGTTGATAGTACTGGAAAAAAGACACCTCCACATAAAACCCCTCATGGGATCCCTCCAGGATCTTCCTAGAACCTGGAAAAGATGTAATAACTATGTTTTAGGGACAATTAATCATCCCTTCCTGACATGCTATTTCCTCTTCTTTTAGGAGGTTGTGACATAATCTGGCTATTTTAGAAATGCAGTTTCTGGTCCACGAATTGTGATTCCTCAGAAGAATTGGAGGAATAGAAGATGTTGTGGTTGGTTCAGTTATTCCAGGAGATGGAGTGATCTGACCCTTACACCTGTGACAGTATGGAGGGAGAAGAGATGAGCCAGGAAGAGCATTACTTAGGGTGACAGGACACTGAGGGTGATCACTATACAATTTGAGAGGATCTTGAAGATGGCAGCATAACAATGGCAGTTGACATTGTGGAGGAGTATGTCCTTCTAGGAAGGAAGGAAGTCCTCTGTGAGGAAGCCAGCAGGACTCTCATTGGATGTCAATACCTCTGGATAAATCCTCTGTTTTTTCCCCATTCTAGTTATGGCTCTGATTCCCAGGACTAAGTTCCTGTGGTGAAGAGCCCAAAATGAGATAGAACGTGAAAGGAAACTATCTGTTATATATGTGTGGCTGATTGGTAACCCCCCAGACATGCCCAGCTTCCCTTTCGACCTTGTTTAATGCAAATGAGAATGGAAAAGAAAAATGACTTTGGTCCCTTAAAAGGCTTTCTTTTCAAGTTGGAATAAATAATGTCACCAAATAGGATATCGTGTCTGGGCACTAGTTTAAAGTTTAAAATATGGCACCAGCTAAGCTTTTAAATTTTCAGTGAAGGCATGTTTCTTAGATGGCAGCAATCCGTACCTATTCCTAATGGAAGTCTGGTTCAAAGAGGTCAGGGATTACTTCTGAATAAAAGTACCAAGAAATTCAAGGTTGTCCAAAGAAAATGAAGAATTCCTTGCTTTCCTCTAAAATATTAATAAAAGAAGAATTTGCTTATTAAACCATTTAAATATTTTTGTTTCTTGGGGGATGGATTAAGATGATTACACACAGAAGCAGTATAACATATTACATAGAGAACCAGCCTCACAATCAGGAATGATTGGGTTGTTTTGCCACTTAAGACACAGACTGTGGGATCCTGGGCAAATCATTTAATTGCTCAGTGTTCTAGGTGCTTTTTTTAGAACTTAGAGTTGCAAAATAGTTGCCTATCTGCATGTTGTTTCCTCACTAGAAGTTCTCCATGCCAATGAAATTATAGGTTTGGACCAAAAAATGGTTTATTACATTAGCTGCTTTAGAAGCAGTCTTTCTACCTCTAGAACATGTCAAGAGTATTATTCTTGAGGTATCAAAAGGACCCTAAGAGGGTCAGTATCAATTCCAAAGCTGTCCAGTATAACTACATGTAGCTGCCCCAGGATAACTTTTATGAGAAGACCTTACATTACCACTAAGCTTCCTTTCATAATATACTACTACCCAACATTTTTATAGTCAAAGATGGTAAAACACTTTACCTATATTATCTCATTAATCATTTGAATAAATTCACCATTCCCCAGGTATGGCAAATGAATTCATTTCCATTTTCTAACAGTGGAGAATGTTCAGATTCATCATCTGATCACAACCACATTATGAGAAATATTGACCATTCAATATTCATTGCATTCATGCTGATCATCTCAAACAGTGGAATTGATATTGGTCAGGAGGACCTGGGTTTGTAAAAGCAATTTGAATATCATTTCAGTTAATTTAGAGCACTTTTATGCTGGTCTTTACTTCTCTTGGAAATTATGTCAGCTCTAGATGACTCCTGAAGAAGGATATTTCTCTGTATTTTCCTCAAATGTCACTATTGTTTTCCAACCATGCAGAAATGCCACTTGGGCATCAGTTAATGGCTTCCTCCCTTGGAACTCTTCTGTCCTAACAACATAAAAATCTCATTGAGTAGCAGGATCAGTTGACTTTAATATGAGCATGAAACCCAGTTGTAGGTGTATTAAAAACAAAAGACATGTCATCTTGATTTAGAAAAACCAGAACTGAGAAATCTAGTTCTTTTTTAAAAATGAAGGGAGGGAGGAGAGCCTTTGGTAGTAAAGAAACTTACTGAATAATGGGGAAAGTTAACTTCCTTCTTTTGTTAGTGCTAAATGATTTCAGCTTGGATGTACGACCATCACCAAAATGTGGATGGAGACCTCTTTCATTTGTCACTGTCGATGGAGTGAAGTGGATTACAGAGAATTCTGAGAGTATGATTAAAACTGCCCTGATTTATCCTTTGTGTGTGAGCAAGAAGAACCTGAACAATGAGCTCAAGGTCGACCACAGCTGGCATTTAAAAACCAAGTTAAGGAAGGAATGAAAGCCTAATGTAACATTTATATGTAAAAAGTGGTGAACTAAGAAGCTTTTAAAAATATACATATATTTATATATTTTTTCTATTATGTGTATTAACTAGCTATAGGCAGGACAAATAGGAAATAATCAATAGAAGGAAGGTACTAGAATTGAGAGATCAGGGCTTCCTGTGAAGGTTGAGATTTTAGCTGGGAGTTAAAGGGAGCCAGGAAATCCATGAGGTGGAGACTGAACATAACAGTTGTGGGAGAGAGCCAGAAAAATTGCCTAGAGCTGTGATGGAGTATCTTCTTTGTCCCAATGACCACCTCTCTTCTTATACCCTTGAATTTGTCTCTTTCTATGTCCTACTGGACATCTCCACTAGGATATTCTATAGACATCCTGACATGTCAACAAATTCAAAACAACTAACTCCTTATTTTTCCTCTTAAATTCATACCTCTTCCTGACTATTTCCTAGGGACTCAGGATCTTAATCTTAAAGTTACACTTGCCTTTGCCCTTTCCTCACTCCCTTCCACTCCTAAATGCTATAAATTATCAAATCTTGTCAATTTTGCCTCTCCAGCATCTTACATGAGCATTCCAGAGATGGTTTATCAGGATGGTAAAAGGCCTGGCTTTCCCATTATATGAAGACAATTGAAAGGAATTGGTAGTGCTGTGCTGGAGTTGACTTGTCCTGTCTTACATTAACCAATTGTAAAATTTTCAATCTGAACATTTATACTCCAAAAATCAGAAAATGTTACATACCAGGTCTTGTTTTATTAATTGTCTAGACTTAAGAAAGTGATGGAACAAACATGAATAATGTAGATTAACTTTAAAAGAATTGTCATGTATTTCTTCGTCAGAGGGGTGTTTTTAAACATTTACTAGCATGCATCTGGGAATTGTTGCTGTTCGGCACAGAGGAGAAAAGATTGAGATGGGAGGAAACCCAAGATAGCTGTCTCTGAGCATTTGAAGGTCTATAATGTGAAAGAAAGATTACCAAGATTGTGCTTCTTGGTACCAGAGGGCAGAACAAGGGATAACAGATAGAAGTCATTGGGAAGTAAATTTAGTCTGGATGCTAGGAAAAAAATCATTAATGGCTTAGATTATTTGAAAAGTAGAATGAACTTCTTTGGTAAGTCTTCAAAAGTTTTATGATTACTGGTTGGACTCATTGTATATATTTTTTAAATCTGGGATGAGTTAGATTCAGTGTTCTGTGATGTTCCCTCTGACTGTGAACATGTGAAATCCTTGAAGATGACTGGATCCTCTTGAGTCTTCTCTCCTCCAAGCTAAATGAGCCTTATTGCTTCAACTGATTGTCAAAGGCTTTTCACTATGGTGGTCATCTGAATGCTCTTAGCTTATCCATATTCTTACTGAAAAATGGCTCTCAGAACTGAATCATCTTGCTTTCTAACCAGGGCAGAGAGTATTAGCACTATGACAGAATTGTGGACATTCTTCCTCTCTTAAGGTTGCATTCAATCCTATATTATATTGTGGCCTTATTCTGAACTTTCAATTTATAAGTTCTATTTATTCATTAAATCATTAATAGGGTTGGAGATTATATCTGTGAATATATCTATGTATAGAACTCCTGGGTGGGGAAATTGCTTCCACCAAGACAAGTTTCTCTAAAACTTAAAGTCTTTTTAAAAAATTTTTAACTTTTTTTATTTTATTTTTTAGAAAAAAAATTTCCATAGTTACATGATTCATGTTCTTATTTTCCCCTCCACCCATCCCATCCCCCTTAGCTAACTCACATTTCCCCTGGTTTCTTCATGTGTCATTGATAAAGACCTATTTTCATATTATTGATAATTGCACTAGGATGGTCATTTAAAGTCTACATCCTATATCAACCCATGTGTTCAAGCAGTTGTTTTTCTTCTGTGTTTTCACTTCTATAGTTCTTCCTCTGAATGTGGGTAGCGTTCTTTTCCATAAATCCCTCAGAATTATCCTGGGTCATTGCATTGCTGCTAGTAGAGAAGTCCATTATGTTCAGTTGTACCCCAGTGTATCAGTCTCTGTGTACAATGTTCTTCTGGCTCTGCTCCTTTCACTCTGCATCAATTCCTGGAGGTCTTTCCAGTTCACATGGAATTCCTCCAGTTCATTATTCCTTTGAGCACAATAGTATTCCATCACCAACAGATACCACAATTTGTTCAGCCATTCCCCAATTGACAGGCATACCCCCTTTTCCAGTTTTTTGCCACCACAAAGAGCGCAGCTATTAATATTTTTGTAAATGTCTTTTTCTCTATGATCTCTTTGGGGTACAAACCCAGCAATGCTATAACTGGATCGAAGGGCAAGCAATCTTTTAGTGCTCTTTGGGCATAGTTCCAAAATGCCATCCAGGATGTTTGGATCAGTTCACAACTCCACCAGCAATGCATTATTAATTAATGAAATTAATTAATGAAACCTACAGTCTTGGGGAATTGTCTAGGAAACCGAGGGGCTAAGTGACTTCATCTGGGTCATATAGCTAGTGTGCCAAAGGTAGGATTTGAACCTGTGTCTTCCTGGCTTTGAAAACAGTTCTCTATTCACAATACTGAATCTACTATATGCGTCTCATTGTACTTGGTACTATGAAAAATATATGGAAAGTCTTTAATTAAAAAATTTTATTTCTATGCTTAAATAATATTTGTGAACATTGGACTGCTAGTTTCAATCAGCAGCAGTTAATATTTATATGAAACTCTGAGTTAAAAATAAAGTCACCTACATAATCTTACTTATTCAGCACTTATTAAACATCAACGGTGTGCTGGGTGCTGAGCAACAAAGACAAAATTGAAATAGACCCTGCCTCTATTGGGTCAGTGGGATACACAGAGAAGTAATAAAAGTATATCCAAAATAAATATGAATTAAACATATGGGGAAGGCACTAACAACCAAGGAGAGCAAGATAGACCCCTTGTAGGAGCCATAGCTTAAGCTTAGCCCTGGAGGGAGTTAGAGAATCTAATAGGCTGATATGAAGAGGAATTGCATTTCAGGTCTGGTGGTCATCCAGTATAGATTAGTGAAGAAGTGAGATAAAATTATCATGCATATGAAGCATCCATCTTTTCTTACTGGAGCTCACAGAATGATCCTTATGCCCAGAGGTCAGTGAGAAAGAGACCTATGGAAAATGCTCTGTTAGCATAAATATGGTGTTTTGGCTCAGTGACCAATTGAGAGTCATTGTACCAAAAAGGAAGCCATCAGAGGGTATCTGCCTGGGCTCTGGAGAGAGAGAGAGAGAGAGAGAGAGAGAGAGAGAGAGAGAGAGAGAGAGAGAGAGTATGTTAATAAGCATCGGACTTATCATTACCTTCTGACTCCAAGCCTAGAACACCACTTGCCATGCTGTCATAGCTTATCATTTGAACAATTCCTAAATAAAGATGCACATGTCACACGGTCCCTCTGTGGCATCCTGCAACTTTTAAATGTGTTTAATTTTTAGATAAAACAATGAATAACTCCTCTTAATAATGAATTTGGTCAAGAGGTCTAACAATGCTAGAAAAGCATATAAATTACTTTTTTTAGGATATTGATTGGCAGAAAGAAAATGATCTCTTTAAAAAGATAAAGATCAAATTGCTATTTTTAAAAAAAATTGTGTTACATTAAAATATCCAGTTAACTCCCTCCCCCCATCCCATTAGAGAGAACATTATTTGTCAAAAAGATATATATGTATTTATAAATAAAACTATGCTTTATTTATCACAGAAAGCTCTGGAGTTAGACACAGGCAAGTCATTCTTGAAACAATATTTCTGTTGTTGTATTTCATTCTTTTGGTTCTACTCATTTTACTCTTTATAATTTTACCTAGGTCTTTTTATTTTTTCCAAAATTAACCTCTTAATATTTCTTACATTTTAATAGTATTTCATCATAATCACATTTTTAAAATGTGATGTTCTTGTAGGAGGAGTTTTAGGCTCTGTTGGTGAAATTAAGAAAGTTAGATCAAGGTTGAGGGCAATAATTCTCTTTTTTAGTGCTTTGAGGAGAAGACTATGGGCTTAACTAGAGACACTTGAGGTGACTCAGAAGGATGAAGGGACAAAGAAGGAAGGGAACCATGATAGTATCTATTTCCCCCTCCACATAGGGTAGCAGGTGACCCCTTGAAACCAAGGCAGCCTGCTGACTAGATGGAGGAGTAAGAAATGCTTGGAGCCCACCAAGCACCCTCCAAATGACTCTAACCTTATATCAGGCTTTTATAGTCCTTTACCTAGGGTTCAGCAAAACCATCTCCATATCCTTCCATCTTCCCTCCATCTAGTTCCTTTATTCTTCAAACTATCTTTCATTCCCCTGTCAAAATAATCCTCCTGAGCCCCTTCTGATCATGTTTATCTTTTGCTCATTGACCATGTC
This sequence comes from Gracilinanus agilis, assembly GCF_016433145.1. Lineage (NCBI taxonomy): Eukaryota > Metazoa > Chordata > Mammalia > Didelphimorphia > Didelphidae > Gracilinanus > Gracilinanus agilis. The sequence goes on from NC_058130.1 coordinate 375,903,241, forward strand.
ACCCCTGTGCTTAAGGAATCAGAAAGAAGGTTCCTTAGGATAAAATACAAATCCCTTAGCTTAGCATTCAGAGCCCTTTACACTCTGACTCCAGTCAGCCTTCTAGGTTAATTTCACAGTATTCCCTTTTAGAAATTCTATGTTTTATCAGAGTTAGCTTACTTGCTATACCCCAAAGTCAGCATTGCATTTCCTGTCCCTGGCCCTTTGTAAAGGTTGTCCCTCATGTGTGAAATAGTTTTACTTCTCACATCTCACATCTGCAGGCAAAATGACTTATGAAGCATCCAGGCACTCTGAAGGAGAGACAGGAAGCAAGTATCCAAGAATTTGGAGACTGTCAAGGTCCCCCAAATCACAGACCCTGCTTGCATACAAGTTCACAAATAGAACCGAACAAGCAATCACTGTGGAGAAGGGGACCACATTCCTTACCATAATCACTGCCTCCATAAACTGCTGGCCAACTAAGACTGATGGGCTTGTCAGCCCCAGAACTTTGGGAATTGTAGTCCTCCTCCATCTCAAGACTACCATTCCTGCTTCCAGTCCAGCTCCTCCAGTCACCATCACAAGAAGCCATTGTCTTCAGAGCAAATGCAGCCTGGCAATTCTAACCTAGAGCAGCCTCAGCTACTGAAAATCTGGAAAAGAAAGTTCTGGCCATCGAAGTCCTGGCACTGTCAAACAGTTCAACACAAGACACACATATGGCTTTATCAGTAGAAACGATCTTACAGAAGATGCACTAATATGTTCTTTGCTGCTATGCCCCAAGGATTTTGAGACTTTTCCATCTGACTAGCAGCTGAAATTTCCCATTGTTATCTCTTCCATTAAAATGGGAGCTTCTTGAGAATAAGGGCTGTCTTACTTTTTTATTTGTATCCCCAGCACTCTGAGCACAGTGTTTATATATTAAGTGATTAATAAATACTTTTTTCATTCATTTGAATCTCTAGCCTCATTCAAGGTTCATCTCATATGCTCTTCCTATAAGAAGCCTTTCCCGACATTCTGGTTTTAAGTTCTGTCTCCTCAAATGGTTTTGTGCCATTGTACTTTTTCATATATACATATATGTGTAATGTTGTACTTTTACACATATATATATAATGTGCACACACACATATGCACATATAAACACACACATCATATATATATATATATATGAAATATGTGTATTTCTTTGCACAACCTTGCTCATAGTAGCCACTCAATAATTGCTTCTATATGCTTGCTGAAATGGATTGGAAATTATTAAATGATTGACAGGGGTAAACTTTTCCCTGTTGTCCCTTTTGTTGATATTTCATAGTTTTCACTTCTCTTTATAATAATATAATATCGTCAATACCCACACCCATGCAAACACACATATCAAGAGTACCTTTCTTGCCTTTTGCCCCAGGCACAAACATTCCCATTAGATATCTAATAATAATTGACATTTCTATAACATTTGAAGGCGTACAGAGCACTTCACCTATACCATTTCTCCTTTTAAAAAATGTATTGATATGTTTTGTTTTATATTAAAATTTTTATAGGTTAAAATCACTTTGTGAAATGTCTTTAGTAACAAAGTAAATAGTTTACTTAAACTTAAAAATACTTTAGTAATAAAGTAAAATATTTAAGTAAAACTAATAGTAGAGCAACTTCATCTCAAAGTACATGAAATATTTTACATCTGTAAGCATATTGTACTGCTTTAAAAAAATTTAGAAAGAAATTTAGTTTTTCTTTCTCCCACTTCCTAACCTACCAAAGGGGAGGTGAGGAATAAATAAAATCAAATTTGGTATGTATGTGCATACACACACACAGCTCATTCTATATCCTAAATTCATCACTTCTTTATGCATGTTTCATCATCAATCTTCCGGAATCATAATGGTCATTAGTTGATTATAGTTCTTATAACTTTCAAAATTGCTTATTTTTAGTTTAGTTATTATTATATAAATTATTGAGTTGACTCTGCTCATTTTATTCCTCATCAGCTTGTAAAAACTCTCAGAAGTGTTCTTTTTGGGATATTAATGTTATATTATAAATGATCCTTCTGGTTCTTCTCACTTTACCACATCAGTTCATATAAGTTTTCCCATGACTCTTTGAAATCATCTATCTTCTCATTTCTTACAGCAAAGTTGTGCTCCATCTCAGTAATGTACAGCAACTTATCCAGCCATTCCTCAATTTTTGGACATGCCTTAAGATTCTAATTTTTGCCACCAAGAATAGAGCTATGATAAATAATTTTGTACATAAAGGAATTTTCCCCTACTTTGATTTCTTCTGGGGAGAGAGTTAGCATCTCTCTCCAGTGATTTTTAACCTATAAAAATTTTAATATAAAACAAAACACATCAATAAAGTATAGGCTATTTCCACATATTTGAACCTCATCACGACTTTGTAAGTTAAAAGCAACAGACACAATTATCACCATTTATAGAAGAGGAAATTGAGATTTACGGAGATTGTGTCTTGCTGTTAGTAAGCAACAGCAGATGGATTTGAATCTACAACTTTCTGACTTCTCTAATTCTTTCACTTCATGTACTGTGCCATGCTACTCTTTAGAGGGCAAGTTCAGATTTATTATTTAGTTCTACCAATTTAATATGATATTTTTGTCATAGAGTACTATTCTTAACTATATCCTGTTTAGCATTTTTATCAACAACTTAGATGAAAACAAAGGATAGTTGCTGGCCCTTGAGCATTGCCTCCTTGAATATTTGTCAAAGTGATGGATAGATAAATGAATGAATGAATCAAGCATGGACATTTCATTGAACCCTATAGCCTTCCTATCTACAGATATCAAGTCTGCAAGTGGCACCAAGCTTGGCGGTATAGTTAATATTGTGGAAGAAAAATATCCTATACCTTATGTTTTAGTCAGATCTGACATATATATATATACATATATACATATATATGTATACATATATATAGATAACTATCTATATCTATATCTATATTAATGTACAAACATTCTGCTTAGAGAGATTTCTGACCAATAGATTTCAACTGAATTAAAAGAGTTCTTCCTCCTCAAGCACTTTCCAATTCATTTGGTAGTAACTGTGAAAAAAATAGTTGAAGAATTCTCTAGCAAAATAATACAAAAGTGTTCAATTCATTTGGGGTTTTTAGAATCACTGAGCAAAAAAGATGAATGCAAATGTTGGCATAGGCTCTTAGAAAAGAGTCATCTCAGAAAACTAATAAAAGTAGTATGTTGGCAAACAAAGGACTACCCCTTCTCTTTATTTGGTCTCAGATTAATATCATATTTCACTTTGTTTTACAATTACCTTTGTGGCTAAAGTCTGACTTCTTCATGGAATTAAGTATACTCATCTTGATATCAACCCTGATTTAAGGGAGTTCATGGAGGTTAAGAATGCCAGATCAGTGACTTTTACAATATAAGTTCTTAACTTTTTAAAATAACATATAAAGACTTTTTCGTGCTGTATGCTTCCACAGTGTGTTAAATAATAGAATCAACATACAAAAAGTCTTCACAGGCTGGAATGAATTAATAGGGATAAAGGCAGCCGGTTCTAAAAAATTAAATTCCCTAAGTGTGAAAGATTTGGCGACTGAACTGACTAAGAGCTAAAAAGGAGCCAATAATGTAATGTTGCTATTAGAAAGGCTAATGTAAATGTAGGCGATATAAATAGAAGCATGATGGCCAGAACAAAGGAGATAGCAGTCCCATTATACTCTGCCATGGTCAGATCTTATCTGGATTACTGTTCCAGTTTTGGTTACCATACTTTAAGAGGGTCATTGGAAAACTATAAAGAAAAAAAAAACCATAGACCATGCTACTTTTCTTAAATGGAGCAGTTAATATAATAAATTCTGATACCTTCCATATCCAGATTTTTTTCTCCATGAAATATATAAAGAGTCACAGGTCCTTCTTGCTAGAAGGAACTTTATCCAACCTGCTACTCGATGCATAAAAACTTTCTACAACATTCATATCCTATGTAAATTTTTAAAAAATAATTTTTATTTTTAGAAAAGTTATCATGGTTACATGATTCCTGTTCTTACTTTCCCCTTCACCCCCAACCTCCTCCACCCATAGCCTATGTGCATTTCCACTGGTTTTAGCATGTGTCATCAATCAAGACTTATTTTCAAATTGTTGATAGTTGCATTGGTGTGGTAGTTTCGAGTCTACATCCCCAATTATGTCCCCCTCAATTCATGTGTTCAAACAGTTGCTTTTCTTCTGTGTATTCCTCTCCTGTAGTTCTTCCTCTGAATGTGGGTAGCGTTCTTTTCCATATGTCCCTCAGAATTGTTATGGATCATTGCACCGATGCTAGTACAGAAGTCCATTACATTCTATTTTACCACAGTGTATTGTTCTCTGTGTATAATGTTCTTCTGGCTCTGCTCCTTTCACTCTGCATTAATTCCTGGAGGTCTTTCCAGTTCACATGGAATTCCTCCAGTTTATTATTCCTTTGAGCACAATAGTATTTCATCACCAGCATATACAACAATCTGTTCAGCCATTCCCGAATAGAAGGGCATACCCTCCTTTTCCAGTTTTTTGCCACCACAAAAAGTGAGGCTATAAATATTTTCATACAATTCTGTTTATCTATGATCTCTTTCGGGTACAAACCCAACAATGGTATGGCTGGATCAAAGGGCAGGCATTCTTTTATAGCCCTTTGAGCATAGTTCCAAATTGCCATCCAGAATGGTTGGATCAGTTCACAACTCCACCAGCAATGCATTAATGTCCCAATTTGGCCACATGCCCTCCAACATTCATTACTCTCCCCTTCTATCATTTTAGCCAATCTTCTAGGTGTGAGGTGATACCTCAGCATTGTTTTGATTTGCATTTCTCTAATTATTAGAGATTTAGAATATTTTCTCATGTGCTTATTGATACTTTTGGTTTCTTTATCTGAAAATTACCTATTCATGCTCCTTGCCCATTTATCCATTGGAGAATGGCTTGATTTTTTATACAATTGATTTAAGTCCTTGTATATTTAGGTAATTAGACCCCTGTCAGAGTTTTTTGTTATAAAGATTTTTTCCCAGTTTGTAGTTTCCATTCTGATTCTGTTTGCATTGTTTTTGTTTGTACAAAAGCCTTTTAATTTAATATAATCAAAATCATTTATTTTACATTTTGTAATTTTCTCTAACTCTTGCTTGGTTTTAAAATCTTTCCTTTCCCAGAGATCTGACAAGTATACTATTTTATATTCAAGTCATTCACCCATTCTGAATTTATCTTGGTGTAGGGTATGAGATGTTGGTCTAAACCTAATCTCTCCAATATTGTTTCCCAATTTTCCCAGCAGATTTTGTCAAATAGTTGATTTTTGTCCCCAAAGTTGGGCTCTTTGGGTTTATCATACACTGTCTTGCTGATGCACTTAACCCAAGTCTATTCCACTAATCCTCCCTTCTGTCTCTTAGCCAGTACCATATCGTTTTGATGACCACTGCTTTATAGTATAGTTTAATATCTGGTAATGCTAGACCACTTTCCTTCAAATTTTTTTTTCATTATTTCCCTTGATATTCTTAATCTTTTGTTCTTCCAAATGAACATTGTTATAATTTTTTTCTAATTCAGTAAAGAAGTTTTTTGGTAGTTTGATAGGTATGACACTAAATAAATGAATTAATTTGGGTAGAATGGTCATTTTTATTATGTTAGCTCGTCCTACCCATGAGCAATCAATGTTTTTCCAATTATTTATATTTAGTTTTAATTGTTTGGAAAGTGTTATGTAGTTCTGTTCTTATAATTTGTGTTTGTTTTGGTAGATAGATTCCTAAGGATTTTATATTGTCTAGGGTGATTTTAAATGGTGTTTCTCTTTCTACCTCTTGTTGCTGTGATGTGTTGGAAATATATAGAAATGCTAATGATTTATGTGCATTTAGTTTGTATCCTGCAACTTTGCTAAAGTTGTTGATTATTTCTACTAGCTTTTTAGTTGATTCTCTAGGATTTTTTAAGTAGACCATCATATTATCTGCAAAGGGTGATAGCTTAGTCTCCTCACTGCCTGTTTTAATGCCTTCAATTTCTTTTTCTTCTCTAATTGCTACTGCTAGTGTTTCTAGTACAATGTTAAATAATAGAGGTGATAATGGGCATCCTTGTTTCACACCTGATCTTACTGGCAAGGCTTCTAATTTATCCTCATTGGATATGATGCTTGTTGATGGTTTTAGACACATACTGTTTATTATTTTTAGGAAAGGTCCTTCTATTCCTATACTTTCCAGTGTTTTAATAGGAATGGGTGCTGTATTTTGTCAAAGGCTTTTTCAGCATCTATTGAGATAATCATGTGATTTTCATTTGTTAGCTTGTTGATATGGTCAATTATGTGAATGGTTTTCCTCATGTTGAACCATCCTTGCATTCATGGTATAAATCCCACCTGATCATGGTGGATGATCTTTTAAATTACTTGCTGGAGTCTCTTTGCTAGTATTCTATTTAAGATTTTTGCATCTATGTTCATTAGGGATATTGGTCTGTAGTTTTCTTTCTCTGTTTTTGATCTACCTGGCTTTGGAATCAGTACCATATTTGTGTCATAAAAGGAATTTGGTAGGACTCCTTCTTTGCTTATTATATCAAATAATTTGTATAGTATTGGGATTAGTTGTTCTTTGAAGGTTTTGTAAATATTCATCCATATCACCTAGATTACTATATTTATTGCCATATAATTGGGCAAATAGTTTTTAATGATTGCCTTAATTTCCTCTTCATTAGAGTTGAAGCCTCCTTTTTCATCTTTGATACTGTTAATTTGGTTTTCTTCTTTTCTTTTTTTATTAGATTGACCAGTAATTTGTCTCAGGTCTAGTTGTTCTCAGGGTCAAGCCTCCTGTTGGTCCCCTTGCTTGTTCCTCTGCCCAAAGCTCCTTTAACAGCTTTAGGATGCTGCTTCCACAGTCACGCACCCCTCTGTACTGGGTCCATACCCAAGGTCCGTGCCTGAGCTCAGGATCCACGTCTGTACCTGTGTTCATGCCTGCGCTCAAGGTCTATGTTCAAAGTCCCCACATTCTTTAGCTTCTTGGGGTCTTAAGTTTTTCTAGTCTCAGGAGCAGACTCTGGTGATCCCAGGTAGGTGCCAATGACTTAGTGGATTCCCCAAACTTGCTTTAAATCTTGTGCGCTGGATTTGGCCCTGTAGGTGGTGTGGCAGGGGAGGGGGTTGCTCAGCTTCAGTTTTAGTGAGAGCTATTTCATCCCCTTATAACGTGGAAATGCCCAGATCCCATGTACTTTCAATGATGCACCCTGTTGTGGGGTCCCTTCATTTGTCTGGATTTGTTTTTATGTCCTTTTGAGAAGTCCTATATGTGTGGGTTAGGAGAGGTTAAGCAGCTGCTTTTTACTCTGCTGCCATCTTAACCCAGAAGCCCAGTTCATGACTTTTTGAAGCAGCAAGTTCCATCAGGGGATAGTTCAATTGTTATAAAGCTTTTTCTTATATTGAGCAAAAATCTGTCTCCCTATTTCTCTAATTGTTAGAGTTAATTTTCTCTTCTTCAACTTAATCAGCTACAGTTCCTTCAAATAATGCTGATAAGACATGGTTTCAAGTCCCTTTCTATATCTTTCCACCTCCTCTAGGTTTTTTTTTTAAAAAGATAAAATGATTGATCAATATAAGAAGGAACCATTAACAAGAAAAAGGGCATTTTTACTTAATGTTCCTTAACTTCATCTCTGGGAACCTGAGGGCTATCAGGAAATTTCTATGGATGGATAGTCTCATTTATGGAATTATTTGTCTGTTTTACTCTAATAGAACTCCAGTTCACTTACATCACAATGAGAATCAGAGCCAGACTAGAAAGGACCATAACTAGTCATTTTGATGCCCAAAAGATGATGATTTCGTTGGGGAGGGGGAGACCCTAGACTATCTCCCAGAGGAGAAAGATATGGAGGGACACAATAAGGCAATTTCCAGTGAGACCACCACAGGAAGGGAAGGGGATTGAGTTGCTCAGACCATGCAGGAGTTCACCTGGGGTATAGATGCTGAGGAAGAAGGGTGGGCAGATGGCCTTTAGAAGCTTTCTGGGGCAAGTGGCAAAGTGGGAAGAAGTGACAGCTTTTCCTTTGATTAATTATTCTTGGAGAAAAGATGATAACCTCAGTTGTTTTAGTAGATCTAGTAGCAGGAAGTGCTGTCAGTACTGTTATAAATAAAATAGGGACTCTTCTGAATACTGGTAATAGGCTCCTAGGGGATATTGGTTTGGGAAGCTGTGGCTTTTGTCTTCCCCTAGGTAGCTGGTACAGGGGGACCACCAAACCCTGTCACCCTGCTGGATGTTATAATGCCCTATGCTATAACAGTGCCCAGGCAGGACCCTTAATGGTCAGGTAGATGGGTAACCCTTTCAGGTCCCACCTGTGGTTGGACTGATTATTAATATTATTGGGCTCTATTAGCCTTGGATAACGTTTTCATCTGACTGTGTTGCTCCCTCCCTAAGGGCTGTGATGTAATGACCACTCAGGAAGGTACTTAAATAAACTTTATCTGTAGATGTTAAATAGGGAAAGGGATAATCAGGAATGGATTGGGGATAGGAGACCCTGTCACTATAGCTATGATCAATAATCCCTCAGGACTGTAGGCTGTTGTTTCTGTAAGCTGGAGCTTGTAGTTTCATGCTCCTCTGGTTCAGCTTGGCCACTGCTAAACCAGAGGGCAGTTGCTCAGTTGGTACAGATATTGTGATTTCTCTCAGCTTCCCTGTTCTCAGTTTGTGATGTTAGCCTTTAGGAAGTTTCTACCCTTCACCTCCCTCTGCTTCTTTTCCTTCCCTCCTCCTGTTTACCACCTGGGCCTAGCTACCTAAATATCTAATGATGATCAAATGCCTAAATATCTAGGGAGATTCAGAGAGCATCAATGGTCAAAGCTCCAAGACCCAAGACCTGAGCCTCCAGGACCAAAGCCCAAAGACCTCCCCCAGATGGCTGTGAGGGCTATTTATCCTCAGGCCAACTGACTTTCCCCTCTCCTAACCACCTCTGTGAACATTCCACCTCTGTGAACATTCCAAGGTCTTCCAACTGTCTCCCTTGTCAATCAAGGTGAAACTCAGAGTTTGAATATAACAGTACACATTAAGTTCTTGCACTGGGTGCAAAATCTTGGTAACCCTTCTCTCATTACAGCCTTGAAATTAGATAATAGTAATAGTGTCTCACATTATAGGGCTACTTCATAGAGAAGCAGTATGGCTCAAAGTGAAGAGCCACTGGATTTAGATCCCAAGGACGTGGATTTGAATCTTGACTTACTATTTGAAATATTAATGTTGAATATTTAATAATATATTACTAAATATCAATAATTTGAATTATTAATATTGAAGTCTCTTTGTTTCCCTGTGTTTTAGGTTTCTCTGCTGCTGCAAAATGGGAATGACAGCACCTATACTACCTACTTTACAGAATCATCACTGGCAAAGTAAATTGTTACTCTATCCATTTTACAGAGGGGAAAATTGTCTAGGTACATTTGCGTAGATAATATCAGAGCCAGCATTGTGTTATAGGCCTTCAACATCTATCTCTTTAGACTTATTGCAGTGTTAAGTTTCAGAAATATTTAGTTACAGAAACCTTAAGGGATATTTTAACTCTTAAGAAATATAATGAATGAAGTATTAAATTTAGAGTCATCAAGGATGTGAGTTTAAATCGTTCTCCTGACAATGCCTGAGGAAAGAGGCAGTGGCTGTGTGATCTTGCACACATCACTTAGCTTTTATGAATCTTAGTTTCCTCAATTGTAAAATTGAATAATAATATCTGTGACATCACTTACTTCATAGGACTCTTATGAGGCTAAAAGGAGCTAAGGTATTTCAAATGGTAGGTAGTCCTTAAAAATCTATATCAATTAATTGATTAATCACCAGACAATTTATTAAATACTTACTGTATGAGAGCACTTGACTTGAAATCAGGAAGCATCATTTTCCTAAGTTCAAATCCAGCCTCAGACACTAACTTGGCGACCCCCTGGGCAAGTCATTTAACTTTGTTTCCCCAGTTCCTTATTTGTAAAATGATCTAGAAAATAAAATAGCAAACCACTCCTGTATATTTGCGAAGAAAACCTCAAATGGGGTCAAGAGAGTTGGCCATGACAAAAAATGACTGAACAAAGATAGTTTTAAAATGAAATTGACCTTTGCTTCAAAGAGCTTAAGTTCTACCAGAGACAGTAGGTGAAAGTGTGGATAATGTGTTAGACCTGAAATTAGGAAGTCCTGAGTTCAAATCCACCTTCATACATTTATTAGTTGTACAATCTTGGACAAGCTATTTAAATCCCTTCCTACATTTTTCCTCATCTATAAAATAATAATAATAATAATAATAATAATAACACCTTCCTTTTAGGATTATTGAGGGGACAAAATGAGATATTTAGAAAGTGCTTTGCAAACCATAAAAATGCTATGTAAATGCTATCTATTAATGGTGGAAACAACATGTTCCATTGTAACATGTACAAGACAAGTTAATGAAAATGTATACATATAAGGCAATTTTAGAATGGGCAGAACTAACACCTAGGGGATCAGAAAAAAACCTCACAGGGGAGGTAGCACTTGAGGTAAGCCTTGAAGGGAGGTAGGAATTTTATTAAGGAGATGAGGAAGGAGTAAATTCTTGGCATGGGAGAAAGCATGTGGAAAGGCATAGACACAGGAGATGGGACATCATGGATGATGAACAGCAAGCAGATCTTTTTGGCTGGACCATAGCTCATATGAAGGAATGGGGGGGGCGTAGTCTGGAAAGTCAGGCTTTCATTGAAAAATGGGGGAGCTCATCTATTTGATCCTAGAAACAATGAGTAATCAATCATGGGTGTTTTGGGAGCAAGAGAGTGATGCTTTTGTAATATGACTTTGTCAGCTATGTGAAAGATGGAGAGGAAAGAAGCTTGAGGCAGAAAAACTAATGAGGAGATGATTACAGAAATACAGGGGAGAGGTGATGAGAGGCTGAACTAGGATGGTGGTCATGAGAATAGAGAGAAGGGGATGGATAGGGAAAATGTTAGCTGTAGAATGTGTAACACTTGGCAACTGATTGAACATGGAAGTTGAGGAGAGAAAATGGAGACTGAAGGATAACTTCAAGGTTATGAATATGAATGACTAGAAGCCTGGTGATACCCTTAACATCAGGAGTAAGGAATTTAGGAAGAGTTTGGTTTTGGGAGAAAGAGGGTAAGTTCTATTTTGGACATATTGATTATGAAATTATATATATGTATATAAACATATTATGTATAATATATAAACACACATATGCCTATATTATATATATATATGTGTGTGTGTGTGTGTGTGTGTGTGTGTGTGTGTGTGTGTGTGTGTGTGTAACTGGTAATGTTGGCATTTGGTGATGGGAAAGCCAGGGCTGAGCAGAAAAATACTGGTTTGATTGTGTAGATCTGCGAGTCTGCAACCCTGTTTGCCTCAGTTTCTTCATCCATAAAATGACCTGGAGAAGGAAACCACAAACCACTCCAATATGTTTTCCAAGAAAACTCCAAATGGGATAAAAAAGATTCGGACATGCCTGAAATGGCTGAAACATGAAAATAACAACTGAATCCATGGGAGCTGATAGCATTACCAAGAAAGCCAAGAGGAAGGAGAAAAGGGTCTAGGATTTGAGGGACATGCACAGTCAGGAACCTGGGTAATGACCACACTATGTAAATATTGAGTGTTATTTTCATGTCGTTAACCATCTAAGATTCCTTCCAGTTTGAAATCTGTGACCCTGTGACTTGAAGTCTGAAGGGAATTAATCTTAAAGGGCATAATTTTCTCATCTGAAATAAGCACAGCCCCCCTCTCGCCCCAACAACACGAGATACAGAACTTGCCTGAGTGTTATGTCTTCTGTGAGACTGCATATCCATTGCTTAACTTCTTTAGGAGATCTCAATTGTCCATTGGGGATAATAGCCTGCCTTACTTAGCTCACAGGGTTTCTGTGGTTATAAATGGAAATAATAGATGGGAAAAGTGCAGAGAGAACAAAGGTGTTGCATGAACACACAGGGTTATTAGCAGATTGTGTTTATCCAGTACTTCAGCTGCTTTAAAATTTCATAACTAAGGCTGCACAGATAGCACTTAGGTAAAAGCAGCTATTCACAACCCATGAAAGTCTAGTCCATCTAAGTGTGACAGATGTATGCCAGGGGCACCAGTGGTTGTAGGTGAGCCCAGAGGCTTCTACAAGAAGCCTTTCCCCACCCTCCCTTAATGCACTAGCCTTTCCTCTCTTGATTATCTCCAATTTATTCTGGATACATTTTATTAGTACATATTTTGCATGTTGTCTACCCCATTAACCTGTGAGCTCCTTGAGGGAAAAGGCTATCTTTTGTTTTTATTTGTTTCTCCTTAGCAACAATGCCTAGCATATGGTTGTGGCTTAAGGCTGCTGGATGGTGCAGTGGATAGAGTACTGGATCTGGAGTTAGGAACAGCTCAGTTCAAATCCAGCCTCAGATGCTTTCTACTTGTGTGACCCAGGCAAGTCACTTAACCTCTGTCTGCCTCATTTTCTTTAACTGTAAAATGGGGATAATGATATTACTGTGAGAATTAAAATTATATACAAATACTCCAAGTATTATATTTAATAAGGTTTATTAAAATTAACTTGAAGCAAAAAGGAAACTAAAAGGCTAGAGTTAAGAGGGAGCTCATCCAAGTTACCATGCCGGAGAATGAGAGGGAGGAGTCACAAAACATAAATAAACAATGTAAGGACACACGTAAATGAAAGGGAAAAGGAACTTTGGGACAAGGAAAGAATTTTGGGAGATAGAGTTCAAGGGTTCAAGATTTTTTCTAATTACACATTACCTACCTCACTGGGTAGTTGTGAAGGTAAAAATGAGATAATATCTGTAAAGCACTTGGCATGTCTGGCACATAGATACTTCACAAATATTTATTCTTTTTCCCTAATAAATGTTTGCTTTTGGCTGACTGACAATCCCTCAAATAAGACAGGGGTAATGAGACATTAAAGAGATATCAAATTTTATTTTAACATCTCATAGTTCAAATTTCTAGGCATCTGTGAGAGGTTTGATTTTGTCTGGTTTTCCAATACACTGAAAATATTCTTAAGTTTCCACCAAGTATTTTCATAAATAACCCCAGGGATACAAAGACAGAAATGACATTGGCCTTGCTCTCAAGGAGGTTATGCTCTATTTGGAATAAATGTCATGTGCACAGAAAAGTGAGCTGGCACTTTCCCATGAATCAGAGAGAGGAAATTGAGGGAAATGGAAAGACTAGAACAGCAAGTGATATTAAGAATTTAGTGAATTATGGACTCCATCTTTTGACTCAATTCTAGAACTAGCTCAAGTTCACTCTCTGTTCAGTTATGGGCCTAATTCAATTTCTGTCCTATAAGAAAACTATATTGCTGGGAAGCTGGACCACTTTTACCTATTACTTAGAGATCCTTAACTAAGGACTGTAGGTTATACTGACCAGAAACTGACCAGAAGATTAATTCAAGGAATTTTCTCACAGTAATTCATCTCAAAAATTCCATTGGTCTTATCTGGAAACTGGTCCTGTACTGATCAATCACTTCTTATTTCCATGTTCTTAAGATTGCATACAGATACCAAGAGGGAGGAAGACACCTCTTTTTCTGAATTTTTAGGGAATTACACTTGTCTGCTCATAGTCTTTCAACTTGGAAAATTCCAAAATTCCCAATTTTTCATCCAATTACAAATCAGATTACCCAATGTTTCTGATTAATTGCTTCCTTTTAATTATTTGATCTTAATGACATTTATTTTTAATGCATAAAAGTCTGTCTCCCCCTGTATTGGGGGTCCACTGCCAAAGCTGAGGCAGCCTGGTACTGAATTGTTGGCTATTGGCATGCATTACTTAATAAGTTAATATGCTTGAAAGTTCTAACATTTGTTTCCTCTGTCATTTCATCTTTCACTTGCCACAAAACAAATACACAATGTTTACAAATGAAAATAAATTTACAAAATAAATACAAAAAAAGGCAATGTCTAACTCTGACCCTACCTCCTCCAGAGCAATCATAATATGATTCTGTAATATCTTCCATTGAGTATTCCTGCTTACTTCAATGATCCACAATTTCATCTGCTGCCTCTGACCAGAGCCTCTCCACACCATAATAGACAATTTTCAGGAGCTGCTGCTCACGATACTAATAGATAGCATTCCAATTATTTTAATGTTTGCAAATCACTTAACGTGTTACCTCTTTTGATCCTCATAATAACCCTCTGAAGTAGGTTCTATTATCCTTCAAATTTTATGGAAGATGAAACTAAGGCAGATAGAGGTTGTGTCTTGAACCAAGTCTCCCAGCTTGTAAGTTTTCTGAGGCAGGATTTGAATTTAGTTCTTCCTGACTTTAATCTTAACACTCCATCCATTGCATTATTGTTTATCAGTTGGCAAAGAAAGGAGTTCCTCTCTTGCTGGCCAGCTTTCTGGAAATGAGTCTCTTTGAATTTAGGTAGTCCTGGAAAAGTTTGGTTGTTTTAGTCATGTTTGACTCTTTGTGATCCCCTTTTTGGGTGTTTTCTTGGCAAAAATACTGCAATTGTTCTGCCATATCTTCCTCTAGCTCATTTTATTGGTGAGGAAAATGAGTTAAACAGGGTTAAGTGACTTGCCCAGAGTCACACAGTTAGTAAATGTTTCAAGTCAGATTTGAACTCAAGTCATTCTGATTCCAGGCTGGGCTCTCTATCCATGTGCCACCTAGCAGTCTGATACATCTACTTCCAGACCAGGTAAGTATTGAAGCCTTTCTGTCTCAGTAGAATCTGCCAGGGCTAATGAAATAAATAAAAATAGAGTAGAATGTGGTTATTTTGCATTTTTCTAAGTTAATATACTGTCTGAAAGGATCCTTTTATTCAGTTTAGTGGTCCATATTTGGATTTGAGTTTGACATCACTGGTCTAGAAAATAAAACACTGTGTTTGGAGTCAGGAAGACCTGAGTTTAAATCTTTCCTCAGACAATTACTAGCTCTCTGACCATGGGCAAGTAATTTAAGAGCTATATTGATGTTATTATTATAAAGAACTTTGGATAGATAATTTTACCTTGATTATTCAATTTAATTAATACTATGATTACTATTATCATTATGTATGATTTGGATAGACCATATACCTTGCCTTGGATTCAGAATTGGAGTCAGCTTGTAAATCAAGTGGTAGTAGTTAAATTTTTATTTTGAACCTTTACACCTCTGAAATCAGCAAGCCCTATGAATCAAGACCTGCTTTATTGTTTTGATTGTCTGAACTTAAGAAAGAAAAGGAGAACGTATGAAGAGTTCAAATTGAACTTAAAATGTGTCCTTTTTTTGAGAGTTGATTGTTAAACATTTGCCTGCACATAGCTGACTGGATTTAATGATGACTTGGGTTCTGAGCTGCTCTCATCCTTCTCTCTGCCAAAGCACAGACCCAGTACTACCAGTGATGTCTCAGCCTTTTGCTTTTCCTTGCTACTATATGTACACACTAGGCAGGTCTTTGTGTGTGGTGGAGGGGAGAGAGGGAGAAGAAAAGGGAGAGGGAGAGGGAGAGGGAGAGAGAGAGAGAGAGAGAGAGAGAGAGAGAGACAGACAGACAGACAGACAGACAGACAGACAGACAGAGAGAGAGAGACAGACAGACAGAGACAGACAGAGACAGAGACAGAGAGAGAAGAGACAGAGAGACAGAGAGAGTCAGAGACAGAGAGACAGAGAGAGTCAGAGACAGAGAGACAGAGAGAGAAACAGAGAAACAGAGAGACAGAGATACAGAGACAGAGAGAAAAGGGAGCAACAGAGAGAGAGAGAGAGAGAGAGAAAGAGAGAGAGAGAGAGAGAGACAGAAAAAGAAACAGAGAAACAGAGAGACAGAGATACAGAGAGAGAAGAGACAGAGAGAAGAGGGAGCGACAGAGAGAGAAGAGAGAGACAGAGACAGGGAGAGACAGAGAGATAGAGACTCAGACAGAGAGACAGAGAGACAGAGACAGAGAGGAGAGAGAGTGGAGGGGGTATGTATTTTCTTCTTGGTATTCCATGATATGGTCGCTGCTAAAACAGAAACTACATTTCCAGGATTCCAGGAGGTGTTGACAGGCAGCTGTTGTCATGGCTGCAAAGACTTTGGAAAAAAAGCAGAGTGGATAGTGCTGATCACATAGCCATGTGTGGCTGGCCCCAGCATCCCCTAACTTCTAACCACTTTCTTTCCCCTCTATGTCCCCAAACCAGCTGAATACGACTGACTGAGGATCATTCTTTTTATCAAGCTTGATGGGCCACTCCACTTTGCTTCTTATTACGACTTTATTGGGACTTGGCAATTTGGCTCCTGATTTTGACCCTAACAACATCTCATGCCTTTGGCTTTTTCAGCTGCTCTTACTATAATTCTGACCCTGTAAGTATGAGCCTGGATACTTGAGAGGGAATGTGGGCTGTCCCTCCTTTCTTCAAATGGAGAGCTTTCCTTCAGCAGCAGGCTGAACATTGCAAATGGAAATAATAATTGGTCAAGAACTGGACCTGGGATTTTGGAATTAAATTTTTTTCTGATAACCACATTTCAATATATTGACTTTCTCTATAATCCTATGTATTTTATTTTATTAATTTAAAAACATGACTCTTAGGAGACTTACATAAGCTTTGTCAGATTGCCTAAGGGATCTATCACATACAAAAAAGGGCTAAGGATTCTTGATCTAGACAGCAGTGCAAATGAGGAGGGAAATTTCAAGGACTATGACCTTTCTCCCTATTTCTCCCATGTAATTACCTACCTGAAGCCATGCTTATTATAGCTTCATGTCCTGGATTTTCTAGAACAGTCCTGTATCCAGGTAATATTTTCCCATCATTCTCACATACTATTGAAATGTTTTGGGAATTCCAATATTTTAAGAAATAGGAATATAAACCAGTTCAGATCACATGCTAGTATATGGTACATAAATCACAAATAATCCACAAAGGAGGAAAATAAGAGGCAAAAGAAATAGCACAAGTACTCATAAAATTGGAACTAGATGAGTCTGTATTTTCTTATGAGTTGTAGTCATACAAATGGTTTACATGCAAAGTGGGTGCCATGTTGGTGGGTAGTATAACAATGAACCCCAAGTTCTACACAATATCATAAAAACTCATCAGTGGTCTAATTTGCTCTATCCTAGGCTTCTGATGGGGCACAACTCTTAGGGACAAGTGAGCAACCCAAACAACACAATCTGATATAGACTGAATCAGAGAAAAAACTCATCAAGATGGCTCAGCTGTGTCCACACTGGGAAGGAACCACGTTAAAACATTAGAGCATTACGACAATGTAGCTGTAGGTATAATCCATTCTGAACCTTGAGAAAAGATAGAAAACATTTTTCAAACAACTGGAGGTAGACACACAGCAATTCTTCCAAAGAAAAGAGTCATTTCATAGATGTCTTCACCCAAAGACAAGAAAGGCTCTCTTTTTATGGTCACTTCTCCCAAAGCAATAGGACTGACCATACGCAGAGATGAACAGATAGAGAAAGGAAAATTCAAGAAACCTGTGACCAAGTGACTATGCTATCCCAAAGAATCTCCTCTGGTCTTTGGTTTTCCATTGTCTAACTTTCTCTGGAAACAACTATGCCTCCAGCAATTTTAACGTACACAGCACATCAGCTATCGACATTTGCTCAGGTTAAATGTTTGGCTCAGAGATCCAGATTGGGTAGAAGTTTTGCATGAATCTCTAAGGTATAATTGCATCTCAACTCTGGACCAGTCACACCCTGTTTCTCTGTCTTATATTTTGTGTTGACACTGATTTGGGGAATATGAATCAGAAAAAAATCTTTGTCAGACCACGTATTCCAATTATGATTCTGAAAATTTGGTCATTGTTGTCATATATCATTGAAAAGGTGATGTGGCTACATGGCAGATGCAAGAGCGCAGGTGAGTAGAGGACATCATAAATTCCTTTTCACTTAAGATGGGCAGAGGTGTGTTTCCCTTTAGGGAGGCTCCATCTGAATGGACTCAAAGGAAGCATTTAAATGTGAACAAACAGAGGGTATCTGAATGTTTTCAGGACCAACTGTCTGATACCTGTTGATTTGTGGCATCATGCACTAGAGAGAGCAGGTGGAATTTGATGACCTCGATTCAGATTCCCATTTTGTCATGAACAAACTGTGTGACCCAAAGCAAATCATTTAACCTTTCTGAAGCCAATTGTACCATAACTAGGTTGTTATTCTTCAGTCATTTTATTTGTGCCTGACTCTTTAGAACCCCGTTTTAGGGTTTTCTTGGCAAAAATACTAAAGCATTTAGTCATTTCCTTCTCCAGTTCATTATACAGATGAAGAAACTAAGGCAAAACAGGGTTAAGTGACTTGTCCTGGATCACATATCTAGTAAGTATCTGAAGTCAAATTTGAACTCGTGTCTTCTTCATTCTAGGCATGCACTCTATCCACTGTGACACGTAGATGTCCTGCATTTATACTGGCTATAAAAATACTTGAGCCCTATTTATATATGAAACAAATGTGATTTTATATATATATATATATATATGTATATATATGTATGTATTTGTCTATCTATCTAGATTATTTATCACCACCACCATCCTCACCTTCATTCTCAACTCTATCTCTTGTCTCTGTCCCTCCCTCCCTCCCACTATCTCTTCCCTTCCTTGTCTCTAGNTCTTCATTCTAGGCATGCACTCTATCCACTGTGACACGTAGATGTCCTGCATTTATACTGGCTATAAAAATACTTGAGCCCTATTTATATATGAAACAAATGTGATTTTATATATATATATGTATATATATGTATGTATTTGTCTATCTATCTAGATTATTTATCACCACCACCATCCTCACCTTCATTCTCAACTCTATCTCTTGTCTCTGTCCCTCCCTCCCTCCCACTATCTCTTCCCTTCCTTGTCTCTAGCTCTCTCTTTGTGCATAGAAAACTCCTATTAATCATTCAACCAATATATACCAGCTAGCTGTTGCAGTTTATAGTTTTAGAGAATTGCCCATATCAATGAGAGGTCAAATGACTTGTCCAAGGTCATATAGTGTGTAATAGAGGTGGAACTTGGACCTAGGTTTTCCCAATTCTGAGACTAATGCACAGTCCACTATTGCAAAGGAGTCCAACATTTATTCTGAGGGCTTCAACAGGCAAACAGGCAATACTTCCAAGTGCCTACAGAATGAGATTAAAACATAATTGGGAAAATTTAACAAAATAAATAAAAAATACAATAAAACATAAATAACAATACATTTTCAAACTAAGTGAATAGGCAGCCTGCAAAGATCCTTATGCATAGATTAGGGGTCCTGGTTCCTATTTGAGCTTTACACCCCTGTGTAACCCATACTACCTCACTCACACACATACCCAAGCACACACTGTACTACTATAAAGGTTATACACATGTAAGCTGTCATTATCATTATTCTCACTGTTATTATTCTGCTGGGATTGCCATGGAAGGAGAGGGGGAAGGAGAGATGGCAGCCCCTCTTGCTAAGGCGTAACCTCCTCTAAGGGAACAGTGGGGGAAATGCTTGATCCCTCACACATCTAAAAAATGCACTGATATGTTTGCTTTGGGTGACATGGGGAACAATGCTTTTAATGATGGCTTTGCCCATAGTTTTCAATGCAAAACACACCAGCAGTTATGGTTAAGTCTTCTGTTATTTTGAAAGTAATTATTCTATTCATGGAACACAATAATTTGTAATATTTCTCAGAGGGAAAAGAACAAATTAATGCCTTTCTCAGTTCAAACTCCAGAGAAAATTCAAGATTTTTTATTGTTCTATTGAAAGCACACACATTCACACACACACACACACACACACACACACACACACACACACACACACACACACTGGCATCTCTGTTAGGAGAGAAGAGGGCTACAGATTCTATTGATCATTCTTCAGCACTTCAAAATATCTATGATTGATTTCACATAGAGCAGCAGCTAAGGTGGCTCAGTAAATAAAATACTGAGTCTGGTGTCAGGAAGACCTGAGTTCAGATCTGAGGACTGTAATGCAAAAGATGCAAGAGAGGCTTTTGCTCTTGCAGGGGGCCAACTGAAAACTTCTGGCAGTTAGAAGCCTTAGAATTCTGAGAGGAGTCAGTTGGTCCCTGAGGCTTGAACAGAGCGGAAGGACTAGCTAGAGCTCTGCTTGGCTTTCAGTTTTGCTTTTGGCCAGTGCTTTGTCTCTGGACAATTTGAACCTAGCTAATTTCTCTGAACCTCTCCCTGACCTTCTCCATATTTTTTCCCTGTTTCCCTGCCTGTTTTCCTGTGGCTCTGGGAGGCAGGATGGCTTTTGGATTTTAGTGAATAGACTTTGTGGGTTGAGTTTTCCCCAATAGGCAAGTAGGACATCCTTGAATTCAAACTATCCCTTTAGTATACCCTCTTCTTTAAAAGCAGCCAGATCTTCCCTGGCTGAGAGAAGCTGGTCCTTTCTCAGTCTAACCCATTCCTGTGATCCTCCCCCATCTTGATTTCCTCCCTAGCAGCTGTCAGAAATCCCAATCCCCTCTCTCCTTCCTGACCAACCCTGAACATTAATAAATCCCTTTGTTACCTAATCAAACCCTCTGGAGAATCATTGTGTTGAAGAATTAGGCAAAGGTTGAAGGGGAAGGAATTATTCTCTTTTATTTTCTGAGGGAAACTGGAGGCATCCATCTTGGGAGGAAGTAGTTGCTCAAAGTTTCTTCCTGAATCCCTTCAGTTTCATTGATAGGGAGGAGCCTTGTGATTCCTCCTTTGAGGACTTGAGAAACTGACAAGAAAGCCCTAAAGTCAGATTTCAATCATTTTTGACTGGCCCTATTCCTTGTGTCTGTACCTTTCCTGCCTGGAAGGGTTCAGCCAATTTCCCCTCAGTATACTCTGTCTCTAGCTTGGGTGTCTAGTCTGTGTTAGCTGCCTCTCCTGAACACCTCACCTGTACCCTTACCATCCTAATACCGCCTTGTCCATTCCTCCCTAAACTCAGCCATCCCTTTCATTCCTCTCCTATTACCTCAATCACCCCTTTACCCCTCCGACACTCAGCAAGGGAAGGAGAGCACCCCCAACTTTAGTGTCCCTTTTTTATCCATTACACCACTTACTAGTAGTATGACCCTGATCAAATCACTTAGTTCTGTTTGCCTCAGTTTCCCCATCTATAAAATGTGGATAGCTATGAAGATCAAATGAGATAATATTTGTAAAATGCTTAGCACAATGTGTGGGACATAGTAGACATGTATTATAAAGTTTTGTTTCTTTTCTTTCTTCATTTCAACAGTCTGAATGGTAGACAGTTTTCAGGAATTGTTCAGGTGAATATCTATTTTTTAGATTAAGAAACTAAATGTTGAAGAAGCAATGTCACATATCCAAGATCCTGTAGCTGGTTACAGTCAGGGTTAGAATGCATGCCCAGTAGCTAAGGCTTTTTTCACTATAATGTAATAGAGTTGAAAAAGCACTGGATATATGTAGACAGATGATCTGATTTCAAATGTTGGCTCTGTCCCTTACTAGCTATATGATGAAAGACAAATTGTAATCTCTTTGGATATCAAATTCCTCAAAGGTAAAATGAGGAGTCAGAAAAGATTAAGGCTGCTTCTAGCTGTAAATCTGATGATGAGGATCATGAAATACTCCTTGTAAGATATACCTAATATTTGGGCGCTGATTTATCAAGAAAAAGGCATTTCTGCTTTTTTCTCTTCAGTCATTCTTTCAGAAGATAATACACACTTTCTTTTTATTTTTCCTTGTTACTTATTCATTTCAGTTTTGTCTAATTCTTCATGACTCTATTTGAGGTTTTCTTGGCAAAGATATTGAATGTATTTGCCATTTCCTTTTCTAAATTATTTTAAAGGTGAGGAAACTGAGGAAAACAGGGTTAAGTGATTTAAGAATCTTCCTGACTCACTAATATATTGCTAGTGGAGTTGTGAATTGGTCCAACCATTCTGGGGGCAATTTGGAACTATGCACAAAGGGCTTTAAATGAATGCCTGTCCTTTGATCCAACCATACCACTGTTGGTTTTGTACCCCAAACAGATCATAAGGGAAAAGACTTGTACAATAGTATTCATAGCTGTGCTCTTTGTGGTGGCAAAAAATTGGAAATGGGGGATGTCCATTGATTGGGGAATGACTGAATAAATTGTAGTATTTGTTGGTGATGGAATATTATTGTGCTGAGAGGAATAAAGAAATGGAGGAATTCCATGTGAACTGGAATGACCTCCAGGAATTGAAGCAGAGTGAAAGTAACAGAACAGGCAGAACATTTTACACAGAGATGGATACATTATGGTACAATTGAATGTAATGGACTTTTTTACCAGTAGCAATGCAATGACCCAGGACAATCCAGAGGAACGTAGGAGAAAGAACATTATCCACATCCAGAGAAAGAACTGGGGAACCAGAAATGCATTAGAAAATATATGATTGACCATGTAGTGTGATAGGGATGTGATTAGGGTTTTGATGTTAAAGAATTGCTCTACTGCAAATATGAATAACATGGAAATAAATTTTGAGCAATGATACATGTATAACCTGGTTGAACTGCTTGTCAGCTTTGGGAGGGGGTAGTAAAATGGGGGGAATCATGAATCATGTAACAATGGGAAAATATTCTAAATAAAAATTAAAAAAAAGAAAAAATATAAATGGCCCTCCAAAAAAAAACATCTTCCTGACTGCAAGACCAGCACTCTATCCCCTGTGCCACCTACTTATCCTCTATTCTTATTCTATTATTAATCAAAGAGAAACCACATGATATAGTGGATACTGACTTTAAGGCCTGATGTATTTGGATTCAAGTTTGCCTCTTTCAGTGAATTGTAAATTATTGCAGAATTGTGTCATTTTTGTATTTGTATGTTCAGTGCCTACCCTAATGCCTTGTACATAGCATGATCTTTGTAGATACTTATTAAGTTGAACTGAATGAATCTTCTCATGTAGTTGATACCCAGTTTTATCTCTATAATCCATTCTCCTGGGGCTAGACTTTTCTATATCTGCCCCTCCAGTTCTGGTGTACCTCTAGGGGTCTGGAAGTATCTCTTCTCTTTTGTCATCAGTCTGAACCTCCACAGGCTATGTTCGCCCCATTATTAGATGCAGGGACTAGTGCTCACATTCCATTTAACAACTTAACCAACTAGCTTTTATAAGGGCATATTTACTTCAAATACATAGCAAGAATAAAAGTACAAATATTGCTCCTCTCAAAAAAAAAAAAGCTGGAGTACACACTCTTAGCTCAGATCTTATATAACATTTATCTCACCAAATTCATGCCCAAATGCATCTCAACTGCTGATGAGTTCTCATCTCAGCTACCACTGGCCAAGGTCCTGAAGGTCATTCTTGAAGGTTGTGTCTTGCTTCTTCCCTGGGCACTGATACTTCACTGGCTGCCAATCAAAAAGGGTTTCTCCAGCAGACTGGAACCTGTTATAGAGCATCTATGCATGCCCTACATTCTTTCCAAGTCACTTCCATCCCACTTTATCAAAGTTCTCCCAAATGTAGGTTCCTCAACTTTTCCATATGACTCCATCCCAGTCAATCTGCTTATGAGTCAGACACTTGTACTAGTGATATCTAATGTAAATATAAATTTGTAAATGCAGGGAAAAAGGAGAAAATGTTCGTTTTTTCTGCTAAGAGAGACAGGACAGAAAAAGAAGACTGGCTTTAGCAACAGAGGATAGAGGTTTGAATATTGACATTGTTATTTACTGTTTATGTGATTGTAAGCAATTCTTCCTCTCTGGGATTGAATTTTCTTATCTATAAAATGAAGGAATTTTATTAGATGATCTCTGAGGTCCCTTCCACCCTACATTTGTCATCCCATGATGTTATAAAATGTAATTTGGTCAAGTAGGGGTTTAAAAAGAGTGAAACTAATGCTATCTGTGTGAACAGAGTGCTCGAGATGATAGCAGGCAGACAGATGCCTTAAGAAAAATGAATCTGAGATGCTTCTGACTTTGATTCGGTTTGAGTAGGGTCCCATAGCTAGGGAATAAATGAAAGGAATGAATAGTCTGTATTTCAGAAGGAAAGTATTGTGAACAAAGAAAAAGAAAATCCTAACAAATGTTGATTTAAAACAACAAAATAGAATAAGCAAAAACAACAAAACATGACTTATAACAAGTGATTATAATGGCAAGCCTTTCAGGTAAATCAGCCTTATTATGCCTAAGAAATCAGGAATAGTTACTTCTGGAGCATTTGAAGTCATAATTCCAGAGCCCAGAAATCTTGAAATTCAATCTAGGAAAGACTAGCTTATAGGAAAATAGTGAAGGAGTTGGGGAAGGGCTCTGGACTCCTAATTCTTTGATTAGTCACTGCTCTCTGTAGAGTAAAAACACAGATTAGTCATGGTAAGACTTCTCTTAGGAACATTCCATTTCCTTAGGGATAGGCTAAAAATAGTCTTCCCTAGTTCTACTTGGCTTTTTTCCCAGATATTTTCTTCAATTTTACAAAAATACATTTAAAAATCATAACCCACTCCATTCTATGACATGTAAATACATTCAAAGACAGGAGCACAAGCTTGTCTTTTCTCCCTTTTATTTTATTTTATTTTATTTATTACATACCATTGCCAAAATAATAAAAAAGGAAAAAAGCTATCCATATTATTTCTACATGAGAAAAAGTAAGTAAACTCAAATTTTGGTTATCCTGAAAGTTATACAGGTTTTAGGTAAGTTGTAGGTCAGCATTCATTAATTTCTGTAGCTTCTGAGCCCCTATCTATGTGTTTCTTTTGCCAGACAATCAGAGGATACATTAGGCCAAAGTAAAAAGCATTTCATTAAACGGCATTGCAAAGCAAATGATGAGAAATAAAGTCCTATAAATAGATGGGGGTACACAGGTTAAGAAATCACCAGTGGGAGAGGTAAAACCCACTGGGAACAAATATGACCAGGAAATTCACATAGTGGGGGAACAGAGATAACTAGGGCAATTCATGCCTCTATTTTGGTATCAATGCTGGAACCCTGATTTGCTTCTTTCACCATTGCTTGCTTCCCCAAAAGAACCCTGATAACAAAAGGATTGTGTTTCTTCTCAGATAGGTTTTTCTGCTGCCCTAGTCTTTCTACTACTATGCTCTCTGCTGGTATCTTCTCTGAATTGCAGCATCAGCTTCTGGGATCTCAATTGCTTTATCCCATAGCCAAGTCTTTGCTGTTTCCAGACCCCAGCCAGCCTTACTTTGCTATCTGACTAGAGGAACTTTTAGACCTTAAATTATGTGTTTTTGAACTGAACTTTTTTTACATTGCTACTATCTCAATCTAAACTTTTAGCTGAGTGATAGTTATAAAGCATCTCTTAACTTCTGTCATAATAGTTGTCACCTTGATTCCTGAAAGTCAGGTATGCTTAGCAATACTGTAAAAGAATTGTGTGAAGCAGTTATGAAGAGATTTCTTTAAATTCCACCATGATCCTAGTCTCATCTAGGTCCATAAATAATATATCAGGAATAAAACTACAAGGGAGTTGGGGGTGGGGGAGAAAGAGCTAGATATCTTTATTGTAATTCCTTCCAAAAACCAAATTTACTTATGGCCTATAGATATAAAAATATGGCATGCAAATCTTGGTTCCACTAGTGACACTACTTAGGTTATTTCAGCCTTGGTTTTGATTTTTTGCTAGAGCAAAACTTGACTAATTGCCTGGAATGTCCAGATTATTCTGGCTAAAGGAGTTTTCTTGTTAACCTTGGGTTAATGGGGAGATTTTTTTGTTCTAACCCTGTTTTAAAAATATATCTAAAAATTTTTGGTCAGAGTGAAAAGTCAAGAGGTTAGTTATTCAATTATATTCCTCTCCCTGATCCTTAAATAGATTAAAATGGCTCCCAATTTTTTCTTTAAGAGGAAAGCAAAGAAGGAAAGAAGCAACCAAAGAATCTCAAGAGATTAAGAAAAATAAAAAGGCAATGAAATAATTGAGTAGAAGAAAACAACTTAAATAAAAAAACAAAAATTATGGATACCAAAAGGAATTCATTATGGGGGGAAAAGCTTATTAAGTTAAAAAATCACCTGAAACAAATTTGGATCTAGCAAAAGACTCAGCAAATTGAATAAAAATACCTTAAAAGAAGTGAAGAACTAATTGTTGTTGGTAAAGAAAGATGTGGGGAACCTAGGTGGCACAGCATTTGTCATGGAGTCAGGAAGACTCATCTTCTTGAGTTCAAATCTGACCTTAGACACTTCCTATCTGTGTGACCCTGGGCAAATCACTTAACCCTGTATGACTTAGTTTCTTCAGCTATAAAATGAGCTGGAGAAAGAAATCATAAGCTACTCCAGAATGTTTGCCAAGAAAACCCCAAATAAGGTCAAGAAGAATCAGGCACAACTGTAAAATGAACAACAAAGAGAGATGGAATTGCTGAGAGTTTGGAAGAAGAGAGATTGTTTTTGTTTTTCTGGCTTCTGGCTTTGAGAGAGGCTTTCTGAGGTTCCAGGCTCTCTTCAAAGAGAAGCCCCTAGAGAGGAAAATAAACATTAAGAAGAAATCAACATGTAGGGCAGCTTATGCTTTTAACTATCTCCCTATTTCCACCCTGCCACACTAGATACTTCAGGCAATTTCTTTTTGAGAAAGATCAGGAACTCACTTTTTGTTGAACTATGAGTTAATCCTATCTTCACACAACTAAAAAGAAAAAGTACTTTAATGCATTGCATATATATATATATATGTATAGAGTCTTTTTGCATACATGGCTATGCATACATTAGATTTTCTATAATAATTCTAAGTGTTTCTATGGGAAAATTTAAAAAAAATAGTCTAAAACCTTTGAGGCAGAAGTTCAACAGAACAAATCTTCAGGTAATCCTTTTGGAAGTCATGCTAGGTAAGGGCGTACTGGTGAACTTCAGCTAAAACCAACTTTCACATTCTGATTCACTAAATCATAAAAGGATTCCACATAGGTATTGTGTAGACCCTACTAAATAACTATCAGGGCAGTAAGACATAAAACTAAATATTTCTTTACAAACGCCAATTAGTTCTTCATTTCACTTAAGGTGTTTTTTATCCAATTTACTATGTCTTATGCTAGATCTAACTTTGTTTCAAGATATTTTTTTAAGCTTAATTAGTTATTTTTTCATGATGGCTTCTTTTCAGTGTCTTTTAATCTGTAATATTAGTTTAATATTTGTGTTGATCCAGAAGAGAGTTTGGACTTTACTAGAAATGTTCCTTAAGATGAGATAAATCCATTTAGGCTGTTATGATGTTCTGTGTTCTCAGGGTATAGAAAGACAAACATGGCAGAGGGATTCTCCAAGATGACAGGATTTTGGAAAGCTCTATTATTATCTAAAAGAGTCTGAGACTCTGACTCTGTAAGAAAAGCAGAATGACAGGAGTGTTGGTACAATTCCCCTACTGGAAACATCATAAGAGAACATCAAGGTAACAAAATTTCTGTATCATTTAAAAATGATCAATAACAGAGTCATTTTGATAGACATTAAAAGGCCAAAACTGGAAATGATGAGAAAGAAACCAATATGTAAATAAATATTATTTATATACTTTATAATGATATAACAATAACAAAGTAATGAAGAAAAAGGAGAGACCATAATGGAAGAATTATTTGATCATGGGCATCAATTACAGAACATATGGAAAAGAGAGTCGGGGAGGAGGGGAAGGGAGATTTCATCTTTGTACATCCAGTGTTGATTACTTTGTCTAGCACGAGGAAGTTTAATACATCTTTGTTGGATTAAATCTTCATAGTGAGACAAAAAAGGAAAAAGAGTATTGATAGAGGGAGAAGAGATAAATATGGGCATACAAAATACATAAACAATTCATAACAGTCTAGAATTAGGGTTCCAGTAGTGCTATAGTGTTGTTCTGGGCTTAATCTGTTTGCTTATATAGACCAGGATTAAAATTGTGTCTAGATTATGGATAAGTATCAGAGAAAGTAGCTGGGTTGTATATATATGATTGGAGTTGTATTTGCTAAAGGAGTTATAGCTTACATTTTACTGACAAGATAATGATTATAGCTGAGTATGATAAGGGAAAACCCAATTTAACAATTAAAACTAAGTGTTAGCATTCATTTGTGAAAAAGAATATAGATTGCACAATAGATTGAAAAGATAAGGTCTGACACTTTATTACTTATAGGAAATATGCCTAGGTCCTGAAAGACACTGATTTAAAATGAAACATTCAAAACATCTTTACTAAAATTATTTTGAGGTTTCACCTCACACTCACCAAAGACGAAAAAAGATGAAAATGACAAATGTTCAAGGGGCTGTAGGAGAATATGGACATGAATGCCTCATTGGTAGAATCTAAATGAGTCTGACTCTTTTTGAAAGCAATTTGGAACTATATCCTAGGAGCCACCAAATTGTGCATACTTTTTCATTCAGTGCTATTACAGCCAGGAGTATAACCCAAAAGGTCATAGAGAGAAAGGACTCATGGGTAAAAAAATATTTACAGCAGTATATTTTGTTGTATCAAAGAAATGGAATCAAAGTGGGTGACTATTGGTTGGGGAATGACTAAGTTGTGGTACATAAATATAACAGAGTAACATTGCAATGTCAAAAATAAGGAATATAGAGAATCCAGAGACCCTGAAAAAATCACTTAGCCCTGTTTACCTCAATTTTCTCATCTATAAAAGGAGTTGGGGAAAGAACTGGTAAACCACTCTAGTATATTTGCTAAGAAAACTCCAAATGAAGAGTCGTAAAGAGTTGTACACAAGTGAAAACAACTGAACACAGAGTAAAGTGAATAAATACAAATACACTTAAAGTAGTTAAGTCCAAAGTAGTTTGAGAAAGATGAAACTAGCAGTTCTGAGGATCAGGAAAGGTTTCGTTCAGAAGGTGATATTTATTCTATATCTTAAATGAAGAGGGTAACTCTTTGAGGCAGAGGTAAGAGGAGGGATGCATTCTAGACTTGGGGAATAGACAATACAAAGAGATGGAGATGGAAAATGGAGTGAAGAACAGAGAAGGCAGTTTGCCTGGATATCTGAAGAGACTGAAACACTTACAGAGAGGACAGTTAGAAAGCTCTTGCAAAGACCTGGGTGAGAGTGGATGAAGACCTGAACCAAGAGAGCAGCTTTGTGAGAGGAGAGAAAGGGTTGGAAGTAAAAGATTTTGTGAAAGTAGAAATGGCAAGATTTGTTGAGTAAGTGAATAAGTGAGGGAAAATGGGGAGTCCAGAATAATACCAAGATTATAAACTTGGAAGACTATGTTAGTGCTTACAGAAAAAAATGTCAGTGCTTCGAGGAAAAAAATAGTCAAATTTGGACTTGGGGAAGATTTAGAAAAAATATAATGAGTTCAGGTTGGGGCATTCTGAGTGCAAGAAGATTCTGGGACAAGTGGTTTGAATGCTAAATTAACAAATGGTTTTTCAGTACTGAAGTTGTAAGTAGAAACAAGAGCTAGATATATAGTTCCATGAGTCATTTGCATAGAAAGGATAATTAAATCCATGGTATTTGATGAATTTATCAAAAAAGATATTATAAAGGGATAAGAGAGAAAGAAGGCTAAGATAGAACCTAACTGAACACTTACATTTGAGGGCATTATGTGGATAATGACTCAGGAAAGGATGCTGAGAAAAGGTGTCATTCAGATAGGTAAGAGATGAAGTAGGATAGAATAGTATCATGAAAGAGATTCTAGGAAGAAAGGGCAACCAACAGTGTCAAGTGAAGTACATAGGTCTAGAATGATTGGGACTGAGAAAAGACTAGATATGGAGTTAGAAGTTGTGAGTTCAAATTGTAGTTTTGCTGCTTATTTATTAGAGGTGTCCCCTTGGCAAGTAACAAACTCTCTGGATAGATATAGATAGATAGATATAGATATATACTTTTCCTCAACTACAGATAAACAGGAAAGCAAACTGATAGAGATTATACATATGCAGTCATGCAAACATTTCCATATTTGCCATGTTGCAAAAAAAATTTTAAAAAAACACAAAGGATATAAAAAGTTTTTAAAAAGTATGTTCCCATCTGCATGCAGATTCCATCAGTTCTTTCTCCTGAGGTGGATAGTGTTTTTCATTATGAGTCCTTCTGAATCTTCCTAGATCATTGTATTTCTGGGAATAGTTAAGTCATTCACAGTTGATCATTGCTGTTATTGTTTACAATGTTTTAATGGTTCTGCTGATTTCACTTTGTTATCAGTTCATTCAAGTCTTTCTGGTATTTTCTGAAAGTATCCTGCTCATCATTTCTCGTAACACAGTGGTATTCCATCACAATCATACACCACAATTTGTTCAATCGTTCCCCAATAGGAATCTCTCAATTTCCAATTTTTTTTGCCATTACAAAAAGAGCAGATATAAATATTTCTGTACATATAGGTCCTTTTCTTTTTTAAAAAATATCTTTGGGTAATAGATCCAGTAGTGGCATTTCTGGGTCAAAGATATGCACAATTTTATAGCTTTGGGGGAATAGTTCCAAATTGCTCTCCAGAATGGTTGGATCTGTTCACAACTCTACAAATGGTGCATTGGTATTCCAATTTTCCCACTTCCCCTCCAACATTTGTGATTTTTCTTTTCTGTCCCTTTTTTTAAACCCTTACCATCCACCTTAGTATCAATAAGTATTGATTATAAGTCAAAAGAGCAGTAAAGGCTAGACAATGGGAGTTAAGAGACTTGCCCAGGGTCACACAGCTAGGAAGTGTCTGAGGCTATATTTGAACCTAGGACCTCTGGATCTCAATCCACTGAGTCACCCACTGCCCCCTAAACACTATTTCATAAGGCTATAGATAGCTTTGATTTATTTTTTCTTTTGAAAACTGCCTGTTCATATCCTTAGACCATTTTTCATGGAATGACTCATATTCTTATATGGTTAACTTAGTTCTCTTCTTATTTGAGAAATGAGGCCTTTATTAGAAAAACATTCTGCAAAATTTCCCTCAGTTTCCTGTCTTTTGTCTAATTTTTGTTGCATTGGTTTTGTGTGTGCAAAATCTTTTTAATTTGATATAATCAAAGTTGTCCATTTTGCATCCCGTAATATTCTGCTCATCTCTTAAAAAAATAAAGGTTTTTTTTCTAAGATTTCTGCTAACTCACAATCCTATGATCTCCTTATTGTTATGACTAACCTGTGTGAATATTTATAAGGAACTTGGTGAGAAATACTGGAAGAAAGGTAGAAACCAAACAGAAAAGGTATGGGTGAAATGTGATAAATTTACAAGGTAACAGACTGGCCTGTTACAAATTGTCTGATGCTAGATCGCTTAGGTAATTTCTGAAACTGAATTTTGGCTTCGATATCCATTCTTTCAGGTCACTTTATAATGACTTAATCTTAAAAAATCAGATTTTTCTGCAATGGAATTTTGCTGCATTTTCAGTATACAAGGGATTCAAGGCTCGAGGGTTGTGTCTCCCTGAGTCAAAAAAAATATCCCTACATATTCTGAGGTAATAGTGGGAAAATACTTGATCCCAACAAAGTAAAATGTCAAAATTGGATGTGATATCTGAAATCATATTAGCAAATTCATTTCAGAAGCTGCTACTTCCAGACTGTGCTTAAAGAAGGATTTTTTTTCTGCTTTGGTTAAAAAAATGCTAGTATTAAAATGATAAGATGTTAATTATTCCCCTCACCAAGAAAGAAAGAAACAAAGAAAGAAAGAAAGAAAGAAAGAAAGAAAGAAAGAAAGAGAGGGAGGGAGGGAGGGAGGGAGG
>NC_058130.1:375935738-375944623 GCF_016433145.1 Gracilinanus agilis
GGAAAGGAGAGAAATAAGGAAGGGGAAGATAAAAGGATAGAAAGATGAAAAGAAAGGAAGGAAAAGAGAGAAAGGAAAGAAGTAAAAATAAAGGAAAGGAAAAAAGAAGGAAGAAAAAAGAAAGGAAGGAAAGAAAGAAAGGAAGAAAAGGGAAACAAAGGAAAAAGAAAGTAAAGGAAAAGGAAAAGGAGAAAAGGAAAGAAGAAATAAAAGGAGAAAAAGAAGAAAGGAAGGAAAGAAAGAAATTGGATGAAAGGAAAGGAAAAGAAAGGAAGAAAGGTAGAATAGGTAAGAAGCAGAAAACCTTTTTTCTATATCTCTTTTGGTACTTTTAACTGTGCACATTTCCATGTAACATTAAGCTAGAACCAAAAAAAAATAAAAAGGCAATAAAGCAAGAAATTAAGCATTTAAGAATCATAGATAATTGACACCATCTGTGGAAATGATCTCATATAATCTAACATGCCAAAGAGATTCAAATTGAGAACAAAGAAGCTGGAGAGGAAATATTTTGGGATCTGAACCTATAAATTAATTAATTATGAAAATATATAATAATATAAAATTAATTTTAAAAAACCTATAAATTAAGGAAAACAGTAGTGAGATCCTGTTAGAAACTAGAAACCACCAGACCTGGATAAGAAGAAGAATGAAATACATTATACTTATGGATGAAATGCATGTGCTTATTAAATACAATCTCTGTAAGGGCCCTCTTAATATTTATAGGACATCTCTGAATGAGGGGTTACTTTGTTCCAATACCCATTGGACATATCAGTACCTCAGTTGCCTTTGTTTGGTATCCATGTTGGCCCTTCATGTTGAATCTAACCTTGATTATATATGATGTATAAGGCAAAATTTTAAATTCTAATTTGGCTTCTTCCTCCAAGATAATGCTTTATTTCAGTTGTTGTGTGCTCTGGGAGGGAACCTCATTTAAGTATTATTCTAATTAAGGGATAGAGATTAAACTTGATTAATATGAGGAACTCCCAAATGGGGAAACTCTCACTACTGAGGTAGGTTGGCATCTTTTCTGCAACTTAGAGAGTTGCCTAGACCTAAAGTATTGAGAGGTTAAGTGAACTTTCTTACAGTCACAAAGCCATTAAGTCAGAGGCAAGGCTTGAATCTCTTGCTTTATTTTTCCTAGTATTGTAGTTTTATGGCCAGGACATTCCTTTCTCTGGGGCTTGTGGAGTTATTCACCCTTTGTGCCTACCTTCTTTAATTCAGTAGAATTCTTTTATTGTCTTTAACATTTTCAAACAATTACATCTTATTTCTTTAAAATTTCTTTAAGTGTTTTTACTCTTATCTTCTTGGTCCAGATTTGGTTTTCTCTTATACACTTGGATGGTGAGAGTAGATCTTGCTTATTCCTGGATGTGTTTGTTAATGCTAGGCTTGGTTCCTACCAGAGTTCCTGGGTTTTGGCTTAGCTCCTATGGTTTCACTTGGCTTTTTGCCTTGGACACTTCTCTTCTTATTTCTCCTTGAACAATCCAAACCTAGAATTTTCTCTTTTTCTGTGACCTTGACAGATGTCAAACAGAAGTTGACTATGATGGTAGTGAGCCTCCTAAAAGATCCCCAAAATTTTACTTCCTAAATACTGACTTTGCTCTTTCTCTTGCTTTGGCACAGGCTATGGGCACTAGAATGTTCATTTGGTACTTGTTTTAGAAAAAATCCTTACTTTGTGTCTTGGAATTGATATTAACTATCAGTTTCAAGGCAGAAGATCAGTAAGGGATAGGCAACTGGAATTAAGTAAATTGCCTAGGGTCAGATAGCCAGAAGCATCTGAGGCCAGATTTGAAACCAAGACCTCCTGTCTCTAGATGTGGCTTTCTATTCTGAGCCTCCTGGCTGCTTCTTATTTGGTACTCTTGCTTTGTCTTCTGCTTTGGATCCCTCTTCTAATCCCTTTTCCTTCTCATTTCACACTACTCACGTGACTTCCTGACTATGTCCTCCTTTATCCCAGTCTCATGTGAAGAGGTAGTTCTCCTTGTCAAGGCAAACCCTTCTTCCTGAATAAATGATTCCATGCTTTCCCATCTTCTCCAGTAGACTGGCCCCTTTGTCAACCCTATTCTCATTAAGCTTTAATCTCTCCCTATATAATGGCTACTTACCTATTACCTATAAGCATGTTCTTGGATTTCCTATCCTCAAAGAGTATTCACTTGGTCTGTCCATCCTTGCTATCTAATGTCTCATAACTCTCTCCCCCTTTTTGACTAAATGCCTTGAAAATACTGTCTACTAAAAGGTGCCTCCATTTCCTTTTTTCTCATTCTCTTCTTAATTCTCTGTAGTCTGGCTTCTGATCTCATTATTCAGTGGACACTGTTTTCTCCAAAGTTACTGATGAGCTCTCTCTTTTTTAAACAGTACTTGTTTATTAGAAAAATCATATTATATATATATTTGAATGTAGCATAATATACTTTCAAATTAACATATAATGTGAATTTGTGTCCTTTATTGAGAGAAAAAGGTGAAATAATATAAGTCTTTTTCACTAGCCAACTCACTCTGAAAAATTTCTTCTATTACTCTACTAATATGTTCTTTAGGAATTCATATTTGTTATAAATATGTAGTAAATTATAATACATATATTTATCCAAGAGAAACATTCTCACATTACCTATGTCTAAAAATCTGTCTCTCATTCTTTTCCTCCTCCCTTTCTCCCTCCCTCCCCAAAAAGGCAGGTAATATTATATAGGTTGTACATATCATATAATACACATTTCCCTGTTCATCATGTTATGAAATAAGAGACATATTGCTTACACTAGAGAAAAATTTATGGAGGAAATAAAGTGAAGAATGAATGTTTCTATCTGCATTCAGACTTTGTTCATTCTATGGCAGTGGACATCCTTTTTTTGCCATGAGTTCCTTGGAATTGTCCCGGATCCTTGCCTTGTTGAAATCATTAAACCATTCACAGTTGATCATCGTACATTGTTATTACAATGTATAACATTCTCCTGGTTCTTCTTACTTCACTTTGCATCACTCCATATGTCTTTCCAGGTTTTTTATGATTATCTTGTTTGTCATTTCTTATGGTACAATTGATATTCAATTATAATCATATAATCCAACTTGTTCAGTCATTCCCCAATTGATGAACATAACTTCAATTTCTAGATCTCTTAATTGCCAAATTTATGGACTTTTTGCAATCATCCTTCCTGGCTTTTCTACAGCTTTTGACTCTGTTGATCAAAGTCTTTTCTTTGGCACTTTCTTCTCTCTAGATTTTCCTAACACTGTTCTTCCCTGGTTCTTCTCCAATCTTTCTGACTGCTCTTTGCTAGATTTTCATCCAGACTCACATGTCTAAAATTGAACTCATTATCTTTACCCTGAAACCTTCCCTTCTTCCTGCATAATACTGAGGATATCTCCTTCCTTTTCATTTCAATTTCTACTTAGTAGGCTTTCTATTTAAGTGTTATACTTGACTCCCTCACTATCTCAACACACATACCAAGACTTGTTACCAAGTCCTGTTGAGTCTACCTTTGCAGCATCTCCTATAGATGCCCCTTTCTTTCCTCTAACCATGCCACTACCACTATGGTACAGGACCTTATCACATTCTTCCTGGACTATTATAAAAACTTCTGGTTCTTCCTGCCTCAAATCCCACCAGCTACTCCCCCCCTCACCCAGGCAATACTCCAATTACTAAAATGATCTTGTTAAAATAAGGTCTGACCTTATTACTCCACTTCCTTATCTCCATTCAATAGATTTCAATTCCTCCATATTATTTCCAGGTTCAGATATAAAATCCTCTTTTTGATTTTTAATGTTCTTCTTAATCTGATCTTCTACTTTTCCAGTACTTCCTATATTTTACTCCATGTACTTTGGAATTCTTTGACAATGTTCTCCATATTCTTTGCACAAGACTTTCCATAGCCTGACTTTGTGAATTTTTATTGACTGTCCTCCATATCTGTGATGCTTTCACTCTTCATCTCTGCCTTCTGGCTTCTCTGGTTTCATTTAGGTCTCAAATAAAATTCCACTTTCTAAAAGAAGCCATTTCTATTTCTCTTTGATATTGATGCCTTCCCTCTGAGATTATTTCCAATGTAGATGAGCAGACCTGAAAAGGACTTCGCAGATTCTCAAATCAGAGATAGGTTAGTCTCCTTGGACATCCCATATTTTCCAAGAAGCTGTAACATGCACAGTGGCCATACCCCAGAAGATGGACTAAACCTGGTTGAGGGTAACTGACAGGCCTCCTGCCCATCAGTGAGTTAGGGAGATGTCCATCCCAAGCATATGAAGACTTCTCCTATTGGGATGTCAAGGTCATCCACTGCATTCTGAGCCATCACCAGTCTTTCTGACTTTTGATGTCTCTGGAAAAGAGAGTGAAGTTGACAACTTTGTGTAAATCTGTTTTACTTAGATTCAATTGAAAATGAAGAATGGTTAACTACAATTTCCACTATATCCCATATGTGGTTGCTTGTACATTGTTTACATACTGTCTCCTCCATTAGATTTGTAAATGCATTGAGGGCAGGGACTGGCCTCGCCTAACTTCCTAATTCTAAGTAAATATTTAATAAATGCTTGTTGGAGTGATTTAAATTGACCAGTACTCACTTGTGAGGGCATGGATGATTGAGAGAATACCAATTGCCATCATGTAGATTTTGGGGAGAATTTCTAGCTTAAGTAACACACTCAAAATTACAGAATTTCTAACTATTAGGTTTATGAGAGAGAGAAAAAAACTGTACTGTTTTTGCCAATGGCAATAAAGGACACATCTTCCCAAAAAGCCCTCTTCCCTACCCTAGATCCATCTGCCAGATGATATCAAAATACTGAGGCCCAGATGATGCCATGGCCTCCCATATCCACCTTCCCCACAGGGATCTTAGCATGCATGGTGGCATTAGAGGGAGAGGCTGAGAGCCTCAAGTCCTAAATAAAAACTGGGCTATCCAAACAGACATCATAGTTTATGTCCTGCAGAGTAAATGTCCTCTGAAAGAGGGGAAAACTCCCAAAGACTCCTTACTGCCTGAATTCACAAAGGTTGTTCAGAAATACAGGGAAAGGAAAACTGCACTAACACATATGAAAACTTCTCTTGAATTCTATTCTAAAGGAATATAGGCAACTCGGTGTCTCATGGAATCCTACCTTAGAAATGTCAGGTACATAGAATTATCTGCCCTTTGCAATACAAAAGGCTCCAAAGAGACCCAAATAGTGAGAAGTATTCCTTGAAGCCACCATTCTTCCTGCTCACTCTTAAGTCATTGGCTGCCTGAGGGATACAGGAACAGAAACATCCTTTGGGTTTCTCCATGTCCTATAAGTTTGATTGCAGAAGTATGACATTTCAAGTTCTATATTAGAACTAAGAACCTATTTTTCTCCTGTAACAAACTGAGGGAAACCCATTCCCCACAATATTACTGTAACATTCCTCAAAAGTTACAAATTGGAATTCGGTTTCTAGAATACAAAATGTCTAGTCCAATCCCTTTATTTTATAGATGAATAAAGTGAATTCCAGGAAGGGTATATGTCTTATTCAATATCTCATAGCTAGTCAGTAGAGTAATCTAAGGCAGAAATCCAGGTTTTCTGAAGTCCAGTTTCATTTCTTCTATATAATATCTCCTCACATACTATATTTGTGGAGCAAAAAGGGGAGTAAAAGATTAAAAGTTCTCTGAGGTTCCCATCTTATGCTTACTTGCTGCTTGGACTTCATAGGAGAGTATGCAATTTATAGATGAATGAATGAAAAATAATGTATTAATCACTAGCTAATCATAAAGCATTTTATAAATGCTGAGGAAACAAAGAGAAAAGCAAGACAGTCCTTGTCTTCAAAGAGCTTACATTCTAATGGTGGGTAGAGGTGGGGAACAGAGTCTTGAGGATGTTTCATCCTGGGGCTGATATAAGCCATCCTGGAGGTACATAATATGGCTTCTTTAGTGACATTTTTAATTGATAAAATCAAACTATTTCTGATGCTGAGACACTCTAAAATGCTGAACATTTTAGGGTTAAGAAATTTCTTTTCTGGGTCCTGACTATTGTGATTGCTGAAAAGGTGGGAGCTACAACACCTGCTAAGGCAGTTTCCTACATGTTTCCACAAGGGCTGTCTAAGTGGATAGCTGGTGGCATTTGTCTGGAAGCAGTGCTGGTGATCTGCTGAATGCTGCTATTTCCAAGGTTCTTAGGAGTAGGATCTTGGGCTGATTCCATTGTATTTTGAAGGGAAATGATGATCAAGGTAGGGGAAATGCAGAAAATAAGGTCCGTGGTCTGACCCCAAAGATGGTGAGTGTTTTATCTTTCTCTCTGAAATTTAAATTTGTTTATTTGTTTGTTAAATAAAAATATCAAGATATCTCCATCCCTCCTTCCCTTTCCCCATTAGAGAAAACATCATTTGATAAAAAGGTATATGCATACATAAAACTATGGTTCTTTTTTTCATTTATTAGTTCTTTCTTTGGAGGTTGCCATTCACAAATCATTCTTCAAACATTCTTGTTTTATATTAAATGCTCTTGCTTCTGCCCAATTCACTCTTTATATATTTTCATGTAGGCCTTTCTATTAAAAAATTAAACTGCACATAGTTCTTTAGGTCACAATTGTATTTCATCACAATTATATGCTACAACTTGTTTAGTCATCCAACAATTGATGTGCCTAATCTCAATTTCCAGTTCTTTGCCAATGGGCACCATGGAAAAATGGACTTTTTATGGCCTTCCTATCATATATCTTGACCCTACTTAAATAGGAACATTGGGTTTTGATATGTTTAGCCCTTTTGCTAGTAGTATTTGTAAACTTTCTGTTTATTTTCTATCCTTGATACTACTGAATTTATCCCCTAATTACTAGAACTTCCTTGCCCTTACTCCTTTGTAAAGAAAACCTGATCTCCTTGTCCCCAAGAGCTGCATGATCTCTTGGTCCTAGAATGACTGAAATGGGGATGAGGGGGTGATAAAAGTAATGGTCAAACATATAGGAAAAGGCAAGAAGTGAAACTAACTTAGATCAAGTGAATGGCCTGGACTTTTGACTGAGCTTAAGGAGAGAGTAGAGAGAAAAGCCAGAATGTGAAATTATTGTGATTTATGGAGTTGTCTGAGTGGGGACTATGGAGAAGAAGCAGCAAACTACTGAGCTAGGAAGATGAAGGGTAAGCTATTTGTCTAAGGTAGTAAGAACAGTTATTTCCTGGAGGTAATTCTATTTTTTTTTTGGATTGTGTTTACTTAAGTTGGACCCTGAGGACAGAAGGTGATCTTGATTTGAGCACTTAACAACAGTAAAGACCAGCCTTGACCTGGAGCTGAGAGTTAAAGAAACCAGATCTATTTTTCTGGTCAAGGGTAAAAGATGATGCTTTAAAAATAAACATGTAAGAAAGAGGAAGGAAAAGGACCAAACTAGACTAAAGAAAAACTTTCTTTATAATAAAGTGGTGAGGGATTTGGGATGGGCCAACATAATTACCTTATTTTAAAAATCTTTCCCACAAAAAATTGAAATGAATATATTTATGTGGTTGGGAGATTAAGATTTGCAAAAATGGAATTTTTCTACAAAGCAAATAGATACAACTGCAAATTACTCTGGTTTGCAAAATGTTCAGAAATGAATGGCAGCATCCCTAACTCCCTGAATCATTTTTCATGGGAGAGGATATAAATAGTTGGAGGAAGGGGGAGTCAGTCAACATGTCAGCACTTAATTTATTAAGTACTTAATATGTCAGGCAGTGTGCTTAGTAATGGGAGGACAAAAACAGGCTGAAAGACAGTCCCGGTCCTCAAGGAGCTTATATTCTAATGGGAGAAGGCAACATATAAAAAAGCTGGAGAGTGCAGTCAGTGGAAGGGGCAGAGTATGTTAAAGGTACACCGACAGGGGAAAGACTCAAGTGAATCCTGGAATGGAATAAAATAGTTCTTGGAGGGTCTTTCCAGAAATTATCCAGTCAGTGGGAGAGGCTGAAGGAGTGTGTGAACTTCAGGACTGGAATGAGGCTTCTGCATGAAGTCTTAGGGTGCATTAGAGGAAGTCCAGAGTAAACCCTGGAAGAGAGGGAAGGATTGGGGGGAATGGAAGATTAAGATTCCAGCTTAACAAAATTTTTAATACAAATTCAGAGGGCAAGGAACATATAAGTGAAGGTCTGATATCAAGTCAGCTATATTTTTCCTTTTATTTTTTTTGTTTTTGATTGGATCTATGAATTAAGTAGTATATGTGAATCCTGGTGAGGAAACTGCCTCTAGTAATTCAGATTAGTGCTTTCTTTGCAATTTCTGTTTTTATGAAATTGCCTAGGACCATGAAGAAGTAAAATGTCTTGCCCAGGGATACACAGTCCACATTTTTTAAAAGCAGGACTTAAACTCAGATCCTTCTGAATCTTAGACTATCTACAATATCATACTGTCTTCTCTCCTTGTATTAATTTACTTTAATTTAAACAAAAATTGATTAAGTACTAACAGAGTGCTAGGTGGAGGGATGCAAAGTTTCAATAAAAATAAAGACTTCATGAAGCTGATTTTCTTATAGTAGGATAAAACATCAGTACAGAAAGATACCTGTGATGATAGAAATCACTCCCTAAGTTTGTTCTACCCTGCTTCCCATTTTTGTGGGTGTACAGAGTGGGATGTAGGGGCATGGAGGATAAAAGTTGTGGGGCAGAGCTCTCTCTCTCTCTCTCTCTCTCTCTCTCTCTCTCTCTCTCTCTCTCTGTCTCTCTCTCTCTCTCTGTCTCTCTGTCTCTGTCTCTGTCTCTCTCTCTCTCTCTC
>NC_058130.1:375944723-376210447 GCF_016433145.1 Gracilinanus agilis
TCTCTCTCTCTCTCTCTGTCTCTCTCTCTCTCTCTGTCTCTCTCTCTCTCTCTCTCTCTCTCTTTCTCTCGGCGCTTGAGGCTTTATGGGCTAAGTGGCTTAGTGGGCCTGGGATTTCGGCTTAGGTATTTTTCTACATAGGTAAGATTTTTTCTGTCCCCTACCTTCATTTCTCCTTTTCATATATTTCCATTTTATTAAAATTACATTGTTAAGAGCTACTAATGGACTCCTGACTTAAGAGTTGATTTTATAATGATGACCACAATATTGTATTAATATTACATTTAATAAATTTTATTTTCATTTATTACATGCCTGTGATAAACACTATTATATGATAACACATCAAATAGTTGCAAAACAAGAGTGCTGTGCAAAGTTCAAGAGGGAATCAATTTATAACCAGGTATAAGAATAAAGAATCAGTGCCAAAACTGTAATAATAATGAGAGACAGTAACCAGTGTTAGATCAATGGGGAGAGAGAGAGTCTATGATGGTCTGGCTCTCTTCTAGCTCTCCCCTCCTGTTGAAATATATACTAAGAGACTTCAAGGGGGTGTCACCCTGAAACTGAGTGACCTGGATAGTCATGCCACCCCACAAGAATTGGGGGCAAGGCTTCCCTATAAGATGAAGTATGGGGTACCACAATCTGATTCTGAATGAGGGCAGGGTTCACACAAGCCTCCCTCGAAGTCAGTCAACTTCACACCAGATGGTCTGCCTCCAAAATGGAGGCATCCAGACCAAGCTGTGGTTCCCCTCCCCTCTCATTGTCTCTCAGGCACTCTGGAACACTATCTGACTAATGAGTGACATTTATTATTCACAATTCAGGGATTAGGGAAAGGGATGAAAGGCAGAGGGATTTTGGGGTGCCATCTTCTCTATTTCTATGGAGTCCATCACTCAGGAGGGAACCTTTGGGGTTCCCACTCCCAAGCTTCTTCCCTCACCCCTTCTCCTTCTGTTTATATTTCTAGTTTTCTATTTTTATCCCTTTCTATATTTGTAAGTTAGACCAGAAATGGTCTCTTAGCAAGGTTGGGTAATGGGTGAAGGAGACTAAGAGATCGCTCCCAAAATGGAGTCCAAAAACTTAGCTAACTTAATGATTGAAGTCTGGCTGAGTGATATGCGATGGAATCTTTGACCAGGGAATCAAGGTTTCAATGTCCAAAGAAAGATTTTCAGGAAGCCCTCAGGACTGGAATCCGAGTTGATTTGTTCTCCACCATAACCCTTTGTCCCGAGCCTTTCCCAGAATTCTCTCTGGTCTCAACTGTCACCAACTGTCAGTCATTCCTTCTCTGCTCCTTT
The DNA here is from genome assembly GCF_016433145.1 of Gracilinanus agilis. Taxonomy (NCBI): domain Eukaryota; kingdom Metazoa; phylum Chordata; class Mammalia; order Didelphimorphia; family Didelphidae; genus Gracilinanus; species Gracilinanus agilis. The sequence goes on from NC_058130.1 coordinate 375,946,049, forward strand.
TGTCCCATCTCCCTTGCACAAATCCCATCCTTTTACAGGTCAGTTAGGCAGTACAGTAGACTCATCATCCTGAGTTCAAATCTAGCCTCAGACACTTAATGAGTTGTATGACTCTGGGGAAGTCACTTAACCCTGTTTACCTCATTTTCCTCATCTGTCAAATGAGTTGGAAAAGGAAATGGAAAACTACTTTAAGATCTTTTCTAAGAAAACACTAAATAGAGTCATGAAGAGAGGAACACGGCTGAAAACTACTCAACAACAACAAGAATGGTTCCTAACCAGGAACATCAGAGAAGATGTAGACCATAGCTTTTTAGTTAAAAGGGCCTTAGAGCTCTAGTCCAACCTTCTCACTTTACAGATGAAGGAACTGGGGCTCAGAGAGTTTAATTTTACTTGCTCAAAGCCACTCAACTGATAAGTTTCTGAAATAGGATTTGAACCCCTGACTCCTTGATTCCAATTTTAGCACACATTATTATCATACTGCCTCTCATGGAGACATCATGCAAGAGGCAATGTTTCAAGCAAAGAAGGGGAGAGGGGACATTCTGGTCCAGGCGAATCCATGAGTAAAGGCATGGAGGTAGGAAAGGGTTGGGCTTGTTAGTGCTATATCACATCCTTCAGTTTGACTGCAGCATAGAGTATACAGGAGGTAGGAGGCATACTAAGGCTAGAAAGGGAGCATTGTGTCATGTGCTGTGTAGGGTCCTGAAGTTCTGGCAAAGAAGTTTGATCTTTACTTGATAGGAAAGGCCACTAAAGGAAAGAATTGGAAAGGCCATGGAAGCTTTATTATTATTGTTATTTTTATTTGAAATTTTATTTAATTAATTAATTTAGGATATTTTTCCATGGTTACTTGATTCATGTTCTTTCCCTCTCCTCCTCCCACCCCCCCTCCCACATGAGCAATTCCACTGGTTTTTGCATATGTCATTGATCAAGACCTATTTCCATATTATTGATATTTGCACTGGGGTGATCGTTTAGAGTCTACATCCCCAATCTAATCCCCATTGAACCATGTGATCAAGCAAATGTTTTTCTTCTGTGTTTCTGCTCCCACAGTTCTTTCTCTGGATGTGGATAATGTTCTTTCTCATAAGTCACTCAGAATTGTCCTGGATCATTGCATTGCTGCTAGTACAGAAGTCCATTACATTTGATTGTGCCACAGTGTATCTGACTCTGTATATAATGTCTCCTGGTTCTGCTCCTTTCACTCTGTATCAATTCTTCAAAGTCTTTCCAGTTCACATGGAATTTCTCATGGAAGCTTTTAAACAGAAAAATAATGTGACCAAATTTAACTGTACATGAGAAAATTTATTTGGGCAGTAGTATGAAAACCAGATTGGGCTGAGGAGATCTCAGCCACAGGTGGGGAGGCCTATTTGGAGAAGATGATGATAAAAATTATAATTAATAATAATAATAATTGTACTGCTCATAATATTTTTGTTTATTTGTAATTCTTATAGAGCTTTTAATAGAGTGCTTTAAATGTATAAAGTACTCTAAATAAGCTCACAAGTGCCCTGTGAGGCTGATGCCAAAGGGGTTATTTGCCTCATTTTACGAATGGGGAAATTGAGTCTCAGAGAATTGAAGTGATTTGGTCAAAGTGATACCATGCATGAGTCAGGGCTAGCTTTCCTAGGTGAGGTAATAAAGGCCTGTAGGAGAGTGGTATTAGTGGGAATAATAGAAAGAAAGGAGCCAGGTGGCACAGTGGATGGAGCATTGGGTTCAAATCTGTCCAAAGACACTTACTAGCTGTGTCAAGTCACTTAACTTCTTTCTGCCTCAGTTTCTTTAGCTGTAAAATGGGTATTATAATAGCTTCCAGGGTTGTTGTGAAGGTCAAACGAGGTAATATTTTAAAGTGCTTAGCATATATATGCAATATACCAGGAATGGGCAAACTTTTTAAAGAGAGGGCCAAAGGAAAGGAAATGCTCATCTGTCAGTCTGTTTCTAAGGCAACTCTTTCAAAGTTTCATTGTATTGTATCCTACTCATTGTATTCATCAGATTAGGAATAATGTCGCAGCTGGATAGAACATTTCAGGGGGCCACATCTGGCCCCCAGGCCATAGTTTGCCCATCATTGCTCTATACTATATACATATGATAAATATTATTAATATTAGCTAACAGTATTAACTTTAACACAATATTAGATTATACATTAAAATATTTTATAAGATAATATAATTATATAATAATTTTAATAACATGTTAATAATTAATTTTTGCTCTAGGTGGTATTAATATTAACAATAGCTATTATTAATAATACTAATATATACTTTATATTGACTATGTGCCAAGTGGTGTTGAACACTTTACAAGTATCATCAATTAATTATTCTCATTTGAGGCATAGTATGGAAATATAATTAGTAACCTTGTTGGCTACTTGGATGATGGAGGAGAGGGAGAAGGAAGAGACCAACGATGTTTCAAATAGATTATTAGACTTTGAGCATTTATTAGCAGTTACTCATGTCCCAGGCACTATGTAAGTACTGAGAATATAAAGAAAACTTACAATAGTCCATTTATTCAAGGAACTCCTATTCTAATGGGGAAAAGTGGATGGATGGTGATGCCAGTAAGAAATAATGGCATAAAAGTAATAGCAACCATTCTGGGAAGAACTGTGTAGTTTCTTGCTACATTTTTCTTGGAAAATTTAGTTCAAAAGAGTTGGGACAAGAATATTGTCACACAGATTGAAAAGTGACTGAGAGAACACTAGAAGCATTTTTAAAAGGGCAAAGATAAAATATTCAGGTGAGATAAGGTTTTTAGTGGGATGCTTCTGAGGTCTGTGAGGACCAGACTAAGAAAGCTCCCCCTCACCCCTCCAATGGTTCTGGGAGGGATAGAAGGAGGCATACATACTAATGAAGACTGCCCAGAATGCTAAATTAGAAGCAACTGGTGAGAATAGAGCAAATCTACAAAAAGATCAAAAGCAGCCAGCAAATTTCTCTTGGAATGGACATGACAGTGAAAAAGGTGAGCAAACCCTAGCACCAGACATATTAAAATGCAAATAGGACTAGAGAAAATAATCTCAAACACCAATACTCAATGGAGTCTAACCCTAATCAGCAATTCTAAAAGATGCAGAGGAATGATAAGAACTGTAAAGAATTCTTGAAAATATAATGCAATCGGGTATTTACTGAGTATAATACAAATGTGAAAATAGGCATTCACAATTGACAATAATGGCCATCGTTTAAATAGTGCTTTAAGACTGATCTCATTTCAGCCTCCCAGCAATTCTTATTCCTTGTAAAACTAGTGTCTTTTGGAGATGAGGAAATTAAGAATAACAAAATCTAATATTTGCATTATACTTAGATGTTTGTTAAGTGCTTTGAGGAAACTGAGGCTCAAATACATTAAGTAACACTGCTGGTAATTCTATGAGGCAGGATTTGAATCTGGAACTTATTGAGTCCAAGTCTAGCAGCATTTTCATTGGCTGTTCCCCAAGGCTGGAATACTCTTCCTCCTCATCTCCACCTTCTAGATGCTCTGACTTCCTTCAAATTCCAGCAAAAATATCTCATCTTTTACTAGAAACATTTCCTAATACCCTCTAATGCTTGTCCCATCCCTGGGCCAATTATCCACAATCTAGTATTTAAACCTTGTTTCTACCAAGTTGTCTTCATGTTGTCTCTGCCTTTAGATTACAAGCTCCTTGAAGGCAAGGACTATCTTTTGTCTTTGTATCCCCAGTGCTTTTAGATTGGTACCTGACATATAGCAGGCACTTAACAAATACTTATTGATTGACTATTCAGAGCTAGTCACCTAGCAGATTTAGACAGTGGAAATGACTTGTCCAAGGATCATATAATAACTATTATTATGTGCGAGACAAGATTTGAACTCACATCTTCATAATTCCAAGTTCAACAGTCTATTATGTGTAAAACATTGCATTTCATAAGAAAGTAAACCATGAGCTACATTTTGGAAAACAATGCTCTCACACTTGGCAGAAAGTCTGAGAGGAAATTGGCTTTCTGCAAAGAATAACAATATAAGCTGGAAGGGGAGAGTCAAGAAAAAGAAAAGATTCCTGGAAGTTAGTGGGAGCAATAGTAATTGGATTCTCCCTTCCACTCTAGGCTGTGGCAATTCAGATCTGCAGAATAGCATGCTATTCTCTCAGACTGTTGAAGATAAGAGGGTCTCAGAAACCATGAAATCCAACCTTCTGTCTCTTACAAATGAAGGAATTGAGGTTTGAGGAGTTTCTTGTCTGAGGTCACTTAGTTTGTTAGTGGTAGGTAGAACTGGAAACCAAGTCTCTTTGCTTTTCTTATATGCCACCTCAAATAATCATGTTAGGGGCAAATAGGCAGCAGTGGATAGAGGGAAGAGCCTGGTGTTGGGGGAAGATCTGGGTTCAAATCTGATCTTAGCTATGTGACCATGGGCAAAACATTTAATCCTGATTGCCTAGTCCTTGCTGTTCTTCTTAGAATTGTTACTAAGACAGAGGGTAGGGATTTTTTAAAAAAAATTATTGTTAGTTTGTAGTCAGACCCCATTTATTTCATCAAGATCTAATATTTTTTAAGTACAGGATCCTACAGTTATAGGTTTAGAGCTTACCAACCATTGATTTTAACTCATTCTAAAGATGAAGATCCTCTGGCTAAAGGGGTTTAAATGACTTGTCCAAGGTAACCCAAGTTATAGTAGTAACTGATACAGGATTTGAGCTCAGGTTGTCCTGCCTCCAAGACTAGTACTCTAGAAGACTATCAGTGGCAAGAAGACATCTACTTTGAGGGAGCTGTTCATAGTTGAGGAGGAGAAATGCTTATTCAGAAGTTCTGAAAAGTTATTTCATATTTTGATGCTTTAAGTGGCGTTCTTCTAAGAGAGTATAATAGCAATTATGAGTGGCATTTGGTGCAGCAGTTTGGTACAGGGGTGTTAGTTGGTGATGTAGTTATGGTAGCTGAGAGTTCAGTGGCTAGATTCCCTGGGCTTGGAGTCAGGAAGATCTGAATGCAAATCCAGCCTCAGAAACTTATTATTAGCTACATGACCCTGGAGAAATCACTGAACATCTATTTACCTCAGTTTCTTCAATGATAACATGGGAATAATTATAGCACCCATACCCCAGGGTTCTTGTGAAGATCAAATGAGAAGATATTTGTAAGATGCTCTTAGCTCAGTGCCTGGCATGTACATAGTAGGTAAGACATAAAATGGTTATTTCCTTCCTTGTATAAGTTATATTTTAAGTCCTTGCTAAGGTTCACTTATGAATCTCATGTACTGAATATGTCTTTTTTGGGGGAAGAAAAGAATAGTTGATCAAACCCTGATTTATATTAAACATTGACCACCTATCTACTTCACCTGTTGGAGGAGACCCTATCCATGATCCATACCTAAGGCTTTAAGTGATTATCCCCAGGAAACCAGGATGAAGTATAAGGAGCTAAGAGGTGTGTGTGTGTGTGTGTGTGTGTGTGTGTGTGTGTGTGTGTGTGTGTGTGTGTGTGAAGTCATCTCTCTTTTATGACCAGACTCCTCTAGGACTGAAGATTAGTTCACATACATGGATCTGAAACTGAGTTGTACTTCTTATGGAATAAAGAGGCTAGTGCCTCATCTCATCTAGGCTCAGTAGCATCTATTATTGTTATTCGCTCAACAACCCTATGAATCAGGCAATATAAATGTTATTATCACAATTTTACAAATGAGGAAACTGAGGCTCAAAGAAGTGAAGAGATTTACCCAAGATCACAAAGTAATATCAGAACTAGTCTATTGTTGGTGTGACTTTTTTTGTTCCCATGTAAATAGTTATCATGGTAGGACTGTCCTGGCATAGCTGGGCTAGCAAGAGGAGTGGGGAGAGTAGAGAAGCAAGAGGGAGCAGATATGCAGAGAATTGAAATGAAACCATTGAACATTAAAAATATGGTGCTATTGGAAAGCCTTTTCTTTTCACCATTTATCTCTCCAGGGCTTGTCTTTTTCCAGACATGAGCTAAACAATAATTTTGGTTGTCTTCAAAGATTTTTTTAAAATGTTATATTGCTGCTTTTTGTTTTTATGTCAGAGATATTTCTGGATATTTTGCACCTGAATTGAACTTTCTTTGGTAATGAAAAAAAATTTTAAGCAAAAAACCTCCCAATACGGTGACTTGAAAATACGTACAGCATTCTGCCCTATTGTCCACCACTTCTCTGCCAAGAGGAGGGAGGTATTTTTCATTACTTTTTCTCAAATAAACCTCCCCATTAGTGGTTTTTAAATTACAGCTAAATTTCCTTTAAATTATTTTTAGATAATATTGTTGTATATTGTTCTTTTGGTTTTGCTTACTTTATTCTGCAGTAGCTCATACAAATTCCCCCTTGTTTCTCTGAATTTCTCATATTTATAATTTCTTATTGCATAATATTACAATAAATTCATAGATCATAGTTTATTAACATTCCTCAATCAAGACACCTGCTTTGTTTCCAGTTCTTTGTTACCATGAAAGAACTATGAATATATACTTATATAAATACTCACAATTCATGTATATATATATATATTTATGTACATATCTACAGTCATACATGCACATACATTTGTGTCCATGTGTATATATGAACTTTGTCTTTGTCCTTCATGGGTTATATAGCCAATTATGGCTTTTATGGGACAAAGGGTATGAAGAGTTGAACTTTCTTTCTTGTAAAATTCCAAATTGTTATCCAGTTCAAAGTTCTCTTTTAACTTAGAGGCAAAGACTGCTTGAGGTAAATTTTCTGACCCTCACTGTTGTATTTGACCTCAGAAGACTTTTTGGTCCTCTATTATTTGATCATAAGCGACAGGATAAAGAAGAATGACTCTCAAGATCCTGGACAGCATTAAGTATTGTCCTGAACTACCCAGAGGCACATCTTTTCTCAGGAAGATGCATGACATGCAAGAATGCTGTTGCCCACAAAGTTGGCCCCGGTTTATTCCTGTTCAAAACACTGCTTTGCTGTTATGTGGAGACAGTCTGGAAAACTCTCCATTTTCCTATTTTAAAAGTTGCAAAGTTGCTCTAAACTTTAAGTATTTCAAAAAGAAGAAAATAATCATTTCCTTGAAACCCTGTCATTAGCAGAGAAGAGTGTTCTCCATGGATACTCAGCACTGAAGGGTTCAGGGAGAGGTGGGCTTAAGAAGCAACAGAACAGAAATCCTGGGCTGCTGCCCCTCAGCTGTCAGCTGAGCAGTTAGCTCACAGATGCATTCTCTCACCTAAGAAGATAATCATGGGTTGTTTAAGTTTGGGTTCTTTGCCAGGTGGTAGAAGAAAAGTGCAGCTGTTATATTATAGCCATAATAATAATGTCAATTATTATTTCTCTTAACAGCAGGAACCCCAGAGAGCTGAAAGTACTTAATAAGTACAATTGAGAAGGAGCTGAAATAGCTAGAAAAAATTAAGCATATTATAGTTTGTCTCCCTAATACACTTTCTTTGGATAGTCCAAAAAGGTATAGAGTCAAGCACCCCAAAACCTTTTTATCTTCACTAGCTACAAAGAATGAAAAAAAATCCCAACCCTTTCTCTTCCTCCATCTTTAAGTGTAGATCAGGATGAAGAAAAATGTTCTTTTGGGAAGGAAGTGTTTATTTTTTAAAAGAATCTGACACTCCATCATTTACTAAGCACCTTTGGCTTTGCAAGAGAGATTAGCTTCAAAGGGCCCATTAGTATTTGGTTTTACAGAGTTTCTTTACTCTGCCTTGTTCCATATTTTTCTCCCCACCCTGAACACAGACAGCAGAGAGACATGTACATGGAAGAAAGGTCAAATGCATGACTAGGTGACAAAATACATTAACTTACTTTCTGTCTAGACTACTTATACCTCTCTCAGTATATTTCCTGATGCTGAAAGCAAAACTCCCTGGCCAAATTTTCCCTATCTTCAGATGATATAGTTAGAGCTGGAAATAACCTTAGATTAGATTTAATTAAAACCTTTCATTTTACAGACAAGGAAACTGAGGCCAAGCGACATCAAGTGACTTTCCCAAAGTCACACAGAATTTGAACATAAGTCTTATGATTCCAAGTTCAGCTCTTTTTCTACTGTACCATCCTTCCTCTAGAAAATTACTCTCCATCAAAGTCTATAGTTGCTTCTGCTATTGGTAAAGGTTTACTACTTTTTGGCTGAAATAAATGAAAAACACATCAATTATTCAAACATTTATTAAGTTCTTCTTTGTACAAAATATTGTGCTGGGTTCTAAGAGAGATTAAAAAAAAGTTTAGATAATATGGAGTCCCTACTGTGTCAGGGGTTACTTTTTGAATGCTAGGAAACTCCTGGGCAGAAGTGATGATACATTCTAGGTCAGAGAAGAAAGGGTATATCTTTGGAGAAAAGTCTTCTCCATAGAAACTTGGCCTGAAGAACTCAGAGAGTGGTGGGCTTAAGAAACAACAGAACAGAAAACCTGGGCTGCTGCCCCTCAGCTGTCAGCTGAGCAGTTAGAGTAATGATTAGTTAGAAGCATAATGATTAGTTAGTAGTAGTGATTTCCCATTTAAAACAAGGTAATGAATCCACTGCTCCCCATTTCTAAGCATAATTGTACCACAATTAAATTTCTGAAAGTCATAGTGACCTAGCTCCAAGGCTTTGTGGAAAACTGGCCTCCCTTTAACAAGAAGAATATTTAATAGACTCTATCTATACAATGACAAATACCTAAATATTTCAATCAACCCAACTACAAGCATTTATGAGGCCCCTACTCTGTGCCAGATATTGTGCTAGTCACTTGGGATCCATGTACAAAAGTGAAGCAATTCTTACTCTCAAAGGGCTTACATTCTACTAGAAAGATACAACATTGGCACAGAAATATACAAAATATATACAAGATATATACAAAATAAATACACGGCTACTGAGAGTCACCAAATAAAAAAATAAGGAATCAAGAATATGGACTTGAATTGATCCTTTAAGAGTTATGGGCTCCAAGAGGTAGGGATGATGATGGAGAATGTTCCAGTGGTGGGGGCATCTTGTGCAAAGTCACAGAAATGGGGAATGGAATATGGTAAAGAAACAAAAATAAGTTAGCTTGACTAGAGTTTAGAGTGCATGAGGAGGAATAATATATAATCAGTTTGGAAAAATAAGTCAAAACCATTTGTTAAGAATGTATAATAGGACTCCAGCATGTAATTAAGAAGATCATCCACCATGATCAGGTGGGATTTATACCAGGAATGCAAGGATGGTTCAACATTAGGAAAACCATCCACATAATTGACCATATCAACAGTCTATCAAACAAAAATCACATGATTATCTCAATAGATGCTGAAAAAAGCCTTTGACAAAATACAGCATCCATTCCTATTGAAAACATTAAAAAGTATAGGAATAGAAGGACCTTTCCTAAAAATAGTAAACAGTATATATCTGAACCCATCAACAAACATCATATGCAATGGGGATAAATTAGAAGCCTTCCCAATAAGATCAGGTGTGAAACAAGGATGCCCATTATCACCTCTATTATTCAACATAGTACTAGAAACACTAGCAGTAGCAATTAGAGAAGAAAAAGAAATAGAAGGTATCAAAATAGGCAAGGAGGAGACTAAGCTATCTCTCTTTGCAGACGATATGATGGTCTACTTAAAAAATCCTAGAGAATCAACTAAGAAGCTTGTAGAAATAATCAACAACTTTAGCAAAGTTGCAGGATACAAAATAAATGCACATAAATCATCAGCATTTCTATACATTTCCAACACATTAGAGCAGCAAGAAGTAGAAAGAGAAACACCATTTAAAATCACCCTAGACAATAAAAAATGCTTAGGAATCTATCTACCAAAACAAACACAGCAATTATATGAAAACAACTACAAAACACTTTCCAAACAAATAAAACTGGATCTAAACAATTGGAAAGCCATTGATTGCTCATGGGTAGGACGAGCTAACATAATAAAAATGACAATTCTACCCAAATTAATTTACCTATTTAGCGCCATACCTATCAAACTATCAAAAAACTTCTTTACTGAATTAGAAAAAAACTATAACAAATTTCATTTGGAATAACAAAAGATCAAGAATATCAAGGGAAATAATGAAAAAAATGTGAAGGAAGGGGGCCTAGCAGTACCAGATATTAAACTATATTGTAGAGCAGCAGTCATCAAAACAATATGGTACTGGCTAAGCAGCAGTCATCAAAACAATATGGTACTGGCTAAGAGCAGCAGTCATCAAAACAATATGGTACTGGCTAAGAGACAGAGGGGAGGATCAGTGGAATAGACTTGGGGTAAATGACATCAGCAAGACAGTGTATGATAAACCCAAAGAGCCCAACTTTTGGGACATGAATACACTATTTGACAAAAACTGCTGGGAAATTTGGAAAACAATATGAGAGAGATTAGGTTTAGATCAACATCTTATACCCTACACCAAGATAAATTAAGAATGGGTGAATGACTTGAATATAAAGAGGGAAACTATAAATAAGTTAAGTGAACACAAAATAGTATACCTGTCAGATCTCTGGGAAAGGAAAGATTTTAAAACCAAGCAAGAGTTAGAGAAAATTACAAAATGTAAATTAAATGGTTTTGATTATAATAAACTAAAAAGCTTTTGTACAAACAAAAACAATGTAGTCAAAATCAGAAGGAAAACAACAAATTGGGAAAAAATCTTTATAACGAAAAACTCTGACAGGGGTCTAATTACTCAAATATATAAGGAGTTAAATCAATTGTATAAAAAATCAAGCCATTCTCCAATTGATAAATGGACAAGAGACATGAATAGGCAATTTTCAGGTAAAGAAATCAAAAGTATCAATAAGCAGATGAGAAAGTGTTCTAAATCTAATAATTAGAGAAATGCAAATCAAAACAACTCTGAGGTATCACCTGACACATATCAGATTGGCTAAAATGAAAGAAGGGGAGAGTAATGAATGTTGGGGGGGATGTGGCAAAATTGGGACATTAATGCATTGCTGGTAGAGTTGTGAACTGATCCAACCTTTCTGGCTGGCAATTTGGAACTATGCTCAAAGGGCTATAAAAGATTGCCTGCCCTTTGATCCAGCCATACCATTGCTGGGTTTGTACCCCAAAGAGATCATAGATAAAGAGACTTGTACGAAAATATTTGTAGCTGCGCTTTTTGTGGTGGCAACAAACTGGAAAAGGAGGGTATGTCCTTCAATTGGGGAATGGCTGAACAAACTGTGGTATATGCTGGTGATGGAATACTACTGTGCTAAAAGGAATAATAAACTGGTGGAGTTCCAGGCAAACTGGAAAGACCTCCAGGAACTGATGTAGAGTGAAAGGAGCAGAGCCAGAAGAACATTGTACACAGAGACTGATACACTATGGTAAAATCGAATGTAATGGACCTCTGTACCAGCAGCAATGCAGTGACCCAGGACAATTCTGAGGGATTTATGGTAAAGACGCTACCCACATTCAAAGGAAGGACTGCAGGAGAGGAAACATATAAGAAAAACAGCTGCTTGAACACATGGGTCGGGGTGGACATGATTGAGGATGTAGACTCGAAACTACCACACCAATGCTACTACCAACAATTTGGAAATAGGTCTTGATCAAGGACACATGATAAAACCAGTGGAAATGTGTGTAGGCCATGGGTGGGAGGAATGCGGGGGGTGAAGGGGAAAGTAGGAGCATGAATCATGTAACCATGTTAAAAATGAATATAAAAAATGTTTAAAGTTTTTAAAAAAAGAATGTATAATAGTCTGCATCTTTACAATGACAAAAAAAGGACAAATACCTAAATATTTTAATCAACCCAACTATTAGCATTTTTAAGCCCTTACTAGGACCATCCAAATAGGAGTTTTTTTTTGTTTTTGTTTTACATTAAAGACAGTGGAGATCCACAAACAATTCTTGATCAGGAAGAGCACATCATCAGATCTGCATTGGAAGAAAAACAGTTTGGTAGCTTTGTAGAATATGAATTGGAGAAAGGCAAGACTTGGAATAAGGAGGCAAATTAGAATAAAATGTTGATAGAAAGGAGGAGTGAGGTGGGGAAGAGAGAGAGAAAGTGGGGAAGGGAGGAAGATTTTCAGATGTCTTTTGGGGAGAGAAATTTTAAGTCTTCTGATCTGGTGATTAAAATTAAAAAGAGTAAAAATAATTGACAATTGAGGTCTCAGTTGAAATTAAATTAGAGAAAAATTTGTGGGATTAGTAGTGTTAGTGAATTAGTAGTACCTGAGTAGGAGGCAAGGAAGCAAATGATAGGGACCAACTTGTGGTGTGGAATAGAATGAGCAGAGGGAAAGGTGTTTCAATGGTTAAAGATAGGATAAAGTTGAATTGGTCAACCAAAAGAAAGGAGATTTTGAAGGTATAAAAGTAAAGTTACTAGAGAAATGGTCTGGCAAAGTGTGGCAAGATGATATGTATAGAACGATGAAAGGATAAGATAAGGACAGAGAATGGGTGGTGTGGAACACAGGGAGAACTGGAAAGAAGGAATGTTATTGTCAGAGGTATGGATTGTTAAAGTGGAACATTACTGGGTGATGAAATTAAAGATATGACAATCTTTATTTGTGACTAATGTGGAAAAAAGGTGCAAATCACTGGAGATGGGAGGGTTGATGAATGGGAAGACAAGAATATTAGAGAAGACAACAACATGTAAAATGGATTATCCAATTCTAAGGACAGAATGCCAGTATAAGGAAAGGATTAGGAAATATCTTGATGATTAAATGATATATTCTTTTTGTCATCTAGTCATTGGAATTATAAGGAACAGATCATGTCCTGGAGGATGTGATCTAATGATTTAAAAGTTCCTTGAAATTCCCTCCTGCAAAACCCACCTTGGTTTTTCCTCTTATTTGTGGCTTGAAATTCACAAAATCTCAGCATCCTAAATTAGAAGGATCCTCTTGGGGTACCTATTCCAATCTATAACTGAAAAATAATTCTTTATCCACTTCTTTCTCCTCCTGCTCATGAAACTTTTGTTTGCAAATCCTTGGATTGAATTGCTCAGTTAACTCTACTTAAAGAGCAGTAGTCATGGACAATTCCATGCAAACTTGGAAAGGGGTCGCTAATGTAGTGCTTGGCACATAGTAGGCACTTACTGCATATTTGTTAATTGAGCTTCCAGGATAGTCAGATTCTTTGAGACTACTCTGGCTCATCTATTCTTAAGCCCTATTGGTGCATTGTGATCATCCTTTCTTTTCTAGATGCCCTCCTTCTCTCTTTCCCCACCTTCCCACCCTGCCTTTATTAGAAGCATGATAGGTTAGACTGCTAAGTATGGTGCATTGTCTCTAGAAATCTAAAGTTAAATGTGCATTTCTAGAAACTGGGACGTTGTAGCTCTGTTTATTAGCATAGATTATTATGATACATATATTTAACATCTATATAACAGAATTGCTAGTTAACACTTTGAGTTTTGAGGGAGTTAAGGGTTACTGCTAGTGGTGCATTAAGGAAATTTTGATTTGGTCTCTGCAGACCTGAGATCTTTTCCCAACTCTGCCAATAACACACTTCCTAACCTTGGGAAAGTCACTTCACTCTAGACTGCAGTTCCTTCCTTGGTAAGATAAGGGGAAGAACTAGCTCAGGGATTTTTAACCCAAGGTCTATAAACTTGTTCTTAAATATTTTTATACCTGTATTTCAATAAAATTGCTTTCATTTGTAATCCCATTTATTTTATTGTATGCATGTAAGGGAGTTATTATGGAAAGCGGTCCTTTGGCTTCACCAGACTTTCAAGGAGGACCATGAAACAAACAAAGGAAGGTTAAGAGGAATCACCTAGATCCCTGATTCAAAAGAAAAAGAAGAAAGAAAAAAAATAAAAATCAAATAGAAGAAAATTGAAGCTTTGGAAAAAAGAAAGGCATTAAAATCAAAATCAAAATATCAAAAGTTATGCACATAAAATTTTTTGAAGAAAACAAAATAAAATTATAACAGGCCCTTGTATTAGGGTCTAATCAATTATAATTTCCATCCTACTAGTCTGTAGGATACAATGCAGTAATACTGCACTTACCCATTTGCAGCTAAGACTACAGGAAGTTGCCATTCTATAAGAGAGAAAAAAGGACCAGATTTATATGCAAGGGAAGCGTCTGTCATTCCCTTTACTCTCAGGAATATATGGGTGAGCCAGATGATAGCCAACCTGCGGTACCTGACTGGCAGTGTAGTTCAGAGAGTCCTACGTCTTAACATATGTTAAGCTTCGCAGCTTCGATTCTTACACTGAGTTCAAGTCCTCAGTGTTGGCGTGGGAGTACCTCAATCCCACCTGTATATATATAATCTTTAACCTTGTGCTCCTTGGCACTGTGCAGATGTTCTCATCAATCCCATTGGATTTTTCGGTCGGTCTTCATGACCTTGTGCTTTCCTTAGCACCATTAATGGCTCATGTGTTCCCTTCTCCTGGAATTAAACAGAAGCATTAATCACAGTCCCATAACATTTAACAATGTATGGCAAGTTCTTGGAGTCTAAACCTTGTGAGTAAGCAGTAATATTACAGCAAATATATATATATATATATATATATANGGCACTGTACAGATGTTCTCATCAATCCCATTGGATTTTTCGGTCGGTCTTCATGACCTTGTGCTTTCCTTAGCACCATTAATGGCTCATGTGTTCCCTTCTCCTGGAATTAAACAGAAGCATTAATCACAGTCCCATAACATTTAACAATGTATGGCAAGTTCTTGGAGTCTAAACCTTGTGAGTAAGCAGTAATATTATAGCAAATATATATATATATATATAAATTATAGCATTGCAAAAAATAATGAAAAAATTAAATGATTATATGTACTCAAGTACAAGAAATGAGAAAAAAGACAAAAATATCAATTATTCTATTAAAAAACTTATGACACGCATGTCAGCACTGTATGTTATTTAAACTATAAATATCACGAAATAATGGTATATTTTTCTCGAAGTGACACACTACCTGAGTTAAGCTCGGTTTTTTGGCAAATTTTGACACATCAAACTCAAAAGGTTGCCCATCACTGACCTAGATGATCTTTAAGGTACCTTACACCTCTAATATCCTTTCATTCTTTGCTATGATTCTAGGTGATCACATCAGAAGTATAAGACACTTGTAAAATTGTCTAGTTGTCTTTGCTATAGGATTTCAAGAGTCAAAAGCTATTAACACATTGGTGTTGGTGCCTTTGGCTGCTAATTGTCAGGACCTGGGATGTATATGTAGAAAGAAGGTCTTAATTTATAGTGAATTAGATTTTCTAGGGAATGCATGAAAAACAGATGTGGGCCTGCCAAATGTACTCCTCCCCCTTATACACAGCAAAGGACTTCAAAGGCAGGCTGAAATAGGACCAGATTCAAATGGAGCTCAGAGACCTTTTAAGAACAAGTAACTGCATTCTCCCTCTGTTTGGTCACATCATTGCTTTGTAGTCCTTGGTATTCATGAACAAGGTTTGCACAGTATTTATTTGTAAAGTCCTATTTTTTTGTTGTCATAGAATAATTCTCTTGGATAAAAACCAGAATACTTCTCTGGACTTAATTTGCAGGAGAAGATGGCCAAGTGAGGAAGAACCTACACAGGTATCATCATTGGCCTTGTGCAAAGAGGTTCCTGGTTCATAAGATTTAGGATAGGAAGGGACACTGGAATTATCTAATCCAATTCCATCAATTTACGGATAAGGTAAATGAAACTCAGATTCAGAGTGATCAAATCTTAGAAATGAAAAGTTTAATATGCAATGTTAGTCTGATCAGACTCCTCCCCTTCTCCTCAAACTGAGAAGAGTAGTTTTGAAAGTTAAAATATTGAGGGCATGTGTGTATGTGTGATGGCACATATGCAAGCATGTTTGTGTGTATGTGTGTGTGTGTGTTTGTAATAGTGTAGCAGTGTGACAGGTATTAATACACAGAGGCCAATTTTGGTGCCAGGAATACCTGTGTTTGATTCTCTGGCTCATACAACTTGACCATGGGTAAGTGTCAGCTTTTCAAACTCCCCTAAAACTCTCTAATTCAACCAACCAATCAGCCAACCAACCAACCAATTAATCAAAGATATATCAAGCTCTCACTGTATGCCAAGCACCATATTAGGTCCTGAGAAATAAAGATAAAAATGAAGAAGTTCTTGCCATCAAGTAGCTCACAGTCAATTAGAGGAGATAACATGCATAAACACGGCATCCAAAAAGTCCTAATGTAGTCTTAACCTTTCAATAGCTGGAAACATCTTTTTATATTCACGACAAATGCAAGATAATTTTTTGTTGGGAGGGCATTGTAAATCACAGTTAAGTTGTCATTAGTATAAGGAGTTTATCACACTGATGAAATCACAAGTAGGGCTAAAAAATACGTGCGTGTTTTTTTTCTTTTTTACTTCCTTCCTCTTGTCCTTTCTTTTTAACATCAACCTTACAGACTGTACATACATCACTTGGCTACACAGTTTAGCATGTTGCTTAGATACAGATGTTTGGAAATACAGGAATACAGTTTAACAGCTGATTCAGTTGCTAGGGAAACCAGAGCTGCTTTGGGATTTTCTTTTGGGAATCATGATAACATACTGAGAAGATATATAACCAATATTTTAAGAAGTGAAAACTAGAAAATGTGCTACTTTTAATTGTATTCCTCTTTTGGAGAATTAATAATTTATAAATTTTTATAGTATACTCTTCCCTATGGTATAAATGCTCTTTTCTCTTGGTTTGGTTATACTGTGGGAAAATAATAAACATGTTGGGCTAATCTGGGGCACTGAAGTAGAAACAGTAATGACAAGTGTAAAACATATTGTAAAAATGTTCTATGGAGGAAAAGAAATAGTCTGTTAAGGGAAAACACCTCTGAAATGTTTTAGCTTCAAAGAGCACTGCCTTTCAAAATTCAAGGAATGAGGAGAAGAGGAAAGAACCTTTGTGAATATCTGCCCTTCCAAAACGCCTCCTGAAAGAGCAAAGAAGAGGTTAATTTGTCAAGCCCATTTTGTTCCTTTAACACCAAGGAATTATTATGACACCCTGAGATTGCTTTCAATCCTCAAACTGTCAGGTTTCAATAAAAACATGGTGGCTGACAGTTTGAGAGGTAAATAGATGGTAGATAAAATGATTTTTGTCAGAGCTGGTTGTTGTTGTTGCCTCTGTGTGAATGCATGTGTACATGTGTATGCTTTTCCATAGCATGTCCTAGATGGAAGGGGATTTATAAGATCCTAAGATCCCATGTCATGAGGTGGATGATAGGTATCTGAGAGCTGGAAAATATCTTAGAAATCTAGTTCTCTCTTGTCACTTTACAGATAGGGCCAAAGAAGTGAGCTCATTTGCCCAAGACCACATTGCTGGTTGATAGCAGCATCTCAACTAAGAATAAGGTCTCTTGGCTTACAGTCCATTGGTTATTTCACTGCCTCATAGCCACCAGCCTCTTAGCATATAATTAAATTTCATGGAAAGGCAGGTAGTTATACAATGGATAGAACACTGGGCTTGAAATCAGAAAGAGACTCATCTTCATGAGTTCAAATATGGCTTTAGACACTTATTAGCTATGTGATTCTAGGGAAGTCACTTAACCCTATTTGCCTCAGTTTCCTCATCTGTAAAATAAGGTGGAGAAGGAAATGTCAAACCACTCTATTATTTTTATCAAGAAAACCCCCAAATATGGTAACCAGGAGTTGGACATGACTAAAATAACTGAACAATGTATTTTATGGAGGTGAGTATTTTTTCTTCATATTTGATAAAACTCAACTCTTTAGCTCTTAGTTTATTTTTAATTGTTTTATTGTTGCTTCATGAACTAAATTCCCTTTAAACCTTTGAACCATTGAACCTATCTGGGTAACAAAAAAAAACCAAACAAACATTTAAGCAGAGCCAATTTACACGGTGACCACACTCAATGGTGCATATAGGAATTCCCAAACAGAATCTGTCCAGATCTTGAGGAGAGTGTCTTTATCAGTCCTCCAAGAACCAGATTCTACATTACAATGAATCACGTTGCATTATTGTAGTCTTCATGTGTGTTTGCATATGTGCATGTATGTATGTATGTATGTGTGTGTATGTGTGGTATATTCTCTTGATTCTGGTTTACTCAGGGATCTTCCCATATCTCAAGTTCTCAGCCCCAAACTATCCCAGCCCCATGATAGGAAGTATCCTGTCTTAGCACCAGAAACAATACAGTGCTAAAATGGGAAAGGAACACGTGGCAACAAATCCTCAGAAGCTTTGGTGTGAGGTTGTAATTAGCATCTGGAGCTAAAGAGGCATCATTGGCTGTGAACTCTCCCCCTTGAGCCTCGTTAATGAGGCCAACTGCACTTTAATGGAGGAAAACAGCATCTGATACCTTGGGGAAGCTAATGGTCTTTCAGCATGAGCTCAGAATCTTCTTTAGGATAGAATGGAAGTAAAATTCCCTGATGTGATAGCACCCTTTGGGGAAGATTCTGTAGCTTCCGGTAAACTCATGTCTGGGAAGTTTGAATGGACTGGAAAATGGGCCCTGGGAGGAAAGTCAAAAGAAGTAAACACTACCCAAATAACCACTTCATGAAAAGAAAAAAACCTATAGAAGTGGGGGGGGTGTTAGAGGGAGGGAATATGTTTTGTACTGAAGATATGATTATTTAGCAATTAATAAAAGGTATCCATTACAAATAATTCTAAAAGTGTTGCTTATATTACGAGATTGGACGCCTGTATTTTTAGCTTTGACTTTTCTCTTACCTAGTTTTTGCCCTTAACTTGTCCTTACCTGGGCAAATTAACTTAAGCCTAATTTGAGAGGTGAATATGTGTAAAATGAAGAAGCTGGACTGGATGACCTCTAAAAAATGAAAAGATAATGTTTCCAGGTTGCAGTCTCCAGTATAGTGCTTTCCTTTTTTCAACCCAACTTGTAAAAAAAGCTGTTTACCTTAAATGCCTCCATTTCCTCTCCTCTCATTTATTTCTCAATCTGGTTTCCGACCTCATGATTCAATTGAAACTGTTTTTTCCAAAGTTATCAATGATCTCTTAAACACCAAAATTGATGGTCTTTTGCAGATTTTCATGCTTCACCTTGCTGCAATATCTGACACTGTTAATGACTCTGTTCTCCTAGAGACTCTGTTTTGATTTTTTGAGATACTGCTCTTTCTTCATTCACTTCCTAGAAGCCTGACAGTTCTTTCTCAGTTTTTTCATTTTTACTGGATTATCATTTGTATATGGCTAGCCTCCTGACTGTGGGTATGCCCCAAGACTCTGCCTCCTTCCTCTCCTTTCTCTATAATATGCTCTACCTTGGTGACTGGGGATATAGATGTACATAGCACAAGGAGTTTACAATCAAATAAATCCAATATTTATTTAATTAAAAAGAAACCGCATCTGGTTAAAGCTGAAAGTTTATGTTCCCTTGGGAGTCTGTAGAATTCAGAGCTACCTGAAGGTTGCTGGGGAAGAAATTGCTTTTTTTTCAAGGTTGATGGTAATTGGGCATAAAATCAGCATGGTGGCACACTGAAGGCAGAGTTCCAAACCCTAGTACATGGAGAGGGCAATAATGGCCTGATCTGACTTCAGTTATAAACTCCTGGTCTGTGTCTAAATTATAATTTCTAAACCTTTTTTCTTTTAGGAATGAGGGGGGGTTATCACATCCTAAAAACATTTCATGAATGCTTGACAACAGAGGCCAGATTGGTAGTTGCCCTCCTTCTTGGCTATGTCACAACTGATCACCACTACCTTTATGACAACAGCTAAACCTTATCAACTCACTATATCGAGCCTTTGTCTCTCTCTTGTGTTCCAATAAAATATCCCTAACTGCCGAGAATGCATATATTTTGTCGTCAGTAATGTTTTATTCCCCTCCTCTTACATGGAAAAACAATTTTAGACATTCATTTTCTAACAATTTGAGTTCAATATTCTCTCCCTCTTTCCTCCCTTCCCCTCTTCCTAAGATGATAAGCAATTTGATATTGGTCATACATGTGCTATCATACAAAACATATTTCTATATTGATCATGTTGTGGAAAAAGACATGTAAAAAAACCACATGAAGAAAATAAAGTGAAAATTGTGTGCTTTGATTTATATATTTAGACTCTTATTAGTTCTTTCTCTGGAGGTGGATAGCAGCTTTCATCATGAGTCCTTTGGAATTATCTTGTATCATTATATTGCTGAGAATAACTAAATCATTGACAATACACTGATCATCACATGCAATACTGCTATTTCGGCGTACAATGTTCTCTTGGTTCTGCTCACTTCACTCTGCATCAGGTCTTTCCAGGCTTTCTAGAATACATTTTGAACTGGATATATTGAAGGCATCTCAACTATGTCTCCAAAACAAATTACATTTCTCTCAAACCAACCCACTGAACTTCTCTGTTCTGCTGAAGGTATCTATCTGTCCTTTCATGCAAGTTTGCAACCTTGGTGTCATCTCCTGCACATTATTCTCCCTCAGCCCATATAGCCAATCCATTGTCAAATTTTATTTCTTCATGTGCTATTCCTCATGACTAGAAGTCACTACTGCTTCATGTCCATCTGTTAGAATCCATTATTTCTTTCAAAATTCAGTTCAACTACTCCAGCTACTAGGACCTTTGCCCCAAAATTATCTTGTGCTTAATTTTACACATAATATTATACATATGTGTGCATACATATATGTGCGTATATATATATGATACTTTCTCCCACTAAATTGTAGGCTTTGTGAACATAGGGAGTATTTCAGTTTCATCTTTATATCCCCAGTAACTTCTATAGTACTTGACACATAGTAAGCACACTTAACAAATGTTTTCTGCTTAGTTGCTATTGTTTCATAGACCTGAAGGTATGCTTTGGAAGAATATTTTCACTCCTCTTTTTCATTCTGCTCTCTCATATAACACAATGACTAAGTTGTGTGCCCATGTTCCAGAATAGCCAAGAAGTACAAGGTGACAAACTACACTGAACAAAAGTGTGGAATAAGAGAACCAAACACTCACAATATTTAGAGTTGGAAGGGATCTCAGATATCATCTAGTTGAACTCATTTCTATACCTTGATTTTATAGATAAAAAAGAGGTTTATTAGAGATTGTGTGACTTACCCAGGATCACAGTCTAAGTAGCAAGAGGTATGACTTGAATTCATGCCTTCCAGACTCCCTATGTAGCTTTTTATCCACTGTCTTAAACCTCACATAACATAATTACATTTTAATAGAGGCTACCTGTAGAGAATATTTAAACTATAGTAATGAGTGCATTGTTAGTGAATGTTTCCAGTACTATGATTAGCTGGTTATAGAGATTTGAGGGGCTGGTAGGGACTTGGGGCCACCCCAAATAATAACTTACACTTATATGTTGATTTGAGTTGTACCAAGTAAAATAGTTTTGTTGTGACTGTGAGATAGGTACGGCAAGTATTATTTCTTTCCTATAAAAGAAGAAATAAAAACTCAGAGAATTTGAATAGCTTACTCTACATCTCAAAGCAGTAAGGGTTGGTTTTCTAATTCCAGGGCCAGTTTTCTTTCTTCTACAATATATATTTCTCTACCACTCAGGCAGCTGCTCAATTGTTTTTTGAATGAGTACAAAACACATGTGTACAAAATTGTCTTCTCTCAGGTCATGAATGTTTTTTGTTGTCCCTACCTAGAAGATCTTGGAACTTCACTCTATGATGCAATATGCTGTCATTAACTTCTCTTACAATCAAGCCAGTCCAGGGAAGGAAAAGGTTACATATAGGTCAAAGGAAAATGGATAGAAATAAAAAAAAAAGTTCATGGAAAATATCAACACCTGCTAATGAGCAACCCTTCCCCAGGTACTTTAATTACTTATAGTCATACATGAGGCATGGTTCTCAGTAGATTGTAGTTCCTCAGCCTATGGCATATTCTATAGCTCTCCCGGATTCCTTTCAGCAGATTATACAATGGATAAAGTGCTGGGTCTAGAGTCAGGAAGGCCTGAGTTCAAATATAGCCTCAGACACTTATTAGGGCAAGTCTCAACCTCTCTGTCTTAATTTCTCCATAAAACAGGGATAATAATTGTACCACCTCACCCCAAATTGTTATGAAGATAATATTTGTAAAGCACTTTACAAATCTCGAGGTACTATTCCTTAGAATGTTACATTATTTGATTTTGCACTGCACATTTCCATTGGAATAGAAATAATTACCATACTTTCCCTTGTTATAAGTTCAAAATGCAAATTTCAATACATGTAACAACTTCAGGAGATTCATTACTTGCACTAATGAGCACCCTGTATTTAAATCATCATCATCATCATCATCATCACTCTTTCAGTAGCTATTGTCAGTTCCCAGTTGGTGGTATTAATTCTTACAGTTCTTGTCTCTATGCTTGCAATTCTCTATATTTCCCAGTAGAGGCCCCTGGGAATTATAGAGATTCTATAATTATAATATAGAGATTCTATAATCTGCTGTCATGGACTCATCTGAGCATGGTAGAGGAAAATGTTTCAGATTCTTTTTTTTGTTTGTTAAGATAGGATTTCATTTTAATTGATAGTTTTTACAAGGATGCTCCAATTTTAATAACTCTTTCTGCCATTACAGTTCCTGCCAGTCTATATAATTTAAAAAACGTTTGCCTAGGACAAGATCCTATATTTCTAATCTCAAGGTGGGTCTCCATAATTGAAAGATAATTGACTGATGGGGATATTATTGGGGATGAAGAAACTAAACGATAAGTCTAGTCCAACTATCAATAATATGGAATTAGGTCTTAATCAATGATACATGTAAAACCCAGTGGAATTATGCATCAGCTATGGGGGGTTAGGGAGGTTTGGGGAGAGGGAAAGAACATGAAACATGGAACTATGGGAAAATATACAAAATAAAAATAAAAATATAATTAAAAAAAAGAAAGGTAATTGGGATAGGGTGTTTTCATAGTCTCATGTTTCTTTTCCCTAGCACTCAGAATAAATATTTCCTGCGCATATCAGAATTTCTTATATAACTAGAAGCTTATGAAAGCATCTTTCCCATCAGTTATCTTTTAGGTTTATTCAAACTACCTGGGGCTATTTTCCCATCCAATTCAGGGTAGGAGGAGGGATTGGAGAAGTTAAGTATTCTCTTATTACCATGACCAGTGGGGGGAGGTAGGGGTGGAAGAAATCCTTCACACAATACTTTCTCTTTCTTTAAAATCTTTTTTTCAATTTAAAACCCTTACCTTCTGTCTTAGAATCAATATTGTGTATTGGTTCTAAGGCAGAGAGGTGGCAAGGGCTAGGCAATGGGAGTTAAGTGACTTGCCCAGGGTCACACAGCTAGGAAGTATCTGAAGCCAGATTTGAACACAGGACCTCCCAATTCTAGGCTTGGCTTTCAATCCATTGAGCCCCCCAGCTGCCCTCATGGAGAGAGAGATTTCTCTCTTTTTAAAAGAAAAATAACCTCTATCTTTATTAATACCAAAAATAACTGTTCAAAAAAACATTAATTCCTATAACTATATTCTTACTTTTCCATCTGTAAATTTTTTTCATTAGAATAACATACTTTGATATTGAGGGCATCTCTTCATTAGTATAGTAATAGGGAACAGAAAAGCTTTCACAAATAATATTCCATAGCAAATCAAATCTTTGCCATGACAGGACAGATTAAAATGTATAGAGAATTCAAAATCCCATTGTGCTTATTGTTTCTCAGTAATAAAAACACTTTCATTTAGAGCAAAATACTGCTCCTTCAAGGCTTTTTTTGAACAAAGTATCTCCTTCCTGTGCATCTAGATGTCTCCTGGATAGTTGAGCTGGGCAGGGAGCCAGGAAGGTCTGAATTCCAATTCAGCCATGTAAACTTAATAGCTCTAATGGTTCTCTTTAAGTCAATCAGCCTTTTATGACCTTTTTCCTTAACTGTAAAATGGGGATAGTAATAGTATCTATCTCCTGGAGTTGCTGTATCAAAGAAGATAAGGTTTGTAAGGGGCCTGACACATTGTAGACACTCAAAGGATGTTTTTTTATCCTTCTTTCTTCCTTTCATTCAAAATATTGAACAGAATTTCCTGAAAAAATACAAAACCAAAGACAGTCTTGTTTTGAGCATTAATATAAAGCAGTACATAAAAGAGGGATATGTAAGTAAATCAGAATGATTACCTGCATCATCTAACAGATCCAGGTTAGAGTTCAAATTGAAGAATTCACTGTTTTCCTGATGATACTGTGTGATGATTTCATCAAGGCTTAGAACATTGCAGAGGCCCCTGGACTAGAGCCATAATCACTCAAGAGAGTTTTATCTAACCATTCACATGAGAAAAGCCAAGTGGATGAAGATGTCTATTATCTAGATTATGGAATGTGACAAAATTGATGCCTCTAAAAATCTTTCATCAGTGTGTATGCATATTATTATTATTCAGCTGTTTCAGTTGTGTTGGAGAGATCATGACCTTGTTTGGGGTTTTCTTAGCAAAAATACTGGTATAGTTTACCACTTCCTTCTCCAGCTCATTTTATAGAAGGGAAAACTGAGGCTAACAGGGTTAAGTGACTTGCCCAGGATCATATAGCCAACAAATGTCTGAAGCTGGATGAGAACTCAGGTCCTCCTGTTTCCAGGTTTGGTACTCCATCTACCATGCCACCTAGCTGCCAATACATAGCTAGCTGTTTGTATGTTTTATATATATAATACATATAACATATAGCATATATAACATATAATATATAATATATAATATATAATAAATGTAATATGTAATTATATAACATAAATATTATCTTAATATATTTAATATTTACTAAAAAGCAATATAATTAAGGTGTTGATATTACATATATGCATGGTGTACATACTTATATATGCGTGTATTTATACATACACACATTTCTATTGTTATATCATCTATATCTATATATCTTTGGCAAACACTGTAAAAGTTTGTGTCCAGAAATAAGCAGGAGGAAAGCATAAGCTGGATTATTTATGTGAAATTAAAGAGTAATTTTAATAACTCTAAACTGCTCCCTGAAATGGAGCGCCATCTTTTTAATATGATTGCCCTTTTTAAAAAGCTTCTATTTTATTTTTTACATTTTTATTTATTTACTTATTTTTTAAAAAATTTATGAATATATTTTTATTTTACCAATTACATTAATAGCTATTTTCCACACAACTTTTCTGTTTATACAATCCAAATTGTCTACTTTGTTCCCTTCCCTCCCCCTTCCTGGAGCTGGTAACTAATTTGATTTGGGTTATATTTGTATTGTCATGCAAAACATATTTCCATATTGTTCATTTTTATAAGAGAATAATCCTATAAAACCAAAATCCCCAAATAAAACCCCAAATAAACTAAAGTGAAAAGTCATATGGTTTGATCTGCATTCTGACTCCAACAGTTTTTTCTCTGGAGGTGGATAGCATTCTTTGTTATATGTCTTTCAGAACTGTCCTGAATCATTGCATTTCAGAGAGTAGCTAAATCTCTCAAGTTGATCATCATACAGTATCGTTTTTACTGTGTATGATATTCTCCTGGTTCTGCTTATTTCACTGCATCAGTTCATGTAGGTCTTTCCAACTGTTTCTGAAATCATCTTGTTCATCATTTCTTACAGAATTCCATCACCATCATATATCACAATTTGTTCAGGCATTCCCCAATTGATGGACATCCCTTAAAAGCCATCACAAAAAAGAACCTCTATAAATAGTTTTGTACAAGTAGGTCCTTCCCCGTTAACCGCCCCTTTTTAAATCTTTTTGGGATACAAACCTAGTAGTGGTATTACTGGATGGAAGGATATGCTTTGTTTTATAGTCCTTCAAGCAAAGTTCCAAATTGCCTTCTAGAATAGTTGGATCCACAATACTTTTGTATTGTATTTGTACATTCAACATTCAATTCTATCACTTCCTTTCATTTCAGTTTCATTTAGCTCATTGAAGTGGCTACTTCAATATCCAGTGTATTAGAACTACTTCTCCCTAGCACCCATGACAGTACCTTTTATCCAATAGGTACTTCAATAATTGTTTCCTTAGCACTGAATGAATATGGGCTAGACTTATCTGAGGTAAAAAGTGTTTGCCCAGCACAATATTGCATGACATGTAAGTTGTGATTGTGTAGATCTGCATAGCTGATTGACATGTGTGCAGGAAAGCCATATATATCATTCAAAATTATAATTACAGAAAAATCTTATTTTAAATTGCCAATGTTTATTTTTATCTATTATTGACAGGCTTAATAGCTTCACTTTTTTTAATAGCCTTGGCTCTCTCTCTTAACAATAAGAGGTGTTAAGAAGGAAGACTGGTTTTCTTTTTGTAACTAATTTTTCTATATAATATAGAGCTGAAAAGTAATGACTTCTCTACAAACACTTGTAATAGTAAACATCCTTCTTGAATTCTTATGGAGAATATTAAAATTAATATTAGAAAAACACTGTCTACTACATTGTTACCTGTGCAAATGGGAAAGTGATTTCCTTATACTGGGCTTCAATTTCTTCATATGTGAAAAAGAAAGGATTGGGTTACATGTGACTGTGGGAAGCCAGTAAGAGAATAGATAAAAATCTGAGACTCCTCTTTTGACCCCTTTTGTGATCCTTGTGATTTCTTATTGAAAAGTATTGTGGCCTTATTGAAAAGCTTTAAGTTCCTAGCAAACCTGAATTTAAAGGGTTAACACTGTTCCCCTTTGACCAGGAATGCTGCTGCCTGGTATAGCCAAGGCCAAAACCTTAGCAGGGGCAATTCAACCCTGAGAAAAATACTCGGCTTTCTGATAAGTACCCAGTCAAAATTCAGCCTTGGCCTTGGTCTGTTCTGAAGCCAATGAGACTTTTTGTGTTTTGATATGACATAATTTGTAACTTCTGCACATCTGCAAAGTTTTGGGGGGGTTCTTTTGTGTGAAATGAGTCTTGAAATATATATATATAAACTCCATGCTCCTGGAGCCAGAGCTGGAAGCATGAGGTGACGAAAAGATCTTCCATTTCCTTTACTTCCTTATCAACTAAACTGTCCTTATCAGATTATCAGAGATGATAAAGAGATCCCAAGATGTGACCTCTCTGGTTCCTTTTAACCCCTACACCCAAGTCCCCAATAGTGCCAATAATGAATCTCTTGAAGAAGTGGCATCATTAGGATTTTCCCTGTGTATTTCCATTGGACTGGAATCAATTACCAGATTTTACATAACTATAACTTCTAATGGTATGAATTCAAATATATCTGACTATTTCATGGAGTTCATTATTCTCACTAGCTGAGACTTACAAGATGGAGTAAAATGGCTTGGATGAATTCTATTTGGGCTGAGTCATGGGTAATTCAATATTTCCTCCTTTATGTTTATTTTAGGTTTGTTTATTTGCTGGTTTTCTAATTTTTACTAATTTCTAATCATCAAGCTCATCTTTTTGTAGTTTGTTAATGTATTTTTGTAAAGATATAATTAAAGAAATAACTCCCTGAAGACTGCGTACCAGTGTGTACCAGAAATTTTGGCATATTTTTTATCATGACCACTTTATCACATAATTATTAATTTTTTCTATGAATTGTTCTTTAACTCATTCATTATTTAAGATTTCTTTGTTATTTAAGTGTCCATTTGGGTCTTTGCTTTTTGTTTGTACTCCTTGAAATGACTGATATTTTTACTGATACAACATGAATGTTGTTGCTGTTGTTCAGTTGTTTTAGTCATGTCTGACTCTTTGTAACTCCATTTGGTGTAGTCTTTGCAAAGATACTGGAGTGATGGTCACCATTTCCTTAGTGGTCTAGCTTACAACTGCTCAGTTCTACTTGTCATAAATTTCCTTATATTTGGAAATCTGTCTCCCTCTAACCCTTAGTTCTGCCTTCTGGTTCCAAACAAAATAAGTTTAATTCGTGCTCTACAGTAATCTAAACATGAAAATTCATTGAAATACTTAAAATATATACGTTGTATGCTACCTTTAAACCATCTCTCCTTCAAGATGAATCTCTTTAGTTCCAACCAATCCCCATATAAAATAGTTTCAAGTTCCCTCAACCTCCTGGTCTCTCTTTTCTGTGTGTTTTCTAGAATGTCAAAAACATGGTTATTAGGGCAGCTAATGGCTCACTGGATAGAGTACCATGTAGGAGGCAAAACCTGAGACCTCACTGAGCAAAGCTCTGGGCCATAGAGCAGCTGATGTTTATCACATATACCCTGACACCTGCAGCCTCAAACCCCCCTTTTCCTGCCCACCCCCTTTTGCACAATATATTCCCTACAAAATCACTGATGTATGCATTTCCTTGGGACTTTAAGTCTAGGCTGTTAAACTTGTTTGATTTATTATCTTATAGAATCTTTGTCTAAAGCTTGATGAGGTATACAGAATGCATTGTAACCCTTAAAGCCACTCTTTTTACCTCTTATTGTGTATGTGAAAAGCTTGTGAGCTGGAGCCCCAGTTTGCTTTCTCCCCCTATAAAAGTAGATGTAACTTTTGATACATTTGCCTTGATGGCTATCAGCTATCTTGGTCTTCTCGATCCCACTTTTTTTTCTCTCTCTCTCTTTTTTTTTCATTTTTCTTATTGCTTTCAAAGACCCCTGGACATCAATCAGGCCTGACAGTGCCAGATCTAGAGATGGAAGGTCCTGGGTTCAAAAATGACCCCAAACACTTCCCTGGGCAAGTCTCTTAACCTCAGTTGCCTAGCCTTTACTAATACCAGACTGTTAATAATAGGAACACAGATATATAGCTTAAGAGGCTTCAAAAGCCATCCAGCCCAATCAATTTACTTTATATATCTGAAATGAGACCCTCCAGCTTGACTTATGATGCATAAGCTCATTTTCTAGAGCAGGATTTCTCAAAGTGTAGTCTAGAGATACCTAAAGGGCTTTAAGGCCCTTTCAGGAGATCTGCAAAATGGATACATCATTTAGAAATAAAGGGTGACACCTTAAACAGATTAGAAAAGTATAGAATAATTTACCTGTCAGACTTGTAGATAAGGGAAAGACTTAGAGAACATTATGAAAAATGAAATAAATAATTTCAATTACATTAAATTAATTTTTTTTGCACAATAAAACCAATGTAGCCAATATTAGAGGGTAAACAACAAACTTGGGGAAAAATTCTGTAGCAAGTATCTCTGACAAAAATGTTGGAAACTTTTTACAAGTAATTGGGGAACAAGTTAAATTAAATTAAAAGACACTAGAGACTATATCCTTTTACTGTATTTAAAATTCCAAGGCTTAGCAGTGCCTGGCGCTTGGTAAGGATCTACTAAATGTTTTATTTGTCTCTTCCATGCTCTCTGTTATCCATTTCTATTATCTTCTACCTTTTACTCCCCAAATCTATCCTTTTTCTATCCAAACTGTAACAAATAATTACTGTGTAGCCACTTTCAATTTTCCTCTTAACTAGATGAGACTCTGTAAGAGAGTTGTGAATTTAAATCTTACTTACTAGATGAAAAACATCAGAAAAATCTCTGAAAATAAATAACAATAGGAAAAGTAAATAGAATTGTACACTCATCAGCAGTCTTAACTGGATTTATGGAGTATTTTAATTAAGAAATTTGTCAGTGACCTGTTAACAGTGAGGAAAAGACTGCATAGTCTGGCTGATGGAACTACATGTGCCTTATAAAACCTTCCTGCTGGGAGGCTGTAGTATGGATTTGACCTTTGTGGCTGTGGAATATGATGATAGGGAAAGTGTATTGTCACAATCAGCTGGCACAGCAGTGAAGAAAATAAATGAATTCTTGGGAACCACAGGGAAAGAGTCCCTCTTTAGAAAACCGCTATTTGATAAAGATAGAACGAGATCATTTGAAACTGACAACCTAGAAGTTGTAAAGTCTGATGGAGTCTAAGTCACCCACCCAAGGAGAAATTATTATAAAGCCACACTTTTTAATTAGCAGGGTTCAGGATTTGAAAGCAATAATGTCAAGAATAAAAGAACAAATTTTAAAAGTCTGCCCTGGTTATACTTGTATAACATGGAGCAGCAGGGCTGGGAGTCTGGACAATGGAGTACCTGGGACAAACTTTGACAAAATTCTACCCATTTCTGACTATAATCATACAGAATTTCACTTAATGAAAAAAATAATTGATATGCCATTGAGAGCAGATTTCTTGAATTAAAATTGTGCATAAGTAAAAAAGGGTGTTAAAAATGTTCTTCATGGTACCCATATGCTGTACCCATGGCATCTGCCTAGCTTTCATACCCCTAGACTGTGAAAGAGCAGAGCTAGTCCCAATAATGAAAATTCACATATAAGATCACATAAAGTAGTCATGCAATGATAGGAAAAGTTCTTAAAATTCTGTAGCCTGTGGCAAAGTTGAAAGAGCATTGATTAAGAGACAGAGAACCCACATTTAAGTCCCACATCTAATATTTGCTACCTGTGAGGCCTGAGGCAAGTCACAATCTCCTTGGACCTCAGTTTCATTGTATATGACAGCAGAGAGTTAGCAGAAGACCTCTACAATACTTTTTAGATAGAAATCTATTATCCTGTGATCCTTTAGGTAGAAATGCAAGAAGTGAGGATCCATGGAGGAGAAAAGGTACTTTTGGAAAGGAAAAGCTACAAGATGCCCTGGGGTTGCTGGATAATGGTGATGAGAAGAAAGTCCTTGCTGTTAGTTAAGTACTTCTGATTTCCTGAGATTTGAAGGAACTGCTGAAAATGCTACACTCTTCTTGGTACTAAGGAGAGGCAATGAGAACTAAGAAGCTCAGAACTGAGAGAAAATAGGTTGTACATGGAACAAGGTAGAAACAATAATCTAGGGGAAACAGGTAAGCTGTCAGACACAGATTTGTCTTTTTGTTGAGGTCTTCAACTCCACTTGAGAGGTAGACATTTCACCAAATGATGCTGCAATTTTGGAGGGACTGGTTTTATGGATTGAACTTGAGAAGGAAAAGGGCTTAGTAGGAGATGTTCTTTCTTTGTTTATTCTATTACTAATTGGAAGGTGAATCTCATTTCTATCTTTCCATGACTTATCATAAATATATTCTTTGTTCAATTTTTCTTTGGTACTATTGGTTATTTGAAGGTGAATTGAGCCTAAGAAAGAACTAGATTTAGTCTAAGGTCATACATTTCCAGAGAAGACTTTTGAATGGGTGTAAACATCAACCATAATGATGTTATTAGATAGAAATTCTTTAATATCTCAACTTATCCACTTATTATTTTTTATTTTTAAAAAAACCTTTACGTCTTGGTATCAATTCTAAAAAAGAAGAGTGGCAAGGCTAAGCAGTCATGATTAAGTGCCTTGCTTCGGGTCACATACCTAAGAATTGTCTAAAGAGATTTGAACCCAGGTCCTCTTGAGTTCAGGCCTAGTGCTCATCCTACTGTGCTATCTAGCTTCCCCTCATAACATATCATCCACATGATTTTGGACAAATCAGTTAACTTTTCTCCATCTTGGCTTTCTCATTGGTGAAAGAAAGATAACACCCGTTACAAATCTCCCAGGGTTATTGTAAGGATCTATCAAGAGAACATATGTAAAGTGCTTAGTAAATCTAAACATTATATAAATGTTGGCTATTACCATTAAACTTTTTTATGTACTTGTGCCATTTTGTACTATAGTTAAGTTTATATCTATATTTACATAGATATAATAAAGCTAGTTAGACAGATATAGATAGATAGATAGATAGATAGATAGATAGATAGACAGACAGATAATCTTAATACTAGATCACGAATTCCACAGAGGCAGAAATTACATTTTATTTAATCTTTGTATCATTCAAATGAGGTATGTAGAGGTCTTGGAGCCAGGAAAATTCAGGTTCAAGTCCTGGCTTTGAAACAGTAATTATATGACACTGGGTAAATTGCCTCACCCCTAGGCAACACTAAGACTCCAAGATGGGGAGAAGGTACCAATTTGCATTTGGTAAAAGAAATGTAATCATTCAGTAGTTCTCAATACTAGTAAAACCACAGACCTAGTCTCTATTCCCAACTTCCTAAATACCTTGGGGTTTCTAAGTCTGTAAGAACTAGGGAGGAGTTATTACCTTTCCTTATTCCTAGGCAAGATATTTCCTCATATACTAGTTCAAGATAGCACCAGGTTGGTAATCTGGGGAGTGGTATTGGTTCTTTTTTTCTTCCTTTCTTTCCTCCTCTCAGACCCCTCTTTTTATCTATTTATTAAGTAGGTACGATATACAGAATAATGCATAGGATGCTAGAGGAGATGTAGAATTTAGATAAAATAAAGTTCTTGCCATCATGGATCTAATTGGGGGACAGGTAACATGCATAAATAATTTTAATACATTAAGGATCTGTTATTTATTTTGTCAGTGCAGGTAGACCCTCCACTAATGCACATCACGCTCTTTCTATGAATTAACATATGGCCTTTGAGAGATGCTGAGCAAAATTAGTTATTGCTACAGACAAACTGGAAATGAACCTCTGCAAAATTAATGAGACTGATCTTTAGAGAAACATATAATTTATCTTAGGGCTTGTCAGAGGTTTTATTCCACTGTGACACCCAGATTCTAAAGACAAGGGCCTCCTTTATCTTTATTTCAAGGTACTGATAATTATACTACAAGATAATACATAAAGGAAATAGATGGTTCCATGGATAAAGTGCTGGGTCTGGAGTCAGGAAGACCTGAATTTATATCCTCCCAGACACTTACTATGTGACCTTGTAAAAGTCATTTAACATCTGCTTGCTTTGGAGGCAGTTAGGTGACTTAGTGGATAGAGTGCTAGGCCTAGAGTAAGGAAGATTTGAGTTCAGATTCAGTCTCAAATATTCCTTAGCTGTTTAACCCTGAACAAGTCACAACACCTTTAACCTAATCCACTCAAGCAGAAATGGCAAACTACTCTGGTCTCTTTGCCAAGAAGACTCCATATGGGGACACAAAGAGTCAGACATAACTGAACTGAACAATAACAGCAACACATAAAAGAGGTACAAACTTCTGTGTGAGTTCTAAGAGAGAAAATTTTATTATTTACTTGAAACACTTGAAATGGAAGCATTTGGCAACTGAGTTTGGTTTTAAAAGAAGGGAGAGAATTCAATGGGGAAGTTAAAACCAAACAAGTCCTGACTGGACTTTTTAGACATAGGCAACAGCAAGAGTGAAGGAACAGAAATATTGTGTTTTTTTTAAATGTGTAAGACTTCGCTTTATTTTTTTTAATTAACTTTTCCAGTTATATATAGAAACACTTTTTTTATCAATTGTCTTTTGACATTTCAAAATTCAGATTTTCTCTCTCCTCACCTTCTTCCCTGAGGTGGTTAATAGTCTGATCTAAGTTACCTGTACTTTCATGTAAGAGAACTTTTCATATTGCTCATGTCATAATACAAGACATATCACACATATGATAGAAATCTCATGAAGGAAATATAATGAAATATGGCACGCTTTGATCGCACTCACAATTCCTTCTTTGGCTATATATAGCATTTTCATCATGAGTCCTTTGTGGTTATCTTGGAGACTTACTTTATTAATAATGTTTAGTCCTTCACAGTTGATCATCAAATTTTTCTCTTCCTATATACATTGCTCTTCTGGTTCTGCTCCACTTCACTTTGTGTCAGTTAAAATCTTTCCAGGTCTTTCTGATCTCATCCTGTTCATCATTCCTTATGGTTCAATAGTATTCCATTACAATCATATATTACAACTTGTTTATTTATTTGCCAAGTGATGGACAACCCCTCAGTTTCCAATTCTTTGACACTACAAAAAAAGCTGCTAAAATATTTTGGTACAAGTAGGTCCTTTTTCCTCATCTCTGATCACTTTTGGATACAAACCCACTAGTGGTATGGCTGGGTCAAGGGGGATGCATAGTTTTGTGACCCTTTGAGTGCAGTTCCAAATTGCTCTCCAGAATGGTTGTATCAATTCATAGTTCCTCCAATGGTGTATCAGTGTCCCAATTTTCCCATATCCCTTCCATCTTTTATCATTTTCCTTTTTGATCATGTTAGCCAATCTGGTAGGTGTGAGGTGGAATTTGAGAATTGTTTTACTTTGCATTTCTTTATTTAGAGTATTTTTTTCATATGGCTATAGATAGTTTTAATTTGTTCCCAGAAGAACTTCCTATTTGTAATCTTGGCCACTTTTCAGCTGGGGAATGCTTTGTAGTCATAAATTTGACTCTGTTTTCTAAATATTTGAGAAATGAGGCTTTTGTCAGTGATACTTGCTACACATTTCTTCTCAATTTTGTTGTTTATCTTCTAATTTTGGTTGCATTGGTTTTATTATGCAAAGCCTTTTTAATGTAATCAAAATTGTCTATTTCATTTTTCATAATGCTGTCTATGTGTTAATTGGTCATAAATTCTCCCCTTATATATAAATCTGACAAGTAAATTTTTCCTTGTTAACCTAATTTATTTATGGTGCCATCATTTATTTTCAGATCAAGTATACATTTTGACGTTATCCTGATGTATGGTGTGAGATGTTTGTCCTTGACTAATTATTGCAATACGGCTTTCTAGTTTTCCCAGCAGTTTTTTTGTCAAATAATGAGTTCTTTCCACAAAAGCATGGATTTTTGGATTTATTAAGATGTTATTAAATTGTTATGGACATTAACTGCCATGTCTTGAGTACCAAATATATTCCATTGATTGAACACCCTTTATTGATAAGTCAGATTATTTTGATGATTACCACTTTATAGTATAGTTTGATATCTGGTACAGCCAGATATCCTTCATTCATATTTTTCTCATTAATTCTCTTGATATCTTTGGCCTTTTGTTCTTCCAGATAAACTTTGTTTTTATTTTTTCTAGTTCTTTGAAATAATTTTTGGGTAGTTAGTATTGAACTGTGGTAAATTAATTTAGATTGCTATTTTCATTATATTGGCTCAGCCTATCCAAAGAAAATTAATATTTTTCCAATTGTTTTGGTTCTACTTTATTTATGTGAAGAGTGTTTTATAATTGTGTTCATATAGTAGCTTGATTTGTTTTGGTAGGTATATCCCCAGGTATTTTATAGTGTCTAGAGTTATTTTGGATGGAATTTCCTTTTCTTTCTCTTGCTGTTGACTTTCTTTGGTGGTAAATAGAAATGATGATGATTTATGTGGGTTAATTTTGTATCTTGTGACTTTGCTGAAGTTGTCAATTATTTCTATCAGTTTTTTTTGCTTGATTCTCTAGATATACCATTATATTATCTGCAAAAAGTGATGAATTTGTTTCTTTATTGTCTTCTAATTCCTTCAATTTTTTTTCTGTCTTATTGCATAATGAGCATTTCTAGTACAATATTAAATAATAGTGGTAATAATGAGCATCTTGCTTTACACCTGATCTTATTGGTAAGGGTATAAATGTATTCCTAATGTAAATAATGCTTGCTGCATTTTGTAAAATATTTTTCTGCATTTATTGAAATAATCATGTTTTCCAGTTGGTTTTGTTATTGATGTGGACATCTAATACTAATTAGGTTTTCCTAATACTAATCATTCCTGCATTTCTGTTATAAAATCCACCTTATTGTGGTGTATGGTTCTCATGATATAATGTTGTAATCTCATTGTTAGTATTTTATTTAAAATTTTTTTGCATCAATGTTCATTAGGGCGATTGGTCTATAGTTTTCTTTCTTTGTTTTAGCTCTTTCTGGATTGGGTGACAAAACCTATTTATGTTATAAAAAGTTTAGAAGGATTCTCTCTTTCCTTATTTTTTCTAAAAATTTTATATAGTATTAATGTTAGTTTTTGAATGTTTGGTAGAATTTACTTGTGAATCCATCTGGCCATGGGGCTTTTTTCTTAGGGAATTCTTTGATAGTTTGTTCAATTTTAATTTTTTTGTTATGGGGTTGTTTAAGTATTCTATTTCCTCTTTTTTTGATCTGGATAGTCTATATTTTTGTAAGTATTCATCTATTTGACCTAGATCGACAGATTTATTAACATACATTTGGGCAAAATAAGTACCAATAATTGCTTTAATTTCTTCTTTATTGGTAGTGCTTTCGCCTTTTTCATTTTTGATACTGGTAATTTGTTTTTCTTTTTCTTTTTTTTGAATGGGAAATATATCCTTTATTATTTCCCTCCACAACATTCTTTCATCTCCAAAAGCTTAGCACTAGTTTTTCAAAAGGGTTGCTTTGTGTTTTAAGGCTAAAGTGAGGGGGAAAAATCACAGTCCAGCCTAAATGTTTTTTTATTTGTCCAATAACCATAACGTTTAATATAAAATTTTTAATATACAAATTGCATATGCAACAGTAGCCACAGAGACAAAGGACAGATCAGAGGAAAAGAACTGAGAACTAGGGAAGGCTTCCATGTGCATAGTGCCCTCTTTTCCTTTGCCTCCAAAACACAAGAACCACTCTACCCTCCCATAGCCAGAGAGATCACATGGTCCCAGAAAAAGTTAAGTGCAACCTTTTGAAATTAACTCCTAGAATTAAAGAGGAAGTGGGGAAGATTTACAGTGAGCATGTTTCAGCTATTCTTGCCCAGAAGAAATCATTTGTTTAGTTCCTGATCGTATCCTCTGATCTGGCCAAGATCTGCAAGCAGTGAGTCATGCTTGTGTTGGGATACCACCAATAAAAGGAAGAGGATGGTCTCATCTCTAAATAGTCCCTCAAAACCCCATTCTTGGTACCCAAGGGAATGTGCCTTTCCAGGTTTTAGCAAAATGGAAACAGGAATCAAAAATCTAGCTGGGGAAAGAGTGATAATCAACATAACAGTAGCCACTCGTCAAAACTGCTGGAGCCCAAATCCTACCAAGATTATTAATTGGTACCTCCAGAAAGCTAAGGCAAATCACTGATTGGAGATGGTTGGGGTGGTGAAGAAATTAAGGAAATAACACAACACAAGGGAGAAGGGTAGGATCTCTAGTTACAGGGTCAGGAGCAGTTGAAAACAAAACAAGAAAAACCCAACCACAGGCTGAAATAATAGCTCTGCAGATCCATGGTACCCCAAAAGGCCAAAGGACCAGGAGAGAAGGCAGAATTCATAAGTAAAGAGCTTAAAGTACCATCTGCACTGCAGACCTGTAAGAAAACAGGGAAAGAGTCCCTCTGTGTTCAACTAACAAGCACACCAAAAACAGGTTTTTCTTTCCACAAGGACCAGTTTAACACACTTATTGTTATAGCTTGAAACCCCAAACTAAGTCCTCTAGGCTTTCCCCAGAAATTTTCCAGAAGGTAGGGCAAAAGCATTCACTTGGTAGAGATCTAGGTCCATCATTTTTTCTATTTAGATGTACTCCATGGAATTTTCAGGAATGATGCTGAGGGCACAGTCTGGAAGATCTAGCCCTTTGGTTGGGGGACAACTCAAAGAGAGCCCCAGGCTTAAGAAAGGATCTTGGTTTTTAATGTCCTCCAACTTATCTGTTGTACTGTCCCAGTTGGTATGGAATAGAGTCACCCAGGGATTAGAAGGCAAGATGTTTTTTGCTGGAGCAGAGAGAAGTCTGGTTTCAGGGGTGGGTTCTCCTGAAGCTCAGGGTTGCTCTATTCATTGTTGACATAGTAGCCAACTATGATGAACTCCTGCCCATGGTAGGTGCAAATAATGAGAATCACAGTTACACCCACTGCAACAGTTTCTGGTATTAGGGAGGTGTTAGGGACATTTTCCTGAAAGACAAACACGTGTAGCCCTGCTGGGACTGCCCTACCAGCCCTCCTCACTCTCTGCAGAACCCACATAAATTATTTTCTATACTAGGTCACCAGCCAAGACTTCACTGCACTCAAAGCTGATCTCGAAATGGAAGGGGCTGTGGAAAGGGTTCAGGTTCTCCAGCACCAATAGGTTCACAGCAGAAACTTTGGGCCATGCTCTCATGGGAGCAGGAAAGAAGAACATTCTTGAAGCAGCAGCTATTGCTGCCGCTGCCCCTCTCTTGCATCCCTTTTGGGTAGTTTCCACACCAGATCACCCCACTCCACCAACGACCCTCCTCCGCCCCTTCCTTTTTTTTAATCAATGGTTTATCTATTTTATTTATTTTTTCATAAAATCAACCCTTTATCTTATTTATTAATGGTCTTCTTACTTTCAGTTTATTAATCTCTGCCCTGATTTTGAGTATTTCCTATCTGGTGTTTAATTGGGGATTTTTAATTTATTCTTTTTCCAGTGTTTTTTTATTTTAGTTGCATGCCCAATTCATTGATCTGCTGCCTCTATTTTATTGATGTAAGCATTTATAGATATAAAATATCCCCCTAAGTACCATTTTAGCTGCTTTGCATATATTTTGATATATTCTCATTTTTTACTGAAATTGTTGATTGTTTCTATGATTTGTCCTTTGACATAATCATTTTTACAAGATTATTTAGATTCTGATTAATTTTTAGTCTTTCTGCTGTCCTTTGTTGAGTGTGATTTTTAATTGCATATCATCTGAAAAGTATGCATTTAATATTTCTACTTTTCTACATATAGATGTGAGGTTTTATACCTTATTAAGTGGGCAGTTTTTGTGAAAGTGCCTTGTACTACTCATAAAAAAAGGTGTATTCCTTTCTATTTCTTTTCAGCTTTTTTCCAGATTTCTATCACATTCAATTTTCCTAAAGTTCTATTTACTTTCTTAACTTTTTTCTTATTTATTTTTTTGGTTGGATTCATCAAAATCTGAGAAAGGAAAGTTGAGATCCTGCACTTATAACATTTTACTATCTATTTCTTCTTAAAATTCATGTAACTTTTCCTTTAGGAATTTGGATGATATGCTATTTGGTGAATATATGTTTAATGTTGATATTATTTCGTTGACTATGGTGCCTTTTGTCATGATGTAATTTTCTTCCTTATCTCTTTTTTTGAATAGATACACTTTAAAAATTAAATCAATTTTTACTTTTGCTTTGTTTGAGATCATGATTGCTACCCTTGATATTTTTTACTTTAGCTGAAGCATAATAGATTTTGATATGGTTCTCTTTCATTTACTCTGTGTATGTCTCCTCCCTGTATTAATTGTGTTTCTTATAGACAGTATATTGTGGAGTTCTGTTTTTTAATCCCCTCTACTATCCTTTCCTTTTTATGGGTGAGTTTAACCCATTCACATTCATAGTCATATGCTACAGTTTGCTCTATACTTCTTCAAGTGATGGTCATCTGCTTTTCTTTTGCCTTTTTGCCTCAAGTAAAAGGGGTTAGCTCCAATGTTCATGGATACTTTTGGCTGTGTGTTGAATTTTTTGGGGTGTGTGTGTGTGTGTGTGTGTTTGTGTGTGTGTGCTAAGATGAGGCCTTTATCATATTTGGACTGATAACGCTTTTTTCATCATTTAGTCCATACCAACAAAGTCCAACTCTTTGAATATCTTTTAGAAGATGAATTTCCAAAGCACAGAATTAGAGTTAGCAGATTCTGGGTGATATATTCAAGGGCATTTGTAAGTTATTGAGCTTTAAGTGTTTCTCTTAAGCATTGGACATATATTTTAGCACCAATTTCCAGATTTCTATTATATACTCAGGTATTACTAGGTAAAATAGATGTGAAAGGAATAAAATCACCAACTTATTCTCACAATTTTTCCAATGCTGCTTTCTGCTTATGTAAATCCCAGAAAAGTTGTAGGACATAATTCTAAGTCTCCAGTCCTTGTTATCCTGAGCTGTAAAGGCTAAAATGATAACAAGATGGCAACATATAATTCTGTAGATTTCAGCTCCTGATAATGTGGAAAATGTAGCATATTAATATTCATGACCACATCTTGATTGGCTGAAACCTCACATATAAATGAAAGTAAATTCTGAAAAAAGGAGTTTTTGTTTTTATTTTTTAAAAAAAGGTATACAGTAAGTGAGGAGATAGATGGGGAGGAATTTATTAAGTTATTTTTATAGCTCTGAATTTAGATACCATCCATCCTTAATAATAATTTGCATGCCACATTGCAAATTACATATCACCAATTAATATCAAAATAAGGTTTCTGAAAATGAAGGCTTCATTTGATCTTCACAGTAATCCCATGAAATTACCAAAAGAGCTAGATGGTGCAGTGGATAGAGTGCCGGGCTAAGTTCTTCCTAAGTTCAATTTGGCCTCAGATACTTAGTAGTGGTGTGACCTTGGGCAATTCACTTAACTCTGTTTGCCTCCTTTCCCTCATCCATAAAACAAGCTAGAGAAGGAAATGGCAAACCACTCCAATATCTTTGCAAAGAAAACCCCTAGTGGGGCCACAAGTTAGACATGACTGAAATAACTCTACAACATTAACAATTGCTCAAAAGCAATTTCTATTTAATAGACAGGCTCAGAGAGGTTATATTGATTCAATTCACGCCCTCATTGGAGTAGACAGATCTAGAACTCAGGTCTTCTGACTTTAACTACAACTCTCTGTCTATTACAGCAAGCTGCCTCCTGTGTTTTTTATGGTCAGCAGGGTGCTTAGTCATATGGAAGCTATGCTTCTGGAGAGATCCAAGCAACCACAGACAGAATGCAATTATGCCTTAGCCCTTTATCTCATATTGGTATCAGTTTTTGCAAACTAGTCTACCTCAAAATTCCATCCATCTGGGAGAAAGGCTGGGCAAGCAATCTATGCTAGAATGGAATATCCTCAAGGGCAACATGATGCTTACTATGGTCACTGATATTTGTGATCAGAAAATGGAGTTTGGATCTGAAGGCAGAGACAATATGGATCTGAGTCCAAAAGTGGACTGGGATCTTAGGTTAGGATACTCCCTGAAACTCCATTTGATTTTATGAGGATTTGATGACAAATAAAATTTTTAAATATTCATTGAATACCTGTTATAAGCAAGGTATGATGCTAAATGCTTCAGTGGACACCAAGTCATCTAAGGCAAAAGTACTAAACATGTGTGCTTGGTAAGACTCCCCATTGTGGCTGAAGCCAGATCAGAATGTGATTGGCAAATATTTAACAAAATAAACAAAAATACAATAAAACAAAGAAAATATTCCATTTTAAAATTAAGCCAATATGTGACCTAGAGGAAGCCTTTTGTATGGATTAATTGCTTGTGTTTCTTTTAGAATTTGACAGCACAATTGGAAAACATGGTTCCTAGCCTCAAGAAGTTTCTAGTCTGGTTGGGAAGATAAGCAGAAACAGATTAAAAAGTTCAATAAATATAAGACTGAAATAAGGGTAACTTAATAGAAGAGCTATCACAAGATAAAATACAAGGGAGTCATAGGCATTGTCAAGGGAGTAATAAGGGAAATTAGTATTATATAATTCCAGAGCTGAGAGCAGATGCTACTGGAATGAATAATTAGAGAATTATTTCCAGAGGAGGTGGAACATGACCTGAGCTTCGAAGGGGTTGGGGAGGGTCTGGACTGGTGGAGAAAAAGAAATATAATAGGGACAAGTCTCAGGGCAGAAATACTCAAAATATCCTTAGTGGAAAGTAAATCAGTTTGGCTATCATGCTCAGAACTCTAGCTAGGAATTTTTCCACCTAGGACAAGTTCAGCAATTGGGAATAGGAATTGGGAACATGTCCAAAGGGGACAGGGTTGGAGTGGACAGGAAGAATGTGATCCAGGTACTGAACACTGAGGAAGAGGGATGGTGATCTGGGAGTCTAAGGATCTGGACAGTATAGAGACAACTTTAAAGGAGAAGATAGTTGGTAAAAGGATAATCTGAAAATGACAGTGTGGAGGAAGGAGTACACTCATTTTTCTTGGCTCAATGTGTCTGAGGGTATGAAAAGCAGAGCAACTGGCTTTGAAGAAAGTATCAAGAGTTGGAGTACCAGTAGGTTTACTGACTGCCAGAAGATGGAAAGAATATGAGAAGAAGAGATTTAGGATGACAAGGGAGCGTTCAGCAATATAGAGAATGGTTTCAGAAGCCACAGTGGAAAAGGAAGTAAAAGAAAGATGGGGACTAGGGAGGGTTAGAACCAAAGTGATGGTTATAGCAGAAAATATTGTGTGTATATGGGGGAGAGAGCAAAGGAAAGGGGATTAGAAGGTGGGAGATGAAGAGAGAGAGGCAAGCCTCAGATGTTGACTCCTTTTCTCCTAGTATCTTCAGCCAGAGACTTCTCTCTCATTATTTCCTAAGCCTGCTTTTCTCCCCAAATCTCTGAAAGGTTGTAGACTGGTATGACACTCTGGGAAAAATGAAACAATTGAAATGTGTGTGAGAGTAAGGTAAGATTCTGGATGCATTGGATTCTAGAACTACTTTTGCAGGGTGTCCTTAGGCAAGCCATTTGGTCCCTTGGTTTCTTCACTTGTAAAATAATAGTTATTCCAGAGGACAGATGATGAAACATGCAATCCATTATAGAGAAATAATGGATAAAAGAGCAGAAACTATGTTTGTGTACAGCCATTGAGAGAACTTGTTTTTCTTGACTGCGTTTTTATTATAAGACATTACTTATATCCTTTTATTTTTAAACCAAGGGATGGGAGTAGTAGAGAGAGAAAATAGATTTCTGCTAATTAAAAAAAAAGTGGAGATTATTAGAGATGTGAAGTGTTACATGAACTTTCAAATGAAATCTGAATATTATTAGTTTTAGTTAACTGTTTCATTTTGTTCCAAGAGATTTCTTACAAAGTGGGGGAAAAATCTATAAATGTAACATTAATGAAAATAAAATTGAAAGTGTAAAAAAATAGACTGTAATAGAAAGAACACTGGATTTGGGAAATAACAGCCTAGGCTTGAACCTATGGATAAAAGTACTGAGATTGAAGTCATAGCATCATTGAGTCTAGAAATGGAAGGAGACTTGGAGGTGATCAGGTCTTCATTTAAGAAATGAAAAAAAAAGAAAATGAGGCCCCCCGAA
This sequence comes from Gracilinanus agilis, assembly GCF_016433145.1. Taxonomy (NCBI): domain Eukaryota; kingdom Metazoa; phylum Chordata; class Mammalia; order Didelphimorphia; family Didelphidae; genus Gracilinanus; species Gracilinanus agilis. The sequence goes on from NC_058130.1 coordinate 375,989,200, forward strand.
AGACAAATAATTTGTCAAGGATCATTTAAGTTTTAAATAGTCAGTGTTCCTAATTCACTTAAAGTTCAATTTCATTTACAATGACTTTTTTAGAAATACAACTATTAAGTAATACAAAAAAAACAGCTTTAAGTAACTCTTATTAACATATAATGTGCACAAGTAAGTCAGCTGGTAATCAAAGCAGTAGGTGATGTCTAAACCCTAATTTTGTTATTTATTAAGTGTGTGACTTTGGAAAAGGTACTTTGCCATTCTCTTATCTTATTTTTCTAATCTGGAAAAGGAAGAGGCCCTGAAAGGAAAGTTTCTGAAGCCCCTTCTAGATTAAATATTCTAGTTCAATGGACCATTATTTCAGTTGCAAAACAAGAAAATGACATTTGGCTGGAGGATGTCATTAAGGGGTGGGATAGCAGATGAGAGATGATAGGGGGTACTCTTAGGACATATGTGTTGGATGATTGATCATCCATAATTATGGTCCTCTGAGGACAAATGCAACAAAAGACACTTTTCAGACACTCCTAAAAAGAAATAGAAAGGGATTAATTCCACCTCATTTCATCTCTTCCAAGTTTGCTCAAACCTTGAGCAAAGAACAAGCTAAATAATGTGTAAATCAGAAGAACTTTGCTAAGCACAAATGGATTATAAATTTTGAGGACCTGAGAGAGCAGATGAAGCTCAATTTTATTCACTGAGTCTTTTCCTCTCCATTTCAAATTAGTTTTATAATTTTCTCTGTGATTTTATTAAATTCAAGGAGTAACAACAGGGGACTCCACCCCCTGGAGTTAATTAAATACTCATAAATTAGAATGACTAAGAAGCCAAGACTGTGTAACCTAGTGACTTGAATGTGTGCCTTTAATTGCCCGTGTAATGAGTCTGAGTCCCTTAGAGGCTTATTTTTATTATAAATCCTTCTCTCTGATTATCTTGGTGTCCAATGGATAACTACATTTACTTTTTGTGCTTAATTATTTTCATCATTCTAACATATACAGATTTTAATGAAAATACTTAAAGCAATCTCTTGGTTCAATGAGAAAAACAATAATTTATAGTATGTGATCCCTGCTTCAGAACATTTGACCTGCATATAGATTTTATTTAAAAAAATGAACTAGAGACTGTATCTTCTCAGAATTTTATAACTTTTTTTATTAAGAACTCTCTATTATTCTTTTTTTCAGATTCTCAACGTGTCTCTTTTACTTCAGGAAACAAGGGCAGATTCTGACAGCAACAATTCTATAAAACTGAATTTTTATTGACTAATTTTCAATCAGAAGTGTTTCCAGTGTATGCCAAAATATAATGAGGCTTCCTTTATACACAATTCATATCTTCTCCAAGAAGAAAAAATTCACAGGTATTTCATTCATTCATTGACCATTTCTTGAGTACCTACTCACTGTTCTTTGCTGTTTCTGACTAGTGCATCCTTTGGGTACATACCCATCAACAGTCATTCCTCACCTTAACTGATCCATATACTCCTTGGTTAGCCATATTTATATTTATTAAGTGTCTACTATGCACCAAGCACTAGGCTAAATACCAGGGATACAAAGATACAGAATATGTTGCTTATGGCATATTCTTGTATGGCATGATCTCAAGGTCCTTTATTATTCTAATGGACATCCTCTTCATGTCTTCCATCTTATCAATGTTTTCTTGAGATAGCTGATGGTTCAGTGGATAAAATGCTAGTCATAGTGTCAAGGAGACCTGATTTCAAATATGACCTCAGACATTTACTAGCTGTGTGACCCTGACCAAAACACTTAACTTCTATGTGCCTCAGTTTCCTCTACTGTAAAATGAAGATAATAATAACACAGGAGCAGCTGGGTGCCTCAGTGGATTGAGAGCCAGGCTTGGAGACAGAAGGTCCTGGGTTCAAGTCTGACCTCAGACATTTCCTAGCTGTGTGACCCTGAACAAGTTGCTAAAATCCATTTGCCTAGCCCTTACCACTCTTCTGCCCTGGAACTGATAGTACTGATTCTAAGAGAGAAGGTAAGGATTTTATTTTAATTAATAACAGCACCTACCTTGTAGAATTAAGAATCAAATGAGATATTTGTAAAGTGTGCTAAGCACAATGCCTGGCACATAGTAGGTCCCTCCCTTTCCCTTTTCCTTCTCTTACTCCTTTCTAAAATGTATTTCTGAGAATGAAAAATAACTTAAAATATGGCCAAAGCAGCTTTCCTTTAGAGACATCCTACATTATTTATTTTGGCTGCCAAACTATTGGTTTACTGAGCTTTAAGTCCACTAATTTCACTCCATCTCATTTTTATTGTTTTTTCCCCAAATGAATTGTTATCAAGGTGTGCCATCACTGTCTTAGACTTGTTACTGCTTTGTGCCCATGTGTAAGTTGTTATATTCATTATCAAATCTTGATAATTTAAATAATAACATTTTATTCTTATTAAACCTCTTATTAAATCTGGCCCAACATTCCAGAGTCTCAAAATCTTTTTGGATTCTGTCAAATGATGTTTCAGTTATCCCTTGTAACTTTGTGTAATTAGAAATGTTAATAAGCACATAACCTCCCTTCAAGTCACAATAATTCAGACCTCCTTCTCATGAACATCAACCCAGTAATCACTTCTTTGTGTCAGGTCATTTTAACCAGTTTCAGTTTCCATAATATCTAACTGTTCTATCATTTAGTTCTCCATCTTTTCTATAAGAATAGCCTATAGAATGTATTAAATGATCTGCTAGAATCTAGGTAAAAAATATTTACTAGATTTCCTTGATCTACCATCTAAGTAACCTAGTGAAAGAAGGTAATGTGGTTAGTCTGACACAACTTGTTCTAATCTGTCTTGTTCTTTGTGATCTTTGTGCTTCCTTTTTTGGATTTTCACTAAGTACCTCTTTATAACATATTCTGGAGTGTGGCCAGGAACTGAAGGCCAAAGATTCACGGATATGACTCTCTTCTTTTTCCAAATAAGGACATTTGACCTTCTTCAGACCCACAGTACCTCTCCAATCTCCACGACCTTTCAAATATCATTGAAAAATGCCTTATTATATCTACCATTTCTTTCATTGACCATGCACACAGATCAGTGTATATCCTAATAGTTGTAATGTTACTGTGGCAATATTTGTCTTTTTAAATATTATAATAGTATAATATTAATTGGCCTACATGTCATTTTTTCAGTGGAAGTGATAAAAATTATAGGAATACCAATGGATTATCTAATTCCATTTTCCAAACTTCCATGAGTTTACCTCCTCTTTTTTTTTCTCCCTCATTCTGGCTATTACACATTTTTAGAGGCCTTGGTTGAAATATCTCCCTTGACTAGCTGCTGTCTAATGATACAATCTGTTTTGATTTATCTTAAAATTAAGGTTTCAAGTTATTTAAAAATCTATCAGTTCCCCATGTTAGCAATTATACAAGTACTATGTATGCTGATTTCTTATTACAAGGCTTACCCATAATGGAAACAACTCTCTGAAGCTACATAAGAATTATGATGAGTAATGGAGACTCAATGCCAACAGTGGTGCCTCAGTGACTAAGTGGTAATTCCTTAAATACATTTTTCATCCCTCAGGAAACTTCTAACATTCCAGAATATCACACAGTTCTTGTTAGTGTAATACTTTCCATCTGCTAGAGATGCAGATAAACATACATGCAAAGCCGCTGATCCTGCATAGTGTGAAAGAAACATGACAGTGATGAACTTGAAGTCATAGTGTCTGGGGTTTGTATTCCTGCCCTGCCATTTACCAGTTGTGTGACCTTGGGAACTTACCCTCTATGGGACTCAGTTCCCATGTCTATGAAATCAGAGGGGGCTTGTATTATATGATCTCTAAGCCCCCTTCCAGCTCTGGAACTATAATTTTTATGAACAGAGATGTGAAGTTATTCAGCTCCTCCCAGAATCTTAGCCCCCTTCCAGTTTGGTTCTTTGAGGGCAGAAATTATCTTTTTTTTGCAAGTATTTTTGTTCTTATGACTTAGCACTAGAAATCAGTTGTGGCAACAACACTGTGTGCCTTGGAACTTCCATGATACCAGGGATGCTAGTACATAGAGGTAAAATCAGCAGCCATTGAGGGATTGCAAAGGGCTGGACTCTTCCAAAAGATCTCTCTGTCTACCTACTATCCTATAATCTGAATTCTGTAGGTTAAATATGCCCTAACCCCCTCCCCACTTCAACTACACTTAATGATTTGTGACTCTTTCCAAAGAGTGTGTGGAAACTGCCTCTTATTAAAGCTGAATATGGAAAGTATTTTGCTATTATGAATCTATTATGAACTTCGTGCTAGACAAAGCACATTTGACCATTGCATCCTTGCCTGCCTGTTACATAGTAAGCATTTAATAAATGTTTATTAGCTTAACTTGACCCTGTCTTTCTAGTCTATTTTTCCCTTTTCACTCCCTTCTTTTAAAATAATTGAATTTATTAATTAAGGTGTTAGATTAAAATACCAGGTATTTTCCACCCTCTCTTTTCTCCTTTCACTAGAGAAAACACTATTTGACAAAAAGATATATGAATATATAAAACAATGTCTTGCTTATTTCTATTAATCAGTTCTTTCTCTGGAGGTGGACATTCACAGTTATTCTTCAAACAAATATTTCTGTTGTATATGATGCTCTCTTGGTTCTGCTCTTTTCACTTTTCATAATTTCACGTAGGTCTTTCCATGTTTTTCTAAAATTAACCTGTTTGTTATTTCTTATGACAGAATAGCATTCTATCACAATCATATGCCATAACTCACTTCAAAATAAGAAATTAAATTCTCAGGATTATAAATTTTTGAAAGGAAAATCCATAGAGAATTTTAGAAAAACTTCAGTCTCTTTACCAGCTAATTAAACTGAGCCCATTTTCATGTGATCCAATTTCCCTCAGAGAAGGATGATCCTCACATGTGTGATGTTTCAAATCAATCAATGAGTATTTTAATGTCTTCTTTAAAATGCCCAGTACTAAGGAGAGATAGTCTTATGTAAGTATAAAATAGATGATTATCTATTCTGTGATCTAAGAAGACCTTCCTTGTCCAAAAATATTGCCACCCACATTACCTGAGACTTTTCATTTTATTGTCACAGCATGAAATTCTTGCAATTAGAGATTCATTAAGATTAACAAGAATTCTTTTAAAAAATACAAATAACCCTTAGGATGAAGATAAAGGAAAGCAGAGTCATTCATGTCTGAGAATGAAAGATTGTTCCTCCCCCCACCCCAATATCCAGCTAGGATCTCTGGTCCTGAGGGAAGGACAGAGAAGAGTGTGTGTGTGTGTGTGTGTGTGTTGGGAAAATTAATTTGGTTCTATAAGCCAATCCTTGGGTAGAACAAGCCTGGGTGAGCATGTGCAGAGGGAGGTTTTGAGTGCCCATAGGGCCATATGAGTGCACTGATCACCTGGGGTATGTGTATGTGAAAAGAGAATGTCTGAATTGAGGGAAGGGGCTCAAGAAGGGATGTGGTCAAGCATTACCTACTTTGTGATCTTAATGCTAAGGGGACAGGGGACTATAAGACATGGTTTTTGTTCTACAGGAACTTCTAATCTAGTTAGGAGACCAAACTCACCCAGATGAAACAATTAGGGATTAATTAAGTGCTAAATAGTTAATTAATTAAGTGCTAAAATGTTTAATACTGAGTTCAGCTACAATAGAAGTTCAGAGAAGGAGAAGATCATTTGGACTGGAGTATTCTGAGGAAAGCCTCATGGATAGAATAGGGATTAAGCCTGGCCTTAAAGGATGCTTAGGCTTTATGAATGTTACCTGAGTCCGAAAGGGCATTAGTAAAGGACTCTTTCTTCACTGGTGGAAATCAGTGCCTCATACCTCCATGAGGGGTAAAGCAGATTTTGCAAGAGGGAAAGAGGAAAAGAATCTCATGCCAATGGACTCTGTGATGCTGGTTAAATATAGGAAGAGAACTCTAACAAGAAAGATTAATTCAACTAATTTTTTTTAACTCAAAGCAACAGAACCTAGAGAAGTAGTCTTTTCACTTATTGGCTCTGATGCAATGAAGAAGGGAGTACCATGTGGCTTAAAAAGAGCCATGGCAAAGACCAACCCTGAAAGAAGGAGATGGAACCTTCTCCTCAGTAGAGGGCAGTGAGACATGGTCCATATGTAGAGATTTTTCAGAAGTAACATGGACATTATATTCTTTCTTCCTTTTGCTGCTATGGAAGGGAATTCTTGTCCTTTGTTCACTTCTTTCCAGAAGTTTAACTATGCTTGTTTGTGTTCTGAGTTGAACTTCCCATGTACTCCTCAGGAAACTTTGCCCCCACCTCACAGCTGACTTAAGTTTTTGAGCAATTTGGAAGTTAGTTATGTACCCACTCTAAGCAGTAACCCAAACAAATGTGCTTAGGTTATACATTAATTAGTTTCTAGGGAATATGCCTTAACCCAGGTAATGCTCCATCACACATGAATTTTTGATATTTTGATGGGTTTGTGATTTCATTGATGGAAATTACAGGTAATATAGATAAGATAGGTAAGCTAGATAGATCTTTTGGAGGAGTCCAGTCCTTTGGAATCCCTTGATGGCTTCTGAATTTGCCTCTATTTAGTAGTATTCCTAGAATTATGAAAGTGCCAAAGTACAGTGTTGTCACCACAATCGATTACCATAATCTGTGTTCTGTAGGGTAGGTATGCTCAGACCCCCTCCCTACTTCAATTACATTTAATGACTTGTGACTCTTCCCAGGGAGTGTGTGGGAATTGCCTCTTATTAAAGCTGTTATGTGTAAAACATTTTGTATTATGAACCTAGATTCTAAAAAGGATCACTAACTCCCCTGGAGGCATCTGAAGGATGAGTCACTAAAAGTCCAAGTGGGAAGTGGGGGAAATGTGGGAAGACAGCAATGTATGTGCAAAACACTTGGGGGTTTTAGTGAAAGGTAAGATCAATGTAAGTCAGCCTTGCCATGTAGCTTCCCAGAAGCCATAAGTCAATCTTGGGCTACATTAATAGAACTAATGCCCAGAGCATGTGCCCTGTTGGGAGCACATTTGAGCACTGCATCTAGCGTAATGTCCAGGCACCTTGTTTTAGGAAGGTCATTGACAAGCTAGAGAGAGGATCCAGAGATGTTTAAGTTGGAATTGAATCCATGCCCCATGTATGTGTGTGTGTGTGTGAATGTGTGTGTGTGAATGTGTGTGTCTCAGCTGGAGAAAGTAAAGATGTTTAACCTGAAGCAGAGAACATTGAGAGGGAACATGAAAGCTACTTTGAATATTTGAAAGATTATTATGGTGGAAGAAGGAATAAACTTGTTCTATCTGGCCTGAGAATGCATAATTAGGTACAATAAAATCATTTTTGAAATAATAAAAATAATAGAAAATTTAGGGAGCTAGATTTCACAAAAATTTCTGATCTTGTTAGCAATTAAAGACATCCTGAAAAAGAAGGGCTACCTCTTGAGGTAATGTGTTTTCTGTTCCTCAAAGTCATCAAAGACCAGATGACCAACTCATTATACTTCTATTATGCATATGTGCTATATGAACCCACATTGCAGTGTTGTGAATCCACATTCCTATATATTACTGGTACAAAATTTAGATAAGTTGCGACCTGTGTCCTTCACAACTTTATCCTTTTAGGGTTTATAGCCTATAGATGGAAAAGAGAGAACTTTGATATCTGCAATGTGTAACATAACATGATAAATAAATGAGAGAAATACAATACAAAGTGAGTGGGAAGAATACATGTTTGGGAGTTAAAAGAGCTAATTTTAAATCTTACCTCTGATACTTAACATCTTTGTGACCTCAAATAAGTCAGTGGATCTCTGAGCCTTGTTTTCCTTACTTATAAATGGTGGGGTTAGACTAGGTGACCTTTAGGTCTGGTTCTATGATCCTATGTCTTCAATGTTAGGTCTAAGAGGGAGGTTGTTGCTTGTCCTAACAATAGTAAGGATTTCATGGAGGGAAGGATATTTGAGTTGGGCTTTGAGAGGCAGGTCAAAGATTCATCAGACAAAAGGGGTAGGGAAGGCACAAACATAAAATGGTACAAAATGTTTTTAGAGAGATAGAAAATGACCCAAATGATCTAAGGCAAAGAGTGCATGGAGGGAAATAATATGAGACAAGAGTGCAAAACTGTACATATTCCTCCCTTCCCTGATGTACCATGTCCTCTGCAATTCAATGACACTGGCCCTCTTTCTGTTCTTTAAACATGACACTCTTATCTCCTGACTGGGCAGGTCTCTGCCTCCTGATTTCTTTTAAGTAAAATTAATTGGAGAAGGAAATGGCAAACCATCTCAGTATCTCTGCCAAGAAATCCCAAAAAGAGGTCACAAAGAGTAGAACATGATTGAAAATAACTGAACAAAAATCTCATATTCTACAGTAAGTCCTTCCCAATGCCTTCTAATTCTAGTGCCTTTCCTCTATCATTTCCAATTTATCCTGCATAGATCTTATTTATATGTAGTTGTTTGCATATTGTCTCTCTAATTAGATTACATGCTAGAGGAAAGACTGTCTTTTGCCTTTCTTTGTAATTCTAGTGCTTAGCACAGAGCCTAACACGTAATAGACTTAAAAAAAAACAAACAACCTTCTGTCTTAGAATTACTACTGTCTATTGGCTTTTAGGGCAGAGGAATGGTAAAGGTTAGTCAATGGGGATTAATTGACTTGCCCAGGTTTACACAGATAGGAATCATCTAAGACCAGATTTGAACCTAGGATCTCCCATCTCCATAAAAAGCTCTTAATGAATGGTTACTGATTGACTGTGAAAAATATTTTTGTGCATTAATGATCTTTTCCTTTCTTTTAGTTCTACATCTAGCTGAATCCAAGAACAATAATTGTTTATTAATTTTTTTGGAGTATAATTCCAGATTGCTTTCCAGAATGGTTGTAGTTGTTCACAAATACACCAGCAGTTTATCAATGTACCCATTTTCCCAAGTCTCTAAGAGGATATTCCATAATTAAGGAATGACATATTAATTTATGGTACATGAATGTGATGGAGTACTAATTATTGTGTTGTAAGAAATAAGGAGACATAATTTTAAAGACATAGATTGACTTTAAATGGTCACTTTATTGTAAATAGTAATAATATGGAAACAGGTTTCAAATAATGATACATGTAAAACCCAGTGGAATTGCTCATTGGCTCCAAGAGGGGGAAAGGAGGAGGTGTGGAAAAGAACATGAATCATGGAATCATGGAAAAATAAAGTGAAGGATGACATGCTTCAATCTGGAATCAGATTCCAACAGTTCCTTCTTTGCGGATAACATTTTAAAAAATCACAAGTTCCTTATGGCTATCTTGGACCATATTTTGTTGATAACACCTTACTTATATACATATACTTAATATATGTAAATATAATACATTTCACAAATTATCTCATACAATATTTCTGTTACTGTATAAACTTTTTTCTTATTTCTGCTTACTTCACTTTGCATCAGTTCATATAAATCTTTCCAGGTTTTTCTGAATTCATTCTGTTCATTTTTTCTTATTCTAATGGAATAATAGTATTCCATTACAGCCATATAACACACTTGTTCATCCATTTCCCCAGAGATAGATACCCCCTCAATTCCAATTCTTTGCTACTACAAAAAAATGTGCTAAAATATTTTTGTGCAAGTAAGTCCTTCCTCTAATTTTGATTTCTTTGGGATAAAGACCCAGTAGTGGTATTGCTGGATCAAAGGATATACATATTATTATGATACCTTGGGCATAATTCCATATTGCTCTCTAAAATGGTTGTATCAGTTAATAGTTTCACCACCAGTGCACAACCCCTTCAACATTCATCATTTTCCTTTATGGTCATATTTTCCACTCTGATATGTATGAAGTGGTATCTCAGAGTTATTTTATTTTACATTTCTCTAATCCAGTGATGGGTAAACTTTTTAAAGTGGGGGCCAAAGAAAAGGAAATTCTCATCTATCACTGTTTCTAAGGCAACTCTTTTGAAATTTCATTGTATTGTATCATACTCATTGTATTTGTCACATTAGGAATAATGTCTTGGGGCCAGATAGAACATTTCAAGGGGCTGCATCTGGCCCATGGGCCATAGTTTGCCCATCACTGCTATAATCAATAGAGATTTGAATCTTTCCCTCATATAACTATAGATAGTTTTAATTTCTTCATCTAAGAATTGCCTGTTCATATCCTTTGATATTTTTCAAATGGAGAATGTTTTGTATTCTTATAAATTTGACCTATTTCTTTACATATTTGAGAAATAAGCTCTTTGTCAGAGAGATTTGTTATAATCTCCCATCTTTTGGTTGTTTCCCTTCTAATCTTGGCTGTGTTGGTTTGGTTTAAACAGAAACTTTAAGTTTAATATAATTGAAATTATGCATTTAAAAAATAATTTTCTCTATGTCTTGTCTGGCTATAAATACTTCCCTTGTCCATAAGTCTGACAGATAAACTGTTCCATGTTTAACTAATTTGTTTATGTATGTATGCATATCCTTTTTTATTTTCAGATCAGGCATCTTGGAGTAGGATGTGAGATGTTGATATATGCCTAGTTTCTGCCATATTGTTTTCCATTTTCCCAGTAGTTTTTGTCAAAGAATGAGTTCTTTCCCTAATAGGTTTATAAAATATGAAATTACTATCATCATTAAATTACTATGTGTTGATTTACTAACTAATTCCATTGAATAATTTACTTCTTTCATCTGGGAGGTTTGCAGTTTTCCTGTAATAGTTCTGAGATGTTTTATATTAGAATTTCTTTCAGAAGCTGATAGGTACATTCTTTCAATTTCTATTTTCTCCTCTTATTCCAGGATATCAAGGCAGTTTTCCCTAATAATTTTTAGTAATATGGTGTCCAGGATCTTTTTTTTTGATAATAGCTTTCAGTTATTCTGATGATTCTTAGACTGTCTCTCCTATATCTATATTCCAGGTTTTTTTTTTTCCAAGAAAGTATTTCAGATTTTCTTCCAGTTTTGCATTCTTTTGTTTTTTTTTTATTTTTTCTTGATACCTTGTGGTATCTTTAGTATCCATTTACTTAATTTTAATTTTAAGAGAGTTATTTCCTTGATCTTTTGCATATCCTTTTCCATTTGGCCCATTTTAGTCTTTTGGAAGTTGTTTTCCTCAGTGTTTTTGCTTCCTTTTCCATTTGGCTCATTCTAGTATTTAGAAAGTTATCTTCAGTATTTTTTGGCCTCTATTTCTATTTTGCCCATTTTACTTTCCAAGTTTTTGAAAATGTCTATGATTTATTTTATTATTTGTTTTTTAGTCTTCTTTTCAAATTCTCCCAAGAGACTTTTTTGGGTTGGACATCCTTTCTCACTTTCCTTTGAGTACCTATGTTTTCCTTTTGCCATTTTTGTACTTTTATGAGTTTATATTTTGATCTTCCCTGTCACTAAGGTAATTTTCTAAGGTCAGGTTTTTTTTTCCTTGGTTTTACTCATCTTACTAGTCATTTCTTCCCTCTCATTATCTTGTCTACCTCTTGAGATTCTGCTCTGCTCCTAGGGTGGAAGGAGTATTATTCCAAGCTTACAGTGGTGTCTTCTCTGTTGCTTAGAGTAGTCTTGGTTATCTTTGGGTCCCTCAGAGTGCACTTCCAGGTGGTAGACCAGCTTTCTTCTTTGAGGAGGTTTGCAGCAATTTTTTCCATAAATTTCTCACTCAATATGTAATAAATACTGGTCAACTACATAATTTCATATAATCATTGTCCAATCCTTAATTTTAACCTTTATAGCTTCAAGACTGCAATGTCTCCTTTCTAGTAAAAACTTTTTGGACAGCATAAATGTATCTGTTCAAAAGACTTCAAAATGAGCCAAATGGGAAAGGAGGCCAAAAACAAAACAAAACAACCAACAGGGAGGAAAACAACCTCCTAAAGATTAGAATGGGGTAAATGGGAAAAGAAATTCAAAAGCTCAAGGAAATAACTCTCTAAAAATTAAAATTAAGTAAATGGACATTAATGATACCATAAGCCTTTTTTTCCTGTGTGGGAACAACTTTAATTCAAAAGATTTATACATTTTATGAAGTTATTTTTATTATTTTATTTTTTGTAACTAATCCTTTTTTTAATTGGGACTTGTGATTTTACTGGCAAGGATGACTTCTGGAGTGGAAGCTACCTCTACTAATATAGATTCATACCTTCACTTTATTTTATATTCTTTGTGAGATGTATAGAGCACTGAAAAGTTAAAGAATAATCCCCAGGCTAATACAGGATGACTGTTTCTTTTCATACCTAGTAAGTGCCAAAGGTGAGACTTGAGACTAGCTCTTCTTAACTTTGAGGCCCATTTTCTATTATCCTACATTGTCTTTCAATTCTGCCTTACCAGAATAGAAAAGAAAGGTTATTGGTAAAATTTAGAGGGGATTTTCTATTCTCTGTTTTAATTCAGTTTTGAAGCAGACACAAAATCTTTCTCATTTTTTATCTGTGTTGTTTTTAGCAACAATAGCCTAAGGCTACAATTCAGCAAAAGTCTTAAGACATGCAGTACTACAGGTATTCATGGGGAATGGGTAAATGCTTGCTTTTTTAAATTCTGTAGATACTTCACTGCAATAAAATCATACCTGAACAGGATGGAGCAAGGGATAAGATTCATATTTTTGTATATTTTCGAACACAAATAGTACACTAAATAAGGGCTCTAAATTAAAAATGAGGTTGTTCCCTACACAAATATCCTATAGATTATGCTCTTTTATGAGATAAACACAGGGGAACCAATCTGATTATGGAAAAGTGAATTTAGGATGTTTAAGACCTCACCAATGGGGTGAATCTTATCTTTTTACAAACTTACAACTTTTCCAAAATACCATACAAAAGACTCAGAAAAGAGTCTCTGTCATTTTAGCCAATTCCATTGCTAGGACTATTGCTCTCTATTTTTCTTGGGGGTGGGAGGGTGAACCCAGAATGAATCAAACTGAATTTTAGCTTTTCCTAGCTCTCAATATTTATATCCAGGTATGTTCAAATTAAAATTAATGGCAACAGCAGCCTTGAAAAGAAGGAATTATTACAATATATCTAGGAGGATGCATGTAGAAGTGAGAAGGGACAATACAAAACATTTAGAACTATAGATTTGGAAGCGATTTTTCTTCCACTGGCAAATATTCCTCCCTTTAGAGAGAAAACATTGTGACCTACTAAGAGTCATACTTCAGTTATTATCAGAATTGAGAATTGAATCCACGTCTCCTTATTGCTTTTTGTTTTGTTGCTGCTCTGGTTATTATTGTTCAGCCATTCAGTCCTGTCTAACATTCATGACCCCATGCAGTATAGCATGCCAAGACCTTCTGTCCACCACTATTTCTTGAAGTCTGTCCCAATCCATACTTGTTTCCATGATAATATTGATCTTCCGTGACCTCTTCTTTCCTCTTCTCCTTTTGCCTTCAGTCTTTCCTAATATCATTGTCTTTTCCAGGATCTTCTCATTATGTGGCCAAGTTTGATTTTTCTTTGTCTACCCTGTTCTAACCAATTTTTCTGTTTTTTTTGTAACCACTGTTAATTGATTTTGAGGACTATTGTTTTTATATTATAGTTTCGGTTCTAGAAGTGTTACTCCTTCTTTGTTTCTACCCATTTTCATTATTTCTTTTGATAGTGTAGATTTTTTTCTTCCTCCAAGTGAATTTCATTATTTTCATTAGGCTTATAAACTATGGTAGTTTGAATGATGTAACAGAATTAATTTTGGCAGTATTGACATTTTTATTATATTGGTACAGCTCAGCCATAATCAATGAGTATCCCTCCAGCATTTAAGTTGTTTTTTATATCTTTAAGAAACATTTTATATTTGAGTATTTAGAAGTATTGAATATTCTTTGACAGGTTGATCCCTGTATATTTTATTGCCCATTATAGTTATTTTGAGTGGAATTTCACTCTTATTACTTCTTGAATTTTGTTATTATTATATAGAAATATTATTGATTTTTATGGATTTATTTTATAACTTGCTCCTTTACTGAGGCTCTTAGTCTTCCCAATATTTTCCCCTGGAATTTTCCAAGTAAACTATCATATTACTAGCAAGTAAGGGCAGTTTTTCTTCTTTTTTGCCTATTTTTATGCTATTACTTTCTTTCTTCTGTATTATTACCATTGCTAGCAATTCTAGAACTATAGCAAAGAAATAGTGGGGAGAAGGTGCCTTGCTTCACTCTTGTATTTATTGGGAAAGTTTCTAATATATTCCCATTGGATATGAGGATTGCCTTTTGTCTTGGTTACTCATCATATTTTTTAAAAGATCACTTTTGCCTATACTTTTATTGTGTATGATTGCTATTTCATTGAAGAATTTTGCTGCATCTATTGCTCTATTCATGTGATTTTGGATGTTTTTGTTTTAAACATGATAACTTATTTTTGTTTTCCTATTGTTGAACCATTTTTGAATCCCTGGTATAAATCAAACTTCATCATCATCAATAATTTCTTGGATAGATTGCTAAAGTCAGTTTGATAGGATTTTATTTAAATTTTAATCAATATTCATTAATGTCATAAACATCTTTCATAGTTAATATCATTTTTATGGCTTTCTATTTTTTGTCCACATTGTGTCTCTCCTTATTTTCTTTCTTCTGAGTTAATTCCCCTTTGTCTTTTGAATTGTATTTCATTGGAATCTTATTTTTACACTATCTATATTTCTCAATAAATCCTTCTTCCCCACCCTCTCCCAGAAAGTCATGCACTTTTATTTCTTTTTATCTTTGTGTCTCCAGTGCCTTGCAAATAACAAGTATCTAATAAATGCTTGTACAATTGAATTCTTCCTTTTGGTGGTAACCTCCATTTCTTCTTCCTAGCACATGGTTGGTAATGAAAATTTCAATAGCTCTCTCACAAAGAAATTGAACAAGTGTTAATGGTTCTCACTAATAGTTCCTAAAAGCATTCATTCATGGCCTGAAAGAAATGTCATGATAATCATTTATTTCTTTCACATAATCTCACTAATCAATGGGCCTGCCAATTTATGTTTTATGCTAAAGCTTTCCATATCCTTTTTGAAAGAGTTTGTAATAGGCTTATAATTACTCTTATGACTAAGAATGCTAGCATGATGTTCCCTCCTAAAGCCATATTTTATGCACATAGCTTTTGAAAATGCACCTCCTTCTTGTCTCTTCATTATTGTTTTCAACAGTCATTTAGCATAATTTGCTTTTAAGTGTTTTCTGACTCTGCCTGGGTCTCCCAATCCCCTTTATAGTCTTCCAAGTGAACCACAAGCAATTTAAGCCCACTCTTTCTGAATACTGGATCTACCCAAACCTGTGCCTCCTTGAAGTATGCCAAGAATAACATCTGAATTTCTGCTGATCCTGGTAAAGAGTGAGACCAGAACTGCATGAATAATCATAATAAAAGTATATTCATTTTCAATCACAATAATTAAGGTTAATAACAAAGTAAAGTGGATAATATATTTGTGGTAAATTATACCAACAACAGTCATGTATCAAGAAATCAAGTTTGATAATTATTCATAGTATATAATAATGTCTGGGTATAATTTTCTTTCTATAAAGTTTTTTAAATAGGAAAATTTTCTCTGTTATTAAGTAGTCTATGATGGAACATTCTCTCTGCTTCTTAACAG
The DNA here is from genome assembly GCF_016433145.1 of Gracilinanus agilis. Lineage (NCBI taxonomy): Eukaryota > Metazoa > Chordata > Mammalia > Didelphimorphia > Didelphidae > Gracilinanus > Gracilinanus agilis. Next base: position 376,004,960 of record NC_058130.1, read on the forward strand.
CCTGCAGGTGGCCAGCGTGACTAAGGCATAACAACACATTGTATTTCCAAATTTCACTGCAAAATCAAGATTTTCTTATTGATTCTGTGTGATTGCAGACAGACACTGCATTTTAAGTAGGGTTCCATTTGTCACTGGTCCATCTCATAGAGATTTTCTGCAAATACTCTTCATGTTTACTAACTTTCCTTTTTAGAAAGAGAAACATTAGCACCATATCCTATCTCTTTCATTCTGTCCCAATGGCACGTTATCCTATCATGACAAGTTTTTTTTTGTTGTTTTTTTTTTTTTTAAATTTAGCTTCTCTTCTCCTGTGGAATTCAATTCTGGATTGGATTCAGACTCAGAGGCAGATAGAAGGATAATTAAGCCATCATACAACCTAGAGCCCCTTCTTAGTTTTTCCTCTCAGTTGATGGATATTGTTGTGACGGGCTGCAATAGTTTTCTCTGCTGGTTTTATGGATGATTTTGGTAGTGGCTGTGAAATGTGCTTCTGTGTCATAAAATGAGAATGCTCTTTCAGAAATATTCCCAGGCCAATTAATCACCCAATCAGACAACAAACTTTCAATGAACACCCACTGTGTTATTTTCTGTGGATACAAATACAAAAGTTAGGCAGTCAAGAAGTTCAGATTCTTCTAGAGCCTAGGCTTAATTTTTTGACACTATTTCCATTTTAGAGAACTTTATTCAATATCAATGTATAATATCATGGCTTTGTACAGACTCATTCAATATAGATACATTTTGTATGGAAATAAAATGCTTGACAAAGCAGGTTAATGAAAATCTATGCGCAATGGACCACTGGTAAAAGAAATATATCCTAGATTTAAGTTCCAACTTTGATATTTATTAGCTTTGTGGCTTTAGGCAAATCATTTAACCTCTCTGATCCCGATGTTTCTTTGTAAGCAAAATTTAAGGAGTTATATTAAAGCAGTGGTGTCAAACTCAGAAAGAAATGAGGACCACTAAGCTGTAAACATATATTGACTAAGAAAACCATATGTTAATATTATCTATATCCTATTATATTTCATTTTTGTTAAATATTTCCTAATAATATTTTAATTTGATTGGCCCAAAAGATGCATGTCTGACACTTTTGGACTTTGTGATATCTAAGACTGCTTTAATGTCTAGCAGTTCATGATTCAATGTCTGGTATGTACTTTAAAGAAACACCTATGGTTTCTTTTTTCCCTTTAATCCTTTATTTATTAAAATAAATTCATTATTCATTTTATTATTTATTAAATTTAAATTTACTTTATTAAAATTTTATTTATCTTTTTTTTTCACTTTTATTTCAGAATATATCCCCTTGCCCCACTCGCCCATTACCCAAAGAATAGCTTTCCTACTAATAAAGGATAAAAAGAAATTGAATAAAAGTAATTCAGGAAAACTAGCAAACACATCAAGCATCTCACAGTATATGTAAAATTCCACACACATAGTCTTCCATTTCTCTAAAGGGAGGAAGGGCAGTATATTTTCTCAGTTCACACTCTCTTTTTTAGTTTTAATAATTTTTAAAAATATTCAGTTTTGTTTAATTTTAATCTCCAAATTTACTCCCTTTCACCTCACTGCTCTTCCTTCCCCATTAAAAAGTAAGAAAGAAAAACAGACTCTGTTACTATCAGGAAGACCTAATCTAAACAATTCCTCATCTTAGCCATATTTTTAAAAATGGCTCAATCTACACCCTGACTCCCTATCTAGGGTTGGGTAACATGCTTCATTTTGAGTTCGCTGGAATTATAATTAATCATAATTTTGATTAGAGCTCTGAAATCTTACAAAGTTGTTTGTTTTTACGATATTGTTGATGTTATTTAAATTGTTCTCCTGTTTCTGTTCATTTTATGCTGCATTGATTCATACAAATATTCTGATGTTTCTCTGAAATCATCCTTGTCAACATTTCTTATTAAATAATAGTACTCTACTACATAAATATGCTATATATTAATGGTATTCCTCAATTGATTGGCAGCTTCACTACCATAAAAAGAGTTGCTATGAATACTATCATAAAACATGGGTCCTTTTCTTCTTTCCTTGATCTCTTTGGGATATAGATCTAGTAGTAATATTGCTGAACCAAAGGGTACATGCAGTTTAATAGATTTGGGGGCATAGTTCTAAATTGATTTCCACAATGGTTGGACCAGTTCAAGTTTCACCAATAGTGTATTAATGTACCTATTTTCCTATGGTAACTCCAGATTTATCATTTTTCTTTTTCTTCCAATTTTACCAATGGGATGCATATGAGTTAGCACCTCAGAGTTGTCTAAATTCACATTTCTCCAGTTATTGATGATTTAGAACAGAACTTAAAGACCACATATGACCTGCAAAACTCTGGCAAGATTAATATATAATTGGGAAGTGTTAAATGAAATAAAAACAAATAAAACAGTATAATTAATGTTAACCTATGGTTTTCTAAATCAATGTGCCTATAGGGATTTATTTCTATTTTACTTTGATAGCAATAATTCAGAGCCTTTTTATATGACTATTGAAAGCCTGGATGTATTCCTTTGAAAATTGCCTATTAATATCCTCTAATCATATATCAGAGAGGGAATAACTTATAAATTTGAAACAGTTCTCCATATCGCTTAGAAATGAAACCTTAATCAGAAAGGACTCTATTCCCCCTCCCATACACAATTTTCTGCTTTTCTTTTAGTTGCATTGGTTCTATTTGTGCAAAAGCTTTTAAATTTTAATTAAAATTTATCATTTTAACTCCTGTGAACCTCTATCTCTCTTGTTCAGTCAGAAACTCTTTCCCTATCCATAAATCTGACAAGTAATTTCTTCCATGTTCCTTTAATTTGTTTATGAAATCTCTATCATTAAATCATGTCCCCATTTGGAGTTTATCTTAGTATGTGGTGTGAGATATTGATTTATGCTCACTCCCTTCCAGATAGTTTTTTGTCATTTTCCCCAAAATTTTTTGCTGAATAGTTGACTTCTTGCCCCTATCTTAAATCTTTGAACTTATCAAAAGGTGGGGTTCCATGTTCATTTATTTTTTAAAAACATTGTATAGCTAATCTGTTTCACTTATAAACCTCTACATTTCTTACCTAATACCAAACTATTTTGATGATTATGATTTTGTAGTATAATTTGTGATTAAGAATTCATTCATTATGTTTCTTACCAATTCTTGACCTTTTATTCCTGTAAATGAATATGATTATTATGTTTTCTAGTTTTCGAAAGGAATTCTTTGGTAGTTTGACTAGTATGTAATTGAATAAGTAAATCAACTTAGAAAGTATTGTCATTTTGTTATATTAGCTTGGTGCACCAATGAGCAAAAAATATTTCTCCAATTTTTCAGATTTATCTTTATTCATGTGAAGAGTGATTTGCAATTGTGTTCATGTAATTCCATGTGCATCTTGACAGGTAGACTCTAGTATTTTATGCTACTTATAGTTATTTTAAATGAGACTTCTCTTTCTATTTTCTTTCTGTTGGATTGTGTTGTTAATACAGAAAAATGTTGATGATTTGTGTGGCTTTATTTTCAAGGCTTTAACTTTGCTGAAGTTGTTGATTATTTCAATTAGTTTTTTTTTACTTGACTCTGTAAGAGTCTCCAAATAAATTATCATATCATCTGCAAATAGTTTTATTTCCTCTTTGTCTATACTTATTCCTATAATATTGTCTTTTTTTATTATAGCTACCGATTCTTTTTTGTTTTTATTTATTTTTTAAAATTTAGAATATTTTTCCATGATTCCATGATTCATGATTCCTCCCTCCACTCTTTCCTCCCTACTCCCAAAGCTGACAAGCAGTTCAACTGGGTTATACATGTTTATACATATTTCCATGTTATTCATATTTGCAGTAGAGTGGCATTTTAACATCAAAACCTTAATCATACCCCTATTGAATCACATGATTGATCATATGTTTTTCTTCTTAAAGCTACCAATTCTTGTACAACATTGAAAAGTGATGGTGATAATGGGCATCCTTGTTTTATCCTTGTTCTTATTGGAAGGAACTCTAGTTTATCCCCATTGTGGACAATGTTGCCTCTTAAGATTACATAGATGCTACTTATCTCATTTTATTCCCACACTTTCCAGGGGATTTTTTTGCCTCTTAAGATTACATAGATGCTACTTGCCTCTTAAGATTACATAGATGCTACTTATCTCATTTTATTCCCACACTTTCCAGGGGATTTTTTTGTTTGTTTTAACAGGAATTGGTGTTGCATTTGTCAAAAGCTTTTTCTGCATCTAGTGAAAGATGATTTTCATTGTCTTTGTCACCTATATTGCCAATTATGTTTACAGTTTTTCTAATATTGAACCAGCCCTTTGCATTTGTGATATGAATCCAGTCTTATCATAGTGTATAATCTTAGTTATGTATTACTGCAATCTCCTTGCTAATATTTTGTTTAAAATTTTGCATTAGTGTTCACTAGGATATTGTTTCAAAATTTTCTTCCTCTGTTTTCACTATCTCTGGTTTACTATTAAGACCATATTTACATAAAGAAGGGATTTTGTAGAAATTCCTTTTCAAATATTTAAAATAGAATTACAATTTATTTCTCTTTTTAAAAAATCCTTAATGACATTTTGTTTTTTACTTCAGTATGGTATATCATGTATCCCTTCCCTTCCCTCTCCCTGAGAAACATTTCATACATGGATTAGCATTTTTAGATAAGAAAAATAGCATAAATAATTGAAAAAAGTGCAAAAACATGCATTGTGTAACACCTGTTTACCTTCCACCTCCACAAAGAGGTATGTTGGGCATGTTTTTTCATATTTTTTCACTTGAATCCCACTTGGTTTTTATAATTTTGTTTTTGAATTTTAGTATATTTTCATTATTATAGTTATTGTGTATATTATTTTCCTAGCTCTAGTTACTTCACTGTGCACTAGTTCAAATAGATCTTTCTGTGTTTTTCTATAGTCATCACACATATTTCTTATATCACAGTAGTATTCCATTACATCCATGTAACACAATATGGTTAGCCATTCCCCAATTGATGGACTTTATTTCCAATTCTTAGCTAACACACAAAAAAATGCTACTATAAATATTTTAGAAAATATAAGCTCTTTTCCCCCCTTTGATGACATCAATGAGGTATAAATTCAGTAATGGAGTATTCTACTTCAAAGAGTGTAAATAGTTTATGCTCACATTATTTATATAATTCCAAATTGCTTTCCAAAATAGTTGAACCATTTCATAGTTCTACTCACAATATATTAGTGTACCTATCTTTCCATGATCGTATAGTATTGACTTGTCATTTTTTGGTTAATTTTTTCCAATTTGTATAGTGGGAGGTGAAACCTTGGGGTTATTTTGATATGTCTTTCTCTTATTAGTAGTAGTTTGAAGCATTATTTGGTTATATATTTGTAAATACTTTTCAGATCTTCCTTTGAAAACTATTTATTCATATCCTCTGACCATTTATCTACATTTATCTACTGGGATGGCTCTTCATTCACATATATCTTGGATACCAAACTCTTATCCGAGAAATATAATGAAAAGATTTTCCCCCATTCAAATCCCTCCCTTCTTTTCATAAGTGTATTAATGCAATCTTTGCAGAAGTGTTTCAATTTCAAGAAATCCAAGTTATCTATTTTATCTTTTGCAAAATTGTCTCTATTTCTTGTTTCATTAGAAATAGATTTCTTACCCATAGCTATGAGAGCTTTATGATCTGTTTCTCTTCTAAATTTTTGTTGTAAGATCTTTAACTTTATGGGTATATATCCATTTGGAATATATTACAGAATGATATGTAAGATGTAGTCTAAGCCTAATTCTTGCCAAAATGCTTTCCAGTTTTCCCATCAGATTCTAACATAAGGAAGATTTCCCCAAAGAAATGTTTTCCTTTTTTATTCTTTTTTCTCTTTATTTAGAATACTTTTCCATGGTTACATGATTTATGATTCCCCACCTCTTTCCTCCCCCCTCCCAGGACTGACAAGCAATTCCACTAGGTTATATATGTATCATTGTTCAAAGCCCATTTCCAAGTTATTCATATTTGCAATAGAATGATCTTTTAACATCAAAATCCTAATCAGAGTTGTTTTAATTTGCATTTCTCTAATTAGGATGGATTTAGAACACTTTTTCATGTGCTTATTGACAACTTTGATTCTTCATGTGAAAACTGGCTATTCATGTCCCTTGACTATTTGTTAATTGGGGAATAGCTTGATTTTTTGCAAATTTGACTTTGTTCCTTATATATTTGGGAAATTAAACCTTTGTCAGAGAGTTTTGTTAGAAAAATGTTCTCCCAGTTTGTTGCTTTCCTACTAATTTTGGTTGCATTGGTTTTGTTTGTATAAAACCTTTTAAATTTGATATAATCAGTCATTCATTTAACATTTTTAATGTTCTCTATCTTTTGCTTGGTATTAAATTCCTTTCTTTCCCACAGATCTGACAGGTATACTATTCTATGTTCACCTAATTTATTTATGATTTTTTTTTAAAATTTAAGTCATTTACCCATTTTGAATTAATCTTGGTATAGGCTGTAAGCTGTTGATATAAACCTAATTTTTCCCATACTGTTTTCTAATTTTCCCAGCATTTTTTGTCAAATAGCAAGTTTTTGTCCCAAAAGCTGGGATTTGGGTGTTTATCATACACTAGCTTTCTGAGGTCATTTACCTCTCATAAATTCTTTGTGTAGTCTATGCCATTGTAAGAATTAAATTTAAATTTTACTCAATATGAGAGTTAAAAAATAATATTGCGACTGCCATTTATAAAATATTAGCCCCTAAGTCAAAATGACTGTTAGCAGCTTTTATTTACAACAAGGTAGAAAGAGTAAAAGTGGGAAATATAGGAAGGAGACAAAGCCTGGTCTAGCCTACCAGCCCTAAGTGCTACTATGCTGAAGTCCAGCTCAGCCCTTGGCAGGGGCTTCCCCAAGTCCTGATCTCCACATGGATTTCTCTGTAGTCCTCAGCCAGAAGTCCTGGTGGTACCTTCAGCCAGAGTTCCGCCAAAGCAGAATGACTCCAAGGAAAAGTGTGTCTCTTTAGCTCTACTCACCAATGAGGAATCCAAGGGAAGATTCTCTCCAAAGAACTAGCCTCTCCAAAACCAAGGAAGCAAAAAGACAAGACCACATTCATCTCTTCTTTTATACTCCTTTTCCTAAGTCACTTCCTGTTACTCCCCCTCTTTACAGGAACCAATTGCAGTCTCCCAATTTTCCTGGCACTGACCAAGGTGGAGCAGTGCTTGTGGTTTTTGGGGATGTGAACTAGTAAGTGACTTGTGAGCTCTCTTACCTAAAGTGATTTGTGGTTGTGTTAATATAATTCCTGCGTTTATCTTAGTAGGTAAATTCTAAATACTTTATATTGTCTAGAGCAATTTTAAATGGAGTTTCTCTTTCTAATTCCTGCTGCTGAATTTTGTTGGAAATATATAGAAATGCTGATGATTTGTATGGGTTTGTCTTGTACCCTGCAACTTTGCTATAGTTGTTAATTATTTCCACTAGACTTTTAGTGGATTTTCTAGGATTCTTTAAGTAGACCATCAAATCATCTGCAAAGAGTGAAAGCTTGGTCTCCTCATTGCCTATTTTAATACTTTAAATTTCTTTTTCTTCTCTACTGCTTGCTTCTCTTCTGCTACTGCTTGCTTTCCTAAAACATTGTAAAAAAATAGAGGTATCATTGTTTCACTCTTGATCTTATTGGGAATGCTTCTAATTTATCCTCATTGCAGATGATGCTTGCTGGTGGTTTTAAATATATACTGTTTATTATTTTGAGGAAAGGCACTTCTATTCCTATACTTTCTAATTTTTTCCCCTTTTGGAAATTTTTATTTAATTAATTAATTTAGAATATTTTCCCATGGTTACAAGATTCATGTTCTTTCTCTTCCCTCCCCCCCATTCCTTTCCCATAGCTAATTTAATTCCACTGGGTTTTACATGTGCCATTGATTAAGACATATTTCCACATTATTGATATCTGCACTAGGGTGATCATTCAGAGTCTGCATCCCCAATCATATCCTCATCGACTCATGTGAGCAAGCAGTTCTTTTTCTTCTGTGTTTTTATTCCCACTGTTCTTCCTCTGAATGTGGATAGTGTTATTTCTCATAGGTCCCTCAGAATTGTCCTGGATCATTGCATTGCTTCTAGTAGAGAAGTCCATTATATTTGGTTGTACCACAGTGTATCAGTCTCTGTTTATAATGTTCTCCTGGTTCTGCTCCTTTCACTCTGCATCAATTCCTGGAGGTCGTTCCAGTTCACATGGAATTCCTCCAGTTCATTATTTCTTTGTATTCCATCAGCAACAGATACCACAATTTGTTCAGTCATTCCCCAATTGGAGGGCACTCCCTCATTTTACAATTTTTACCACCACAAAAAGCACGGCTATAAATATTTTTGTACAAGTCTTTTTCCTTATGATTTCTTTAGGATATAAACACAGCGGTGTATGGCTGGATCAAAGGGCAGGCAGTCTTTTAGCACTCTTTGGGCATAGTTCTGAATTGCCATCCAGAATGGTTGGATCAATTCACAACTCCACCAGGAATGTATTAATGCCACATCCCCTCCAACATTTATTACTTTCCTTTGCTGTCATATTAGCCAATCTGCTAGGTGTGAGGTGGTACCTCAGGGTTGTTTTGATTTCCATTTCTCTGATTATAAGAGATTTAGAACACTTTTTCATGCGTTTATTAATAGTTTTGATTTTTTAATCTGAAAATTGCCTATTGATGCCCCTTGCCCATGTATTGACTGGTGAATGGCTTAATTTTTTGTACAATTGTTTTAGCAACTTGTAAATTTGAGTAATTAGACTTTTGTTAGAGGTTTTTGTTATGAAGATTTTTTCCCAATTTGTTGCTTCCCTTCTAATTTTGGTTGCATTGGTTTTGTTTGTAAAAAAAAAACTTTTTTAATTTAATGTAATCAAAATTATTTATTTTACATTTTGTAATTTCTCTAACTCTTGCTTGGTCTTAAAATCTTTTCTTTCCCAAATATCTGACAAATATGCTATTCTGTGTTCACCTAATTTACTTATAATATCCTTCTTTATATTCAAGTCATTCACCTATTCTGAGTTTATCTTGGTATCGGGTGCAAGATGTTGATCTAAATCTATTCTTTCCCATACAGTTTTACAGTTTTCCCAGCAGTTTTTGTCAAATAATGGATTTTTGTCCCCAAAGCTGGGCTCTTTGGGTTTATCATAGACTGTCTTGCTGAGGTCGTTTATCTTAAGTCTGTTCCACTTATCCTTCCTTCTGTCTCTTAGCCAGTGCCATATTTTTTGATGACCACTGCTTTATAGTACAGTTTAAGATCTGTTACTGCTAGGCCACCTTCCTTCACATTTATTTTTCATTATTTCCCTTGATATTCTTGATCTTTTGTTCTTCCAAATGAACTTTGTTATTGTTTTTTCTAATTCAATTTAAAAAAGTTTCTCAGTAGTTTGATGGGTATGGCACTAAATAAATAAATTAGTTCAGGTAGGATTGTCATTTTTACTATTTTAGTTTATCCTACCCAGGAGCAATTAATGTTTTTCCAATGATTTAGCTCTAGTTTTAATCGTGCAGAAAGTGTTTTTGTAGTTGTGTTCATATAGTTCCTGTGTTTGTGTTGGCAGATAGATTTCTAAGTATTTTATATTGTCTAGACTAGGGTGATTTTAAATGGAATTTCTCTTTCTAACTCTTGCTGCTGGGTCATGTTGGAAATATATAGGAATGTTGATGATTTATGTGGGTTTATTTTGTATCCTGCAACTTTGCTAAAGTTGTTGATTATTTCCACTAGTTTTTTAGTTGATTCTTTAGGAGACCATCTTATCATCTGCAAAGAGTGATAGTTTAGTCTCCTCATTGCCTATTTTAATACCTTCAATTTCTTTTTCTTCTCTAATTGCTACTGTTAGTGTTTCTAGTACAATGTTAAATCATAGAGGTGATAATGGGCATTCTTGTTTCACATCTGATCTTATTGTGAATGCTTCTAATTTATCCCCATTGTAGATGACTAATGTTTTCAATAAGAATGGGTGTTGTATTTTGTCAAAAAGCTTTTTCTGCATCTGTTAAGATAATCATGTGATCTCTGTTGGTTTGATTATTGATGTGGTCAATTATGTGGACGGTTTTCCTAATATTGAACCATCCTTGCATTCCTGGTATCCACCTGATCATAATGGATAACCCTCATGATCACTTCCTGGAGTCTTTTTGATATTATTTTATTTAAGATTTTTGCATCTATGTTCATTAGGGAGATTGGTCTGTAGTTTTCTTTCTCTGTTTTTGGTTTGCCTGGCTTTGGAATCAATACCATATTTGTGTTATAAAAAGAACTTGGTAAGATTCCTTTGCTTCTTTTGTCACAAGTTTGTATAGTATTAGGATTGGTTGTTCTTTAAATGTTTGCTAGAATTCACTTGTTAATTCGTCTGGCCCTGGGGATTTTTTCTTGGGAAGTTCCTTGATGGTTTGTTTAATTTCTTTTTCTGAAATGGGGTTATTTAAGTATTCTATTTCCTTTCTTATCAATCTAGGGAATTTATATTTTTGTAAATATTCACCATTTCACCTTGATTGTCATATTTATTGCAATATAATTAGGCAATGTTTTCCATTTTCATCACTTTGGTTTTGAGTTGTATTGTTTCTGAATCTTCTTTACCTACTCTTTTCAATTGATCTCTCTCTCTATTCTTTAAACAGTGTGCTCCTTTATAATATAGTTTAAGGTTTAGAAATACTATTCTTCCTTTGTATTTGCTCTTAAAAATAATTTCCCTTAATATTTTAAATCTTTTGTTTTTCCAAATGCATTTTGTTATTTTATCAAGCTCTATAAAGTATCCTCTTGCTAATTTGATGGGTATTGAAATAATTATTGAATTATGAACACAAACTAATTTCATGAGGATTGCTATTTCTACTATATTTATATGGCTAGCCATGATGACTGAATATTTGTCTAATATTTAAGTTATTCTTCATTTTGTAATTGAACTTATATGAATTGTTGTATGCCTTTGAGGGACTGATCCCTAGATACTTTAATTTTTTTGGATTGGATTTCCCTATTTATTATTGCTTTTTGTAAAATCTCCTTCCTATGTCCATGTTCTCCTATTCTTCCAGGTGCCAATTGCTCTGAAGAGTTCCAAGTCTCTTATTCACAGGTTAAGTAGGCTTTTCAGGCAACAAATTTCCCAGGCCTTATTTAATGCAAGGTCTTCATCTCTCTTCAAGCATAAGAGCATTCATCAGTGGAACCTCATTCTAGCTTCAAAATATGGCTTCCTTCCTTTCTTTCTTTTTTCAATATTTCATCCCTCATCCTCCTCTACTTCACTATGGACCAGTGATTCCCAAAGTGGGTGATACCACCCTCTGGTGGGTGCTGCAGTGATCCAGGAGAGCAGTGATGGCCATAGGTGCATTTATCTTTCCTATTAATTGCTATTAAAATTTTTTTAAATTAATTTCCAGGGGGCTAAGTAATATTTTTTCTGGAAAGAGGGTGGTAAGCCAAAAAAGTTTGGGAACCACTGCTATAGACTCTTCTCTTTTTAAGACCCCAGAAATTGCCTTCCTTTCTTTACTAGTCTTTGACTTGACACCACTCAATCCTCTCTAACCCCTGCTCCCATTTCCCCTTTTATGTTCTCTCCCATGTTGTGATATAGTTCTACAAAAGAATCATTCACCTGTAGGAAAGGTATTAGCAAGTTCTGTCCATAATGACACTCATCTTCCTCTTCACTATTACCTCTACCAGACTTCTGCCTTCACTCCTGTTTCCTTGTGTAGATTTAGAAAAAAAGTCTCTTAATGTTTTTTTAATTTTATTTGGTTGCTGTCTCTTTATTTACTCCTTCTGCAAATCTGTTGTTTGTGATGTTCAAGAATCAGAACTCTTCAGTTCTGATTTTCTTTCTAAAATGTATCAACTTCTTAATTATTTTATATCCAACTTTTGTCCTGTATGGATAAGATCAGATTTTCAAGATAGGCCATTCTAGGCTGAATCTTGACCTCTAGTAGCCTTTGGAACATATTATTCCATTATCTCCTAATTCTAGTGATATAAATCATCTTACTTTATTAAGGTAGTCTTGCCTTTGTATTTGAAAACCTTGCAGAATGGGTTTTTCCCCTTTTTTTCTGAAATGAATTGTTAAATTTAACCATTATATTTCTTGGTGTTTTCAGGTTTGTTTGTTTTTCCTGCTTGAAGATGATGTATAAATTCTCTCCATTGGGAATTAATTTTTTTATATTCAGAATTTCTGGAAAATTCTCTTCCATTAGTTTCTTCATTATTGTATTAATGGTTTTTGTCTTGATCTTCTAGAACTATGATCTTTAGGTTGTTTCCATACATTCTGTCTTGAGAAATATATGTTTTATTTGCAAAGTGAGGACATTTTCTTCTAATGTTTTTACTGTTTGACCTTCCTCTTCTAGGCTATCCTTCATTTCTGTACATTTGCATTCTTAATTTATTGTTCTTTCTTATTTCCTTTGTGAAACTTGTCATTACAGATTCCAATTGTCTCTTCTACTCATTAATTTTTTGCTGTACAAGACATAAATTCTGCTCTCATAATTCTCATTTCTTTTTTCTGCCACTTGGGAATAGTGTATTGTGATTCCATATTCTCTTCAATTTCCACAGGTTCTTTTAACTTTATCTTTAAAATGTATATGCTATACTATTTGGTGCATAAATATTCAGTATTGATACTAAATAATTATGTATTATTCCTTTCAGTAAAATGTAGTTTTCTTTATAAATTCTTTTAATTAAGACTATTTCTGTTTTTGCTTAGTCTGAGATTATGATTGTTATCCCTGCCTTTATGGTTTCCTTAGAGCTGTAAAAATTCTTATTTGCATGTTTTTACAGATAATTGTTCATATGTGATATTGGAAAGTATTTTTACAAATGTTATTTTTGTACAGCACTAAATTTTTGCACAAAATAAATATTTTTATCAAAGTGCAAAGGCAAAAAGAAATGTTATGATGTATGTAAATGCTATACCAAATCATTCAAGATATAAAGAAAAAGTAATGAATTTTGTTTAAATTAATCAAAGTTGAATGAATTTCAGTCTATTGCTTATTATGAGATCTAGAATTAGAAGAAACTTTAAAGATCAACTAGACTTTTCTCACCTCAATTCCTCCTCTCAAAATATAAGAAAAATAAATCCCTTAGAAGTGAAGTAACCTGCCCCTCTTCTGATCTGATTCAAATCTGTCTCCTGATGTCAACCACACTACACTTTCTTATAGTACTTCTGTGACCTTTCGCAATTCACCTAACCTTCCTGAGTTTCAGGTTCCTCATTTACAAAATGAGGCAGTTGTGTCAGATTATCTCAGCATTCTTTGTATTTTTAAACCATATGAAACTATTATTTAGATAGTGGTTTAATCCAGAGGTAAAAAAGTTTCAGCTTTTGGTGGCATAGAGCATTTTGTGATCCTTGTGGTCTTTTCATGTATTTCTCTCTGCCAAAATTTCAACAATAGTAAACATAGATTTATAGTTGAACAAAATGGTCCTGAGTCATCTAGGTTTTTATGTGATAACTTTTTTCTTTGTCAGAATAGTAATGGTTATATCACAATTACACAAACTAGAAAAAAACTATCTGGATTTTGAAAGTAATCTTCATGTAGTTTAAGACTCATGAAATAACATTTTCATATGACTTAGATCAACAGATGATGACAAACATTTGGAAGATAATTTTAAGATGAAAATAGTGCTAAAATCTAACCATAGAGCTTAAACACACACAAAAATCACACACAGACATCATGCAATTGTATTTACCCGTTCATAATTTTTAAAAGACAAATATGAAAAAATGTAACATTAGGGAGGCTCACTTGTATATAATTGCATTATGGGAAGAACAATCACTATTTTACCTTGTGTAAAAATATTCTGTCACAGCCTAAAATCTGGTGGAGACTTCTTGGAATAACTTTTGATCTTCTAATTAAAAAAAAAAGATCTTTCCTTTCAATCTAGTCCCTAGGTAACATACAATGAGGTTCACATCTCAGTTTTTGTGTTGTTTTTTTTTTCTTAATGTGCTTTAATCATTTAGGATTCAGTGTATAAGAAACACACTCAGTATAAACACTTAAAAATTCAAGTGATAAAAAAGCTAAAGAATTTAGGATTAATTCAATCATTCATAATTATGTTAAGGAAAATGGTTAGAATCATAACATGTTGGAGTTAGAAATGATCTTTAACGTCCACTAAAATTCAATACTCATTTTTCAGATAAGGAAACTGATAGAGTCTAGCCAGTGATAGAATATTTTTCACTGAATAGTTATTTAATTCATTAACTTATCAATTCAGTTACAAAAATCAAAAACCTTCTATCATTAATACCATTATTATGGACTTGACCAGTTTTTGCAACAAATTTAATGGTCACTATATCAAGAAGAATAATTGAACCAGCTGTGGACATCAACACAACCACGGGTTTTGTGATTAACGATAACAGCAGGAAGGGCAATAACAGGATAAGTGCTACAAACTGTGTTAGTGACATGCATGGAGTACCTTGGAAAGTTTTCCATGTTCAGTACTGACTATATGGACAGCTCCTCACAGGCTATAGTGACTCAGAACCACAATCCTGAAAGGTTTATGTATTTGGTAAGAAAATACAGGATGGAGGGCTTTATCTCTCTGTTTGCAAATACAAGCAAAGCACAGATAACTTTATTTCTTGGATAAAGACAAGATTAATTGCCTTGTTTATACATGTTTCCCTTGAGTTCTTTCTGAGATACTGTAAGCTATTTTGACAGGAGTGGTGTGTCCAAACATTATAGTGTTGAATAAAAAGGAAGGGAGATCATAAATGCACTGAAATGAATCATTGCAAATAGAGGAAATTTGGTAATGTACATGAAGAAGGATATGGCTGCATTTGAGTCATTCTGTATAGTCTGCAGCTGTGGCAAACAGAAGCTCATATCTGTAGGATGCCTGCTTTGTCTTTGTTACTCACAAAGGAAAAATGTTTCAGGTACCAACTAGTGATTACATAAAGCACCTAACAGCTATAAATGTGATTATAATACTTGAGAATGTTCACAGAATTTACTAGGTAATACTATGTTATTGAAAGATACCTGATCAATAGGCAACAAAAAGAGAGTTATTCTCTGAATCCTTCCTAGTCCACCTTTTTTTTTTCATTCTCCCAACCCTAGTTGCTTCTTATATCTTCCAAACTTCTTTCCAGGGCTGTAAATAGCAATGTACATGTCTTATACCCTTATATAATATATTGCAGTGTCATTCTATAAATGGCTACACCTTGCCTCAATAATCTAAGGTTGGGGCCAGACAGAGAGCTCATTATCTGATTTTCCTCTCGCCCCCCCCCCATCCCGCCAGATGTTCCCAGTGTACCAAAGCATTATCTGTGCCTGTCAAACAGGACTAGATATAGACAATTGCCTTGGGGGCTTTCAGGATGTCATTAAACACTGGGAACGTTTACCCTGCAGAAGGGATTATCTCTTAGTGTTTATAGATATGCGTATATTTGAAAATGGCCCAAGTGTGGAAAGTATCCTCAGGAGTTTGCATGTCCTAACACACTCACACACAATTTGAAGAACATTGCTCCAACCAAGATTTTTTTGTGTTTTCATTAATGTTATAATCAAACTATGCCATTTCATCACAAAACCCTCTGGGTACACTATTTAGCTAATTGTCCCTTCATAATATAATTCCTCTCTAAATAACTGCCCCCTTTAATGTTGTTTCACTTAATATAATTTTTCCTTAAAATCAATTAATGGTATTAGATGAGGGTGCATGCCACTATTCCTATAACTTTTACAAAAGTTGTAATTTAAAACTATTGGAGAAAACCTCCTTCCTTAAGTTTGTAGTTAAGATAGTGGGTCTATGCAATACAAAATATCCCCATAATCTGGGGGACTCAATCTATTCAGTTTTCAGACTCCTATCTGATACCTACCTATCATGATAGCTGACCACAAACTACTCCAGCCAATCAGATCATATAGACCTCTGTTCTGGCTTCATTCTTTCCATCTGCTCTGTCACTTCTCCAGGACATGAGAGTTCCAGAGAACATGCTCTTGTGCCCTCAGTCTACTTAACTTTATAATTTCTGCTCTGAAACTCAGCCATTCCAATAGATTAATCAAGGAACATTAGTGTTTTAGCCCACTATATCTGGTAATCTCCAGACCTTGCTTTTAACCTTCTTCCTTAGTTATGTTCTTGTTATCTACTTTGCTACTGTGAAGGCATGAGCACTCTTACACACAACCTCTTTACCTCTTGCTCTAGGAACTATAATCATATTAATACTACCACATGATACTATCATACCACTACTTTCCATATTGTTTGTGGAAGTAGTGCACCACTGATCTCCCCAGTGGCCCCAATCTTCATCCCTGTGACTTTCCTGCTCCCAAACATCCTTGCCTGGGCACCATCTTCTTAAATGTATTGTCCCCCTCTAGTAGAATATAAGCTACTTAAAGAAAGAAAGGGACTATGTCATTTTTATATATTATCCTCATCAATTAACATAATCTTTGGCATGTAGTAAGTGCTTAAAATGTCTTTCTTTCATTCATTAAAGGAAAGATCCTTAGTAAATGCTATGGGATGATAACAGTGAATACATATAGACATTCTGAGAATGAAAAAGTATTATGACCAATTGTTGCTATTTATTATTTGATAATAGTCTAATAAAAATTGCCTGACATTCCTAAATTGTGAGAGAGATTAGATTAAGGCAGTCAGCTATAGACTTCCTATAAAATACATCAATCTACAGATACATCTTACTTAAACAGATAGGTGGAACAGGTATATACTGCTTCTAACAGTGCCCATCTATATATAGCTAAAAATTCTCTATGCTTTGAGGCAGCAGGAAATAAAATGGAAATGATGATCCAGAATATTAGTTTCCTGCTGTGGGCTAGAGGATACGAAGAAAGGTAAAAAACAAAAACAAAACAAGACAAAATCCAATACTTGTTATCAAGGATCTTACAGTCTAATAGGACTGATAAGCAAACAACTATGTACAAACAAGATATAGACAGGTTACATTGGAGATCATCTCAGAGGGAAGGCACTAAGATTCAGGAGGACTGGGAAAGGCTTCTTACAGAAAGTATGACTTTAGCTGAGACTTGAAGGAAGCCAGGAGAAAGAGGGGAAAGGAAAAGGGAATAATCACTTATTAAGTACCTGTTAAGTGCCAGGCATTGTGCTAAGCACTTTAAAATATTGTCTCATTTGATCCTTACTTGAACTTTATGAGGAAGGTGAAAAAATTATTCCTATTTTACCGTTTAGGAAACTGAAGCAGACAGAGATGAAATTATTTGCCCAGGGTCATACAGATTTGAATTCAGTCTTTCTATTTACAGACTGAGCATTGTATCCACTGCACCACCCAGCTTGCTGCCAGATGTGAGAGAAGAAAGCATTCCAAACCAGAAATATCCAGGAAAAATGCTCAATTTTCAAAATGTATAATAGTCATTCATTCATTCAGTGATCATCAATTAAGCACCTACTATGTACTAGTCATATGAGGAGATTCAAAATAAGATTTAGGGCTCATCTTCAAGTATATTAATTATAATGCACAATTATACATGATAAGAATGTGAAGTGGTATATACAATAGTATAAAAGTTTAAGGAATAAATATTTATGGCTAGGTGACATCAAGGAAAGATTTGTGAGATGAGGCTGTTTGGATTTATTTGAGAAGACTGGCATGATTTCAACAGAAATAAGGAAGGGACAATCCCTTAAGCAGAGGGAATAGTCATAGAGTCTAGAACTTGTGTGAGGTTTGCAGAGGAGAGTAAATTGTTCACTTGGATAGAAAATTGGGTATATAGTAATGACTAGTGTAGAAAAGGCTGGAAGGATAGTCCGGTTCCAGATTTTACATGGGCTCAAGTGCCAGACTAAGTACTTCAGGTTTAATTCTATTGGAAATAAGGATCCATTAAAATTTCTTAATAAATAGATGATATAACTAGATCTTTGTGAATGAATATTAAAATTAGCAACAGTGTAAAGGACAATTTGGACAGTTGGAAATGTGATGTTAGGATCATCAATAGGAGGTAATGAAGGCCTCTATTTGGGTGGCATTAGCATGGATGGAGTGACAGGAACTGATATAAAATTTCATAGGATAATAGCATCTAAGACTATAAACTAGAAAAGACCTTAATAGCCATCTAGTAGGTAGGTCATTAGTGGGTATGAGAAGGATTGATAAAACTTTATAAATTGGCTTCAATATTTTTGAGCAAAACAATTCTCAAACACATGCACATGTACATGTGTTTTATGCAGATTTATATATAACATATGTGTTCATATATGCATATATATGTATGTTATATTCATATTTATATATAATATGACTTGATAAATTGTGGAGACCACTTTGAGTTTGATATCTACTGAAACGAGGCAGTACAAAAACCAGGAACACAATTTGGCAGGTATTTTTGATACAAAGTCAGAAATTCATGGTATGTTCACTCATTCATTAGTTCAACAAATATTTATCATGCTCTTTCTAAATGTAAGGTAATGTGATGGGTGCTGTAGGGGCTTAAAAGGTGAATAATACATGATCCTTAGCTATGGGGTGGTTACAATCTAGGAGAGAAGGGAAGACTATTATAGAAGCAATTAGAAAAAAAAAAGCAGAAATAAAACATGCCTTGAGAGGCAAAGTGCTAGAGGTATTCAGAGGAAGGAGAAAGAATTCCTTGCTGAGAAGATTAGAGAAAGTTTCCTCTGGGGAGTAGCTGTAGATCTGAACCTTAAAAGGATGCTTTGGAGTGTTGAGGTGAGACCCACTACTCTATTCTAAGCCCCTCCCATACTTAACACTCTTTGTTCCCTATTATAAGCCCCAGAACCTAGCTCATTTGGACCCTTTCTGGTTTTTAATTCTCACCAACTCTTCTCTGGATAGAAATTCCAATGTAACTTGAGGGGAGAGATTCAGATATTCCCTATTCCTGATTCTGGAAAGAAACTTCAGATATGCTAAAAGATTTTGAGTACTATATGCTATAGGGAAAATATAGGGTCTAATGATCAAAGAAATGAGTTATAGGGTTACATAAATCTTTTTAGTTAATATGTCTTCCATCCACATACATAAGGAACCAAGTGAATTGTGTCTGTTTCTCTGCCCCTTCCTTTTAACTCTATTTTCCTTTTTCTTATAGACATTGTCCCAGAGTTATCTAACAAGGTGTTTTCTGACTTCTTGGTCTCTAACAGATTTCATTAGTCAAATCTGAGGATATATATGACATTTTAAAATATAGTTTTCCATTTCTTAATTCTAGGGTTAGAATTCCATAGACCTTGTCAGATACCCTCTTTTATGATCTCTGAAATGAGTTCACTAATAGCTATCTCTGGTTTAGGAAAGTCCTTTGTCTTGCCTCTGGCTCTGTGATTCTCTGAGAAAGAGTCCCTAAAAAGTTGCCTCTTTAAAAAATACAAAAACAACTTTTACCTTTTGTTTTATTTTAGATACTGAGTATCAGTTTCAAGACAGAAGAGCAGTAAGGACTAGGCATTTGGAGTTGTGACTTGGCCAGGGTCACATAGCTAGAAAGTACCTGAGACTAGATTTGAACCCAGGACCTCCCAGCTCCAGGTCTGACTCTCTATCCACTGAGTCACCTTGCTACCCCTAAAAAGCTGCCTCTTGCACTTCAAGCTATTTACTCTAAAAGTTATACCTAGCTCTATTGGAAGCTCCTTTTCCCTTTATGTTGATCTATTTTCTGTGTCCTCACTGGTTTCAGCTGAATCTGTTAGCCTTTCATGTGGATGGCATGTCTTTATAATGAATTTAGTTTTTTAAATCTTATACCATTATACCAGTTCTCTTCCCTCAGAGGGTCAAGCGACCAGTTCTCCTCACCCTTCAGTCTTAGAGGCAGTAGAGTACCAAAGAAAAGAGAAGATCTGGAGTCTGAAGATCTGAATTCAAATTCTGCCTCTGTTACTTACTTGGGTGTTCTTGGACAATTTATTTTATGTTTTTAGGATTCAGCTTCTTCATTTGTAAAATAAAGGGGTTTGGAACATTTATTTCTAAGATTCTTTTCACTTTTAAATCCTATGATTCACCAATTATAGCTTAGTTACAATATTGGCTACATGAGGTTACTACTGAAATTATTAAGAAAGTAGGGAGAAGTCAAGGAAATGATAGAAAACAGGCACCAGGATCTAGGTATGTTATTATGTATAGGTGGAGTAAACTTCAAAAAAGGCAGAGGTTACTCAGTAATAGCAATAAAAGGAGACTCTGAAAACATACTAGTGAGAAGCACAAAGCATGTATACTCCTTCTCCTGGCCAAGAGTGTGAGTTGGACTCAAGGGAAGATGCAGTTAGTGTTGGATGGCTAAATAGCCAATGACACCATGTTTTCTGTGGCTAGATTACTATAAATAAAAGGAAATGTAATGGGAATGGGATGAGTAGATAAAATATGGATAGTAATTTAACAATAGAACTGGAACTTCAGGGGATATAGTAGAAGGAAAGATCTTAGTGGGATAGGGACATGGGAGACGTGGAATTAATGAGTATTATTATGAGGGAGTGTGGAATGCTGGCCAGGGAAGGAAGCTTGAATCTAGACACCTTTTGACTCACAGAGATTCTGAGGAAAATCATATTCATAGATTTTCATACCCTTCTCAAAGCTATATTAATATTGATCTGATTATAATTTTTTGAACAATTAACAATGGATATCTTTCCTTGGCTCTTATGTGATAACATAGGCATGTTTCCTGGTGAATAGTGTTCTAGATTAGTCTAACACTTGGAATATACAACAGTATTAATCTTTTTATTGTTGTTTACCAGTCATTTTCAGTCATGTCCAATTCTTTGTGACCAATTTGGGGTTTCCTTGGCAAAGACAATGGAGTG
The DNA here is from genome assembly GCF_016433145.1 of Gracilinanus agilis. NCBI lineage: Eukaryota > Metazoa > Chordata > Mammalia > Didelphimorphia > Didelphidae > Gracilinanus > Gracilinanus agilis. The sequence goes on from NC_058130.1 coordinate 376,026,138, forward strand.
GCTTGCCATTTCCTTTTCCAGGTCCAGCACACTATCCACTGCACCACCTTAGCTGCCCCTATTTAATTAATCTCACAGTATATAAAATTGAGCATTTTGCATTATCATGTTTGCTCCCTCTGCCCTTAAAAGGAGAATTTACTAAAATAGATAAGTAGGATCTCAGCTATTTTAAATGAGTGTAGAAGGAACATCATGAATGAAAAGAGAGGTTCAAAAATTCAAGTTACTTTTGAAGAAAAGTGAACAATTTTGCCCCATTTAGTTTCAATGAGTAAACACTGATTTAGCACATACTGTATATACACTATTGTGTTAGATTTGGGGAGAAGTAGAGTTTAGATAAGCCAGAGTCTCTACTCTGATACAATTTAGTGCAAGGGGGAAAAGATACATTCATAGATAACTGTCATATACCATAATATATAATAAGTACACTAGACAGGTACAAAATAAAGGGCTATATCAAGGAAGACTTAATCAGTGGAGTATTATTTGAATTGAAGCTTTAAAAAAATGTCAGTTTAGTAAATGAAATGAAGCATGGGGAAATATTCTAGGTATAGAGAATGTAGAATTAAGAAAGTAAAAAACATGTTTGAAGAATAAATTACAAAGCCAATGCAACCAAGATTAGAAGGGAAGAAACAAATTGGGAAAAAAAATTTACAACAAATTGCTCTGATAAAGGTCTAATTTCCCAAATATATAAAGAACTAAGTCAAATTTACAAGAAACCAAGTCATTCCCCAATTGACAAATGGTCAAGGGATATGAATCGGCAATTTTCAGATGAAGAAATCAAAGCTATCACTAATCATATGAAAAAATGTTCTAAATCCCTCCTGATTAGAGAAGTACAAATCAAAACAACTCTAAGGTACCACATTATACCTATAAGATTGGCCAATATAACAGTAAAGGAAAATAATAAATGTTGGAGAGGATGTGGGAAAATTGGGACACTAATGCATCACTCGTGGAGTTATGAATTGATCCAATCATTCTGGAAGGCAATTTAGAATGATGCCCCAAAGGGGCTTTAAAAGAATACATGCCTTTTGATCCTACAATACCACTTACTAGATACCCCAAAGAGATAAAGAAAATGGGGATGGACCTGTTTGTACAAAAAACAAGTATAGCTGTGCTTTTTGTAGTGGCAAAAAAAGGAAACTGAGGGGATATCCCTCGACTGGAGAATGGCTGAATAAATTGTGGAATATGATGGTGATGGAATACTATTGTGCTAAAATGGATGATGAACCAAATGATTTTTGAAAGAACTGGAAAGGCCTATGTGATCTAATGCAGAGTGAAGTAAGTAGAACCAGAAGAACAATATACACAGTAACTGAAACACTGTGGGATGAACAAATGTAATGAATTTTGCTACTAATACAATAATCCAGGACAATTCTAAGGGACTTATGAGAAAGAATGCTATCCACATCTAGAGGAAAAAAACTGTTGGAGTAGAAATGCAGAAGAAAATATATGATTTATCACATGTTTATTTGGGTATGTTATTTGGGGTTTGGGTTTTAAAAGATTGCTCTATTACAAAAATGAATTCTATGGGAATAGGTTTTGAGTGATAATGTATATATGACCCAGTGGAATTACTTGTCAGCTCCAGAATCAGGGAGGGAGAGAAGGGAGGAAAAGATCATGAAACATGTAACCGTGAAAAACTTATGTGTAAATTTGTTACTGGAATAAAAGAAAATTTTAATTTTAAAAAAGAATGAAGTAGTCTAATTTGGCTAAAACATTATTATTGTTGTTGTTCAGTTGTGTCTGATTCTTCATGACCCCATTTAGGGTTTTCTTTACAGTTACTAAAATAATTTGCCATTTATTTCTCCAGCTCATCTTATAGATGAGTAAACTGAGGCAAATAGGGTTAAGTGACTTGTCCAGGGTCACATAGCTAGTAAATGTCTAAGGTCAGTTTTGAAGTCAGGAAGATAATTCTTCCTGGTTTCCGGCCTGACATTCTATCTACTGAGGCAAAAGTATAGAATATTTAAATTAGGGGAAGAATATAGGAGGAATATATATATATATATTATATGTATATGCATATATGTGTATGTATGTATACTTGTGTGTATTATATGTATATATCTAAAACAATAGATTTACTAGATAAAAATATGGTTGTTGGGTAAGCCCAGGGAAAAGATTAAAAAGTAATTGATTAAGTTAGTATCAGTGGGAAAATGTATGTAATTGTCCTTAGTGTTTTTGTTTTTTAAATCTTGTTCTCATAATGCATTTTGTTCTTAAATGTAATATTCTTTAGTATTTTTGCTTTGCTGTTTAATAGAATCTATCCTAAAGTTTTAATCTGATCTCTCACCATAGCATTGAGGTGACTTGAATTCTTAGAAGTTATTTGAGAGGGGCATAAGCTATTGCAAATTCCATCAAACTGGAAAGTAGAGTTTGATTCCTAGAATGCACTGCATTTCTGAAGTCTGGCGATCAAATTAAGCTCAGAAAACTTGATTACCACTTAGACTACAGGGCAAAGGGTATTTGGGGCACAACAACTCTCAAAAACTGTCTCAATTTACATAGAGTTGAAAAGTGTTCATGGAAGATTGCCTACTTCTATGAAATTACAGATCCTTGAAGAACTGGCATTCTACTAGAAATCTTTAAAAACTTAAAAATTACTAATTAAGTAGAAATATAATACTCATATATCAATAGAAAGCCAACTTGCTTAGTCAAGGAGCCATATATAAAACATCATTTCTCTCTTAGCAACAGGTACATTCTAACTGTAGGCTAAGTACCTAAGAACAAATAAGCAACTTCTGAGTGTTGGGCTTTCAAGCCTAACCCAATAAATTTATAGCATATCTTTTAGAGACAGAGCAACCACATAAGAAGTTTATATTGCTCTCAACAACCATTTATTATAGTTTTATGACTATAGCACTCTACCAGTTATATAAAAGACCTGAAAATGGAGAAGACTCTGCCCTTCACGCATTCCTAATTTAGGCAAAGAAACAAAACAGACATTTGCCAAATGGTTTAAGAAAATGATGAAGAAATGCTAAGCAGTTAAATGATAGTCTAGTATAAACTCTGTGTGTGTGTTGCTGAAAGTGACATGTTCAGAAGTGGAAGATTATGAGTATTCACAGAAGTATTATTTAGTGGTAGAGATCATAGCATGATAGGGATGGAAAGGATTTAAGAGATTATTCTCACATGAGCTAACTATCCCAGAATAATTTGTGCAAGGTCAGATGGCCTGTAAATGGCACAGCCAAGACCCAGGCCATTGATTTTTCCACTACCACACACTATATCTTATGCCAGAAGATTATATGAAAAAGCTTTAGCAAACTTACCTCAATAAGTCTTTCTATGTCAAAAGGATTTTGCATTTCAGACATTTGCTGCCATAAGAGAAGGAATATTAGGTGTTTTCTCATTTGTAAAGTGATAACAACACAGAACTAACCATTCATTGTTGCTGTGAGAAATGATTAAAATAAAGTGAAACTTTTACATTTATACTAATACTGTTTTTGGGAATTGGCTAGGCTATTAGTAGTGAAAGATTGTAAGTAAAGATGGGATTTTACTTAACCCACTGGGGTGATGATCTCTATAGGCTCAGAAAGCAAACTGTGTTCTCTTACTTAGGCCAGTTGGCAACCACTCTGACTTCAAATAAAAGGTAACGGGTTTATTGAAAGTTATGAATTAGGAGAGGGTAAAGTAAGATATGTGAGCTGAGGTTTCCCTACTCTTAATAAATTCTACCTTCCCCCACCATCTGAATTAGCAATGAGTCACTTTGATCATCAGCAAAATTGAGGCTATACTTACTCCCTCTCTGTCTCGAGTTTCTCGGTCTAATCTAGCTTTCCTAGGCTAAGCCCACATTAAGTATACTCTCTCATGAAAGTCACAGATTTGATGAGGAGTCAGGATCAGGTGTCAGGAGTGACTTAGTCACCTAAATAAGGCTAATGCCTACCAAAGGCAACTGAGAAGTTCAGGTCACTGTCTCTGGTAATTCCTGCTTGAGATTTCTTCAGATGTTGAAAACAGATTATGGGACCAAAAATGGATATCAGGAATTTGTTGAATAAGCACAGGAATGGATTGTAAATCAGTAGGAAGAAAGAGCTGGGTTTAGGAGGTATGTACTTCTCCAGGGTCCAAACCCAATTCCCCAATGGCAGTTAGGTCCTTCAGAATACTAACCCAGGATTCTGAGAACTTCCCCTGCCCTTCCTGGTTCTCTTCATTCCATCCACTTTGTATTTCCACTCTGGTTTATTTCCTTCTTTCCAAATTCCCAAATTCCCATTTATCAGTAGTCCATTAAGCAGATCACAGAATTATTTCATTTGAGGTTGAAAGAGACATTACATATCTTCTATTTTGACTTTATAATTTAATAAATAAGGAAACCGATGGACATAAAAGTTAAATGATTTGCCTAAGGTCATGTTATAGCTAATTAGTTATTAACAAAGGTGAGATGAGAAATCTAGGGAAACAGTCAGAAACTTGCTCAGAGTTGAGTTGGTACCAAACCAAGTAATAGAAACCTAGACTTAAAAATTTCCATCAAAAAATGTTATCTTCCACTGTTACTGCTTTTTCTGATGCAAATAGAAGCACCTCTTGCTTTATTTCACATAAGGAAGGATACTGTCCTCAAAGGTATAGATTAGACCTTCCAACTTTTCTTTCTTTAAATGTGCCATAGAAGAACCATGCAGTGTGCTAGATTTCCTTTCTTCAAAAAAATGGTATAACTATCACTAACATTTCTCTCCCTTAAATTTCCTCCCCAAATCAAAATGAAAAGAAATGAAAGGTAGTTATTGGATCTTTTCACAAATGTATGGATGAGAACAGGACAAGTATCATGGCTTTTAAACTAGTATCCTGAATTCCATCTACACTTAAAAAGAAGCACATGATGCATTTCATAGTTTTATGTGCAATACACCTTTTCTATTATTTGTATATGGAAACATTCATGTTTGTGTTTATCCAATTCAGAATGACAAAAATAAATTATTAATAATAAAATAAATATTGATTTTTAAAAATTGAATTTAACTTGAATAAAAGTCCTTGGGTTGATTATTCTAATTTGATATGACTGGCCCATGGTATCTCACGCTTTTGATGTCCTATTAACTCTTTTTATAAAATTCATCCCTTTAAATAAACACAATACATGAAAACCTAGAAGTTAAAAAAATACAATAATGAGATTTGCATTAAGAAAAACTTCAGGGGCAGCTGGGTAGCTCAGTGGATTGAGAGTCAGGCCTAGAGATAGAAGGTCCTGGGTTCAAATCCGACCTCAGACACTTCCCAGCTGTGTGACCCCAGGCAAGTCCCTTGACCCCCCCATTGCCCACCCTTACCACTCTTCCACCTATAAGTCAATACATAGAAGTTAAGGGTTTAAAAAAAAAGAAAGAAAGACTTCAGTGCAAGAACCCTGGAAGATGTGAATTTACCTAGTGTTTTAAAAATGCAATTTTATTTTTTTCAGGGAACTTTTCAAAAGCATATACTTTATAAAAATACTACACATGTACAATAGTTCAGATGACCATTTAACCTAACACCTATAGTGGCCTTAAAATTATTCACTTGGAAACAGACATTTTGGGAAACAAAATGATTAGAAACAAGATAGCAGATATATTGATAGCAAGGTTTTAGCTTTAATAAGCACTTTAGAAAGAACTTTTGTAGTATCTCTTCATAACAATTCTATGAAAGAGATAGGGCACTGTTTATCATCCTTATAGGTGAGATAGGGAAACTGAAGTTGAGAAAAATTAAATTAATTGTTTAAGGATCCATAACCAGTTAGTGGCAATGCCAGGAACAGAACTTGTGTCCCTTGGCTTCTAGTTTCATAAACTCTTCCTTCATCATTTTAAACTGGAGACAGAAGACAAACAGAACACAGTACCATGTTCTGCTCAGGGTAATTGCTGACCAATGAAATGATGCAAAATCAATGTTCCAAGGTACTCTGGCATTCTTGTGCAACCAAGTGGCATATTTTGCACACCATTCCTGTTCACCTCTTTTCTGAAGTAAATTCCAAGCTGTCCTTGTGAAGGTTTAAGTTGATCCTTAGAGAAACTGACTCTGATTCCAGGGATGGAAGGCATTATTTCCTACATTACCCAAACTCGGAAGAGAATGGTCTTTGTTATTCTGTACTCTTGTACAAAATAAGCTAGTCTTCAGCTGTTTAAGTGCTAAATGGGCTTACTTAAATGAATGACTTTTCCATGCTTTAAAAGCTACATGAACATACTTTCATTTTCATTTCTTCAGTACAATGGCTTCTACTTTAGGAAGAGAGAGATTTGCACAACAATGGACTAGAAAGACTAGAGTAAACCCATATTTTGAGAGGTTGGAGAGACCTAGAGCACGCTATATCCCTTAGACACTTATACTTAACACTTTGGGACTCATTGTGTTGCTAAGATTTTCTTGTTCTTTTCCCTTTTTAAAAGCAGGTGGGCTAAGACATTTCTTTGGAGGCTCTGTGAGCCATTTCTCCTGTGAGAGTCACATCCCGAGTCTGCCAAGGAATGAAAATTCAGACAATCACATGGATCATTCTGAATGGTGCCAAATAGATTCCACTGAACGCCACTGACAATTATTGCAGCACACGTCACTGAGAGATGTGGCAGCTCTTTCTCGAATCAGGCATGAGGCTTGTCCTTAATGCAACAAAGATGACAGCCATTTACCTATGCGGGCAGCGCTCCCTGTAGAAATAACAGTTTTTTTCCTTATTTGGGGGAAGGAGGAAGCTGCTGGGGAGAAAGTGTCTTCTCTTCGAATGGTTGACTTAACATCGCAAAGTCTGAGTTCTAGTTGCATGATCTCCCCTTCTACCACTGGCTTATTATTGTTTGCAACGGTCATATTTGGTATTAAGGAGGGGAAAAGTCACCTGCGCCAAAGATTAGGAGCAATATTAGAGAATGCCTACCATAGTCACAGAAGGTTAAGACTGGAAAGAGCAGACACCTCGTGTTAGAACCTTATTACCAAGAAGGGTGAACACACCCTAAAGTCGACCACAATTTGGTATAAATTAGTCCCACACTCCCGCAGCAAAGTGGTCTAGGGAGTCTTGTCAGAAAGGAGTGTAACTATAGGGTTGGAAAGGAAAGGAGGCAAAACAATTGGCGCGTACCAAGTTTAAAAACCTCTATGTATCAAAGCCAAGACTAACTGAGAAACTGTGAGGAAAGGAAGAAACGCTGGGAAGACTTAAGGGGAGGAGGGAAGAAGGGTGTATGAGCAGAGAGAGCAGAGCAGAGCAGGGACATAAAGAACAAAAGCCCTAGCTGAGTCTGGCGGCGGCAAGGAGGGAGCATGGGGTGTTTTGAATAATTATTAAAATTAGCATGTGTCTGCGCCATCCTGTGGGTGTGGTGCAGAGCGGAGTGTAAACTCTAGCAGGGCTGGAGCAAACATTGGATTATAGGCAGAGAGCCTGCCAGCCAGAGGAGTACAGGAGACCAGAGCAGGAGGCACACAGGGAGCGATGGCTTCGTCTCAAGGGAAGAACGAGCTGAAATTTGCAGACTGGATGGCAACTTTGCCAGAAAGCATCCACAGCATCCCCCTCACCAATTTAGCGATCCCAGGTATGAATGAAGAGGCTCCCCTGGCCGGGTTGGCCAGAGGGACTGGGGTGGGTTTGCCCTCTCTTTTTCTTTCTGCCCTTACACCCTGCTCTGCTTTATTTGCTACCAAGTGGTAACTTGCCACTGACTAGAGAGAAGATATTTTCTCAGGGTTAGGAGAGCACATACCCAAGAGCCTCTTGATTTCGGGCGTTTTGGAAATCCCAGGGGACCAGAACGCCGTGGTTGGTGTCAAGGTGACTGGGGTTTCCAACAGCTTTTGCATTAGGCTCTGTGCAAGGGTGGGAAGGGTTCCAGGGATGCTTGGAGTGTTACAGCCCCTTGTCTTCTCAGAACTATTTTTTTCTCCGACATTGGGGGCCAGGCGGAAGGAGCTTTGGAGAGTTGGAAAGAGGGGGTCGTCTTGAATAGCCAACCTCAGTGCGCCTCCTGGGGGTTCAGCTTTCAGCTGGAGGACCTCAGGCTCCTTCCGCAACGCGGAATTGAGCAGCTTCTGTGAATTTCTTGTTCAGACCCTTCTAGGGTCATTAATATTCTCCTTGGGGTCTTCCTTAAAGAGACAGAGCATCTTTCAAAGAGTCGAGGAAAGTTCAGAGGGACTAGAAGAGGCTGCCCTTGGAAGAGGTGGGCAGATGGCACACAGAAGAGAAAGGATACCTTTCCAGATGTGTGGGGAGAGAAGCTTGAGATCAGAGCAGGATGGGCTTGCTGGTCTTTGGTCTCTCAAGTACAGCTCGGCGTCAGCTCCAGAGAAGTACATGACAATGATGTGAAGAACTCTTGGTCAGAAAACCAAGCACAGGAGGTTGGGGAGGGAAAGCACTTTGATTCCAGGGTTAAAACTGGATGGGAGTTTAACTGGGAACAGGTTTTAGAGGCCAGGGAAAGGGTGAAGGAACAGAAGATAGGTAGGGGGAAGAAAAATTCTGCCACATGAATTGAGCCTCTCTGAAAGGTAGAAACAGCCGGACCCAGAAGGTTACAGGATCGTTCAGACTACTTCGGGCTGTAGAGGAAAGGCTTCTTTGACTGAAGCATGCTGAACCTTCTGGCCCAGGCTTATAGGAAGTAAGGAGTCATTTGCAGAGTGCCCAACACCTAGGGATACGTTCGGAACTAGGTAAAATTTGGCCATTACTCTCCAGTGGGGTGGAATGTGCCTAGAGAGCAGTAGATGCCGCTGTCCACTTCAGGACCTCGGTGAATGGGTTGTTTGACTCCTTGGGGCCCTCAGTGCCCTCTAGCCTGTTCAGATCCCAGGTTTTTTTGGCTTACATCAATTGCTCTGAGACCCGTCGCTTCCTCTTACCCCACCCCAGTCCCACCTCAGAGGATGGGTTCAGGTACTGGAATTCTCCAAAGGCTCTACTCAAGGACGGCTGATTTTGCTCAGTAACTGGATTTCTTCTGCGTTTGATGGTGAATTTGACATATCTTTTGCTACAACTATAGGCTATGACAGTGAGTAGGTATTCAGACATCTTGCATTCTCTACTCTGGGGTCCTAGAATTTAGAAATGTTTGTATTCTGACAGTAAAGATGAGGTTTCCCTTACGTTCTAAGGATCTTTCTCTGAAAAGAACACTTCTCAAACTCGAGTTTTCCCCCATCCAAGACAGGGATAGACTTGGATAGCCTGAGAATTACTTCCACAATCCTTCCTTTTCTTAGACTCCAGACTCCATTTCTCTTTACTAGTGACAGAGACCCCTGAGTTTCCAATTGTGTATAATTCTGGAAATTGTGTATAAAATATGTGATTGGGATTTCTGGGGACATCCTGGTCCTGATTTCCCAGCATCTCTGGTCCTCTATTTTAGTTTGCATCATATTTCATGTATTTGATTATACTTATATATACATTGTCTTGTCTGAACACTAACTACACTCCCATGTGGGCAGGGATTAAAACCATTTGACAAAACAGGAAAGAAACTGATTCAGGAGAGAGTTTGAGTGGCCTGAATAAGGTCACATAGCTAGTCCCAGGACCCAGGTAGGTGTAGACTTCATCACAGGAGCTTATTTAAGGTTCAGAGAAAAAAAAACGATGACAATTCTTTTTCATATTTTTCCACTAAAACACTTGTATACACACAAATATTTCAGTTTTTTTGAAGTTCATTCACACTTCACTATCCTCCATAAGATTTATATTTGGAAGACTGTTCATAGATCATCTAGTCCAATGCCCTCATCTCAATATATTAATGGGCAAACTGAGGTCCAGAAAGGTTGCTCCATGAGGTAGGTAGGCTAATTATTAATAGCCTCATTAGTACTTAGCATAATGTCTGGCACACAGTAGATGCTTAATAAATGCTAATTCCCTATCCCTAAAGATCACATGACTAATAAGTAAAACAGCCAAATTTTTACCTTTTTTCCTTTAAAACCTCTTTCCATTATATGACAACCCAAAAAAGAAGGTTTTTAAAAATTATTTTTGGAGAAGATTTGATATCCCCTCCCCCCCCAAAAAAATCCTTTGCTTTCACAGCAGTGTAACTAGTATGGAACAGTTATACAACAACATATTCAGATATGTATGGGCACAAAAGGTACAAGAGATTCAGTCTAGGATAGGATTGGCAATGAATGAGGAGTAAGAAAGCTTCCTTCCTTTTCTTAGACTCCAGACTCCATTTCTCTTTACTAGTGACAGAGACCCCTGAGTTTCCAAACTAAAAATCTGATATCAAACTCCAGACTTTTTGTCACTTACACAGTATTTTTGGTCCCCAATTTGAGATTCATCAGTAGGGATTTCCATTCTTCATTACTACACCAAAGAGAGAGTCTCTCTTGGCCCTGAGTCTTTGAATTTTTGGTGAGATAAAACTCCCCATTTCTAACCATTATACCAGAACATGATTTTCTTCATTCATTCATTCATTCAATTGGCACTAATTGTCTACTTGTGAAGAATATTATGCTAGGAATTGGGGAGATTCAAAGTTTAAATAGCTCTATTTGGAAGCTTATAGATCACCTAGTCCAATGCCCTCATCTATAGCTTTAGTCTAGTAGAGGACAAAATAGAAGCATATAACTATTATACACAACATCTCATTATATATAGATAGGTACCAAACATGGGGTTTTATATGGTTCTGGGAAGTGGTAATTGATAATGTAGAATCTTCCCCATGTTACTTTGAAAAGGAACTTTGGGGGTCATAAGGGTGTGAAATGATATCTATATAATGTAAAAAAATGGTAAAAATAAATTGGTGTACTGATTTATATTGTTGATTTGTCTTCCTCTTTTTCTGAGAAAAAAGTGCGAAGGGGACGTCCCTCTAGGAGAGAATAGGAATGTGGGGGAAATTGAAGTGATGGTAAAAAAAAAGATATTGATAAAATCTTTAAATAATAATTTGGAGCCAGGATGACATCCATCACCCCAGATTTTGTTAATTCAGCATGGAAAAGGGACCTGTGTGGAGATGTTTATCCCCTATAAACTACTTTCCTCCTTTTGGAGGAAAAAAAGGTGAAAGATTTTTTTTATTCTGAGAAGTCTAATTGGAGACTATTAAACACTAATGGAATAATTGCCTCAAAATCATGCTAATAGCTTCCTGGCTGCTACATGTTTACTTGGCCAGTTGTTCCAGCTTGAATTAAGTAATTATCTCCACCATTTAAAGCTTTTCCTCTACCACCAAATAAGTGTTTCAGTGATAGGAGGTATTTCTGCTGGAGCATCCTTAATACTTTGGGTTTCCTTGGTTTTGATGATTGGAAGGTGAAAAGTGGTCTAATTAAGAGCTAACAGTTGGAACAGCTGACCTGGATTAAACCTTTTGTTATAGAAAATAACAATCGGCAGGTGTGTTATATTTATCACCCAAAGTCAGAACAACTATTTAAATATTTTCCAAGTGACTGTATCTTTTAATGTTTTCAGTGGCTGATTTGCATTTAAATGGCCCCATGATTTTGGTATTGATGGGGTTGAGGAATCAAGTTAGTCATTGGTATTAGTTGTTTTACTTTTCAATTTGTTTTCCAAAAGAACTGTTACTGCTATAGCACAATGAGCAATCTTTCCCATTTGCCAGACTTTTCAAGGCAATTTATCATTTCTTTTTCTCTGGGACACCAAATTAAATTCTGATTCATAAATGTTTGTTTAATGATATCCTGGCATTTGCATTTTGAATCACACTCCCCCTTGCTACAAATTGCAGAAGTAGGGGAATTTGTGCAAATGCATGGTTATTTAAACAGAGCCAAAAAAAGAGGGAAAGCTATAAGAAAAAGATTAAGGCTGAGCACACAATAGTTGAGGCCACCTTGGAAAACCTTCCTATTGCTATGGGCTACTGATGGCTTCTCACATTTTTTTAAATTTTAAACCCTTAACTTCTGTGTATTGACTTATAGGTGGAGGATTGGTAAGGGTAGGCAATGGGGGTCAAGTGACTTGCCCAGGGTCACACAGCTGGGAAGTGTCTGAGGCCGGATTTGAACTTAGGACCTCCTGTCTCTAGGCTTGGCTCTCAATCCACTGAGCTACCCAGCTGCCCCCAGCTTCTCACATTTTTAAAGGGAGTTTATTTATTCTAATAGAAGGTATTTTAAGAGGAAATAAGTTTAGGGCTTTCTAAATAGAATTCCCCTTGATGATAGATCAACTAGAAAAGGATACAAATTATTTAGCTCTTAGTTGGTCCTGATGTAGCTTTGGGAAATATTTATTTTTGTTTTTTTTAAGTTAATTGACCTTGTAATAGAAAAATTTGGGTTTTAGGAAAAGCTCTCAAAACTTAGAGCAATTGTGAGGACCTTTTTTTTTCTTTTGATGAGGAGGTGCTTTTATAACTAAATTCCTCTCTCCATAAAACCAGCATAATAGTTATCTTCAATTTATTTCCTTTGGAAAATGCTAAAGCATTCCTCCATCACCTCCAAAGACATAATTAATACATATTAACCTGTTAACCTTGCCAAGTCAGCAGTAACAAAATATTGGGATATAATGGAGGAGGCTACTTCAGAAACCTTCTCATTTAAAAAATGTATACTAATTTATTTATCAGATGAATTTTGTTGATGCCTTTTGTTTTTCACATCACAATCATTTCCAAATATTTCCCCCTATTTTCACCCAATGATACTCTTCTGTAACAAAGAAAAGCAGTTACTTCAAACAACTAATGTGACTAAGTCTAATAATGAATGCAATATTGTATGCTCAGAAACTGTTAATTCTTCTCTGGGGCCAAGATTGACCATTACATTTATTCATTGTTTGGTTTCAATGTTCTTTTTGTTCAAATCGTCATTGTCTGTGTATTATGATCTCTAAGCTTTTCTGATCCACTGATTTTTTAATTTTTCTTTAAATGACTCATATTTGTTATTTATTTCAGCACAATGATATTCCATGATGATCAGAGTTTTCTCAGTAATTATCTATTTTTGATCTTTTAAAATAATGACCAAATATAGTCAAATTTTTCAAAGTGTTTTCTTTATTACCTCATTTGATTCTCATAACAACCCTGTGAAGTAGGTATTACAAGTATTGTTATCCCTTTTTTACAGATGAGGAAACAAGTTCAGAGAGGCTGTTACTTGCCCCTAGTCACCTAGCTAGAAAGTGGTGCTGCCATTCTTCTGCCTTTTCCTTTATTCCTCTCTTCCTCCTCCATTCTTGGCCACTTAGGACTCATTTAAGATCACTAATCACCCATCTTGAATGAGATGAGTCATCCACTCAACTCCCTTCAGTGAGATGGAGGACCACCAGGCCTTATCATCTGCCCTGCCTCCATATCTATAGACCACTGACACTATCATCTGATCTGTTGAGATAGCATGAGTACCCCTGAATTTTGCTAGCAGTTTTGCAGCTGAACTTTATCCCCCCCCTCCATTAAATTATAAGGTATTTAAGAGCAGAGACTCCTTTACCGTTTTCTCTTTGCATTTCTAGAATTTAGAACAGTACATAATAAGTACTTAATAAATGTTAATTCATTCATTTACCTGTTAGAGTTAGAATGTGAACTGAAGCCTTTCTGACTTCAAGTCCAACATGCTATCCACTGCACTAAGCTAAGCACCTGTAGAGGGTAAAGGCATTTATTAATCATCTTTAGCAGTCAGTAAGCAAGACAATCTTTCAGAATAAACCTAACTACTCATATTAATTATTTTAAAAGGCTTTAAGAGATTACTTGATTTAGTGTCTTTGATTATCATTGTATTTCTGTCACTTATCTACCCAACTTGCCCCTTGGCTGACTGAAGAGATGCCCTAGTTGATATTCCTGCCAAAAGTTCTAATGGGGGCTAGAACTGCAGCCCTTAATTAAGCTCAGTATTTCTTAGCTTAATGAACCTAGTTAGAGAGCATTTCTGATAAAGTAATCTTTCCAAGTTCATTCTATACTTTGAACAATCAAACACAAATGAGATTTCATTCCTGCCAAAATGGCTCTTAAGTCACCAGTAAACACTTTGGATAAATGTCGACCCTTTCCACCTCATTTCCTTTCCCTGTATGCCTCAGCTGCAATGCACCATGAAGCTCATTAATAGCAGTGATGCTTTTAAAATCAGCACACCTGGTTCAACCAGTCGTGATTTATGAAAGCTTTTTTAAAAAACACAACAGTTTATCACCTTTCTTGGCCATCCTCTCTCTTTTTGAATGGTGCTCTTGACTGGACTTTTAGGCTTAGCACAGATGAGGTAGTAATAGCCTGGAATTCTTTGGAAACACAAAAAGCAAAAGATAAACCTCATATCAAGTGGATTTTTGCTGAAAAAGAAACTTATTTATCTACTACATTTGAATTTATGAGTACAAACTTATTGGTTCTAAGCCTGTTTTTATAGGAATAGGAAGTAACTTCTAGATAAGCCATGGTGATAACTTCACTTTTCCAGAGGTCACTTATCTATTATTTTATCTACAAAGACAATAATCCAGAAGTCAGATATAACAGAAAAGGCTGCCAAAGAGCCAATAGTGATGTTACAAAGTATGCCAAGAACTTTGCATATAGAATATTTCAGCACCTCATTCAAAATCCATTTATTCTTATTTTAAATTCAAAGCAAATGCCTTTTATCTAGACCAGTGGTTCCCAAACTTTTTTGGCCTACTGCCCACTTTCCAGAAAAAAATATTACTTAGCTCCCTGGAAATTAATTTTTTTAAATTTAATAGCAATTAATAGGAAAGATAAATGCACCTGTAGCCATTACTGCTCTCCTGGATCACTGCAGCACCCACCAGGGGGCGGTGGTGCCCACTTTGGGAATCACTAATATAGACTATGAAAAGTAGTTGGGAGGCTAATCCTTTGAGTTATCCTATCAATACATACCTCTTAGATAGACACTGGTGAAAAAAAATGAGTTGGTTTTAGGACTGAATAAAAGAACGGACCAGACTGCATTTGGGAAGCTTTATAGTGCTTTTAATGATCTCAAGCTGTTTCCTGGTGCATTTCTCTGACACATATTATCCCAGCAATGGTGTATGGTTAGAATTTTTTGACCACCATCATGCTCTGAAGAATCAATTATAGATGATACACAGAGCAACGGTTTGAACAGTGGAGTAAAACAAATAGAATGGGGGCCACTAAGCCATATATATTGATCCCAGCTATGTGTTATTTAGTTTTTAAACATAATGTTTATATTTTATTTTATATAATATCTATATTTTATTTTACTATTTATTTATTTTGTTTATTAATTATATAATTGGGAAACTTATTTCCCAATTACATTTTAATCTACTTTGGGCCACAGTTCCAGTACTGTAGGCTGCATGTGGTTCATGGGCTGTATAATCATGGTGAGCATAAGTCAGGTATAGCATATTTCTAATGATGACCTGGGTGAAATAAATGATAGGAAGGATATCCTTGAGGACACCTGATTAGAAATGTGGGCTGCTTATATGGTGGAGTGAGGAATCACAGCTTGTACTCCTCTGGTGGCCTTGGAATGTATATAAATCCTAGAAGAATTCATCTCATACTTTTTATGCATCTACTGCAGATGTTCTATTAAATAACAAGAATTTCCCAGGATAGGAAGTTATAGGGGTGGCAATTCATGCCAGTGAAAGAAATACTGATGTCAGTGAGATCACATGTCTACTAAATCACTTAGATGTAATTTAAAACAAGTTTGGTTATTAAATTTCCCAGGTTACATCAAATTAGAAGGAGGGATTTGGATTTGGAAGGGGCTTTTGATGTCATCTAATATAGTCCTCCTACTCCCCTGCATGAATTCCCTCTAAAAACCTCTGAAAGAATAGTAATTTATCTTCATGAATACTTTAGCTTGTGATGGGAAACTTACTACTTCTATTTGCAGCCCATTCCCTTTTCTAATAGCTCTAATCATTAGGAAGTGCTTTATCTAGGGCTAAAATCTTCCTTCTTATAATTTCTATCTATTAATTCTCCTTCAGCCCTTTGGAGACAAGCAAAGGATGTCAAATATCTTGTTCAGATATGAAAACAGCTATTATATCCCTCCATAATGGTATCATAATGAATTTCACTAATATGGATCCTAGATGATATTTCTATAACATATTAATGTTTAGAAACATTTAAGCTTTAAAATGTTTTTACATAATAAATTTGTTTACTTAACAATTATGTTTCAATACTTTAATGACATACTTTTTCATTAGTGTGAGTGTCCCATCTACTGATGCAGATCCCAACCCTGTTATAAGGAAGGAAGGAAAGAAGATTGAAAGAAAAAAAGGAAGGAAGGAAAGAAGGAAAGAAATAATAATAAATAATGATAAAAGTTAAATGACTAAGTGTTTTAAAATATTATCTCATTTGATCCTCACAAAAACCCTAGAAGGTAGGTGCTACTATGACCCTCATTTTACAGATTAAGAAACTGAGGCAAACATAGGCTAAGAGACCCATAGTCAATGAGCTTGTAAAGATCTGGAGCCAGATTTCATCTCATTCTTTTTTTTTTAATATTTTTAAACCCTTAACTTCTGTGTATTAGTTCCTTGGTGGAAGAGTGGTAAGGGTAGGCAATGGGGGTCAAGTGACTTGCCCAAGGTCACACAGCTGGGAAGTGTCTGAGGCCAGATTTGAACCTAGGACCTCCCGCCTCTAGGCCTGGCTCTCAATCCACTGAGCTACCCCACTGCCCCTTCATCTCATTCTTAATTCCAGCCTAGCACTATCTACTGTGCCACCTAAACTCATTTGATCCTCATAACAATGCTGGGAGGAAGGTGCTAATATTATTATATTATTATTTTACCTGTGGAAGAAAAAGAAGTTGAAGTGACTTCCCTAAATTCACACAGCCAGTAAGCATCTGAGGCTGGATTTGAACTCAGGTCTTCCTGATTCCAGGTAAGGCATTCTACCTACTGTACTGCCTAGTGGAAAATGTTCCTTTGCACAACAAAATGTCTTTTTACTGACAAATAGAAAAGCTGCAAACAACAGACAGAAGGAATAAAGCATCTTGGATTATCTAGTGTATAGATTAGTATCACTATATACCTCAATATCCTTTGAGGGCATAATTATATTTAATCATAAGATTTTAGATCTGGTATTCATCTGATCTAATCCCCTTCAGATAATGACTTTCTCAAGGTCTCAAGTGTAGAAAGTGAATGCCAGTATTTTATAATTCCCAATCCAGCATTTTTTCCATTTTACAGATTCAAGCCAGCACAGTATAAGAGTAATACTGCAATCACAAAAGAAAAGACAGATTTAATTTGGTATACTCTATTTAATAAGACAGAGGCAGATATGATACATAAAGATTTCTATCCAAAATGGTTAAAACAAAGCAAAAAAACAACAAACTGCTGCCAAGTTTCTCTAAAAACTTTACTTGAATGGGATATCTTATTTTCTGAGGATGACAATAAGTGAGATATTATAGTTCTCTGAGACCTGCCACCCAAATTTAGTGACCGACTATCATCAAGTCTTTTTTATCTATCTCAACTTCAGAGTATATACTCCTATGGCAGTCCCTTAAGACTGCTCCTCCCCAGTCCTAGTCTTTCCTCCTGTGATCCAGTTACACATTACCAATTGCCTTTATGATATCTTGAGCTTTATGTGTCATAGGCTCCTCAAATTTAACAGGTATAAAAAAGAATTAATTACTTTCCCTCCTCCCCCCCCAATTTTCCTTTATTCTCTATTATGGTTAAGGACACCATCGTCCTCTTAGTCACCCAGATCCAAACTTTGGCATCATCTTTGACTCTTTATACCTACTCACCCCGAAAAGCCAACCATTTGAAAAATCATGCCATTTCTGTCTTCACATCCCTCTTGCATTATTTGCTTTTCTCCACTTACACATTTGCTCCCTCTGACCCCTTCCTCTAGTTCATACTTTCATCCCTCTTGCCTGCATCATTGCAATAGCCTTTTAACCCATCTCCTTGCCTCAAGTATATTCCCACTCCAATCTGTTCTCTGTTAAGCTGCCAATGTGATTTTTAAAGGGTAGGTCTGACTGTGACACATTCCATTCTCTGTGAGCTCAAGTGACTCAATATTATCTCTATATCTTGGGTTCCTCATATTGAGTTCATGAACTTAAGAAAACCCAGATAATTGTATTTAAATATAATTGGTTTGCTTTATAGTACTACATGTTTTATTTTATGCATTTTAAAACATTATTTTGATTAGGGGTCCGTAGGCTTCCCCAGCCTGCTAAAGGATCTATGATAGAAAAAAGGTTAAGAACCATTTTGTGGTATCAAATATAGATCATTATATTTGGTATTTAATAAGAGTAATAATAACAGACATGAATATGGTGCTTTTTATGTCAGTCACTTTACACTTATTACCTCAATTGATCCTTACCAACAATCCTAGGAGGTAGGTATTGTTTTCCTCATTTTGTAGATGAGGAAACTGAGGAATATAGAAGTTTCATAGTTCCTAAGTGTTTGAGGCTAGATTTGAACTCAGGTCTTCCTGACTCTACACTCAATCCTCCATAGACTATGCCACTTCACTGCTTCACTTCAAGATCTTTTTTACAACCTTAGTCCTTCCTTCCTTGCCTCCTTCCATCTTACTCCTTTTCTTGAACTCTAAGATATAGCTATAATGGGTTGTTCTTCAAATAAGAAACTCCATCACTTTTTCTGTAGTTTCATTAACTGTAACTCTTTCCCTCCCTTACTTCTCTCTCTTCATTTCTCTGACTTTCTTCATGATGTAGCTCAAATCTTTAGCAAGAGGCTAAAGTTGTCTCAGCTACCAGTTTCCTTCTCAAAGTATCTTCTCTCTACTCTATGTATTTTGTGTGTACCTAGTTGTTCATTCATTAACTTCTCATTAGGATAAAAGGTCCTGAAAGTTAAGAACTAGTTTTCAAAATTATTTTGTTACATTTAAATACTGAGTTAACTCGTTGCTCCCCTCCCCTTCCCCATTAGAAAAGGCATCATTTCATAAAAAAAGATATGTGAATATTTATAAAACCATATCTCATTTATTCCTATTTATTAATTCTTTCTCTGGAGATGAACCTACACAAGTCATTCTTCAAATAATATTTCTATTGCTGTATATAAGGTTCTCTTGGTTCCTCATTTTTATTTTTGGTATCTCTTACATTTAGCACATTGCTTAGCTCATAATAATACTTATTACTTGACTGGCCTGAAGATCTTGTGCTATGGGAATATCTTTTCTCCTCGTTGGTAGCAATGCTTTATATACTTATTTTCTTGAGGTGTGTAATCTATCTATCTATCTATCTATCTATCTATCTATCTATCTATCTATCTATCTATCTATCTATCTATCTATCTAGTGATTCTTTTACTTGGCAATCATAGAGATATACACTATATGTGTCCTTTAAAAATAAAGTTTCACCTCTAGAAGTTTATATGTACTACCTTTTCTACCAGACTAAAGTATACTGTAATTAGAAACTGAAATTTTAGAAAACATCATGCTGTGGAAAAAATCACTGGATGTGAATAAATGAATGAATGAATAAAAAAGCATTTACAAAGCACCTAGTATATTTACAAAGCACTGGTATGAGCACAGAGGATAAAATGGGAAATATATTTGGAGTCAGGTGATCTGTTGGGCAATGCCATAATACTCTCTTTATAATTTTGGACAAATTACTTAATCTCTCTGAGCTCATTTACTCATACAATAAAGTGGAGGATTAGATCAGATAAACATTCAGATTTCTCTCTTTCTACTTCCCTCCCACCTCCCCTATCTCTCTCTCCTTCTCTCTGCCTCTTTGCTTTCCTCTTCTGTTCCATCCTCTTGTCTCCTCTCTTCTCTTTTCTTCCTTGTCTCTTTCTTTCTTTTTCTTCTAATACAGATATAGAAAGTATTAGCAAAGCTAGATTCCACCCCAACCCAACACATACAAATCCTTTAAATTTCTTTGATGTTGGGAAATTCCAGTGATGAAACCCTCTTTAGTAATTAAATTTTGTACTTATTCTGAAATTTTTAGTCCCAGACAGTTTTCTAGGGATATTGAGAAGCTAATTGATTTGGCCAGGATCATACACCCAGTATGTGCCAGGGGTAAATTGTCCTGACCCTGAAGTCAGTCAGTCCTCTATCTACCATGATACTTCTAATGAAACATGCTCCATTTATATTAAGAATGTGTGTGTGTGTGTGTGTGTGTGTGTGTGTGTGTGTGTGTGGTGGTGGTGGTGGTGGTGATGGTGGTGGTGGCCAAAGAGGAAGAAGGAAGAAGAAATGATTAACCATTCTTGAGATCCATCCAGCTCTGACTTCCCCCAGAGACAAGACAAACAGATGGGCCACTGATTTGTTGGCTGTGCAATTATTATGTTCCTTTATTCCATTACCAATCCTGGGAGATTGTCATCTCCTGCACCAGTGTATTTTAAATGCAAGCTAGCATAATATAGAATGCTTCACATAAGTTGATTTTTAGAAAGTCTTCATGCCTATTTATCCTTAGTCAGCATTATAAATGACATTTTTTTCTTCCCTTATGCACAGGGAGGATTGTACATCTAAAGAGGAAACTGACTCCTAAGAGGTCATAGTTTCTGTTTGTCTGTGGTTTCACCCTCTCTTCTTTACAATACCATATGTTCACTTACCATATGTTTTGTAAAGGCAAAGCCTGGGTATATGGCATGAGTCCTGAATGTAATTGCCGCTGTCATCTTTTCTTGGACCACATATCCCCTTTTCCACCTGGCAAGGGAGAAGTAGAATTACTGCAATGAAGTTTCAGTGCCCCACACTTCCCTCCTAGGTCCAACCAGACTCTTTGCCTGTTTCAACCCTGGTCTGGTGCTTCCCAGATCAGAACAAAACTAGCACAGGGAATTAGGATTGGAAAATAGAAATTAGTTTGGGAGATTTTTCAGAATTGATTTTTCAGAATTTTTCAGAATTTCAGACACTGGATGTGTCATTGGCAAGCATAAGAGAAGCAAATAGAATTCCAAAGAAAGGAGGACCAGAGAGGAGAAGATCATGAATCTGAGTCTAGAAGGGATGACTAATCAATCCCCTTACTTTCAAGAGGTATTGAGGCAAGGAAAGTTGTGCCTCACTTTTGGGAAATACTTTCTCTCAGGAAAAATGGAGACTTGAGGAAAAAACCTTGCAGGAAAAATGGAAGAAGTGATTCATCAGGTGGCATTTTAAAATAGACTCAGCAAACAACTACACAGGCACATTGCATGGTAAAGTAACCATAGCTGCACATCAAAGCACAAAGGAGCCTTAGTGATCATTTCCAATGCCCACATTTTCTACATGAAGTGCCTGACACCCCAAAAAGGGAAATGATTTACTCAAATTCATTCAAATAGTTTCAGAATCAGGACTAGAAGCTAATCTCCTGCCTCCCAGTCCAAGGGCTTTTCCCAATACACAAATGGTTCCCAATCTATGAGGAACACTAATGCTATGGTAAAAGATATAGGAATGCATGTCATTATAGAAGTATTGAACTTAAGTCCAATAAAAAATGGAACATGAGATAAGTTAGAATAAATAAGCAAATGTGCTACTTAAAGATGGAATAAAGACTTATCTATTTAATCTTTATCATCCTTCTATTTTTTCACTTAAATACAGGTACTATTGGAATGACTAAAATACAAATTCATTTAAAAGTGTTATTGAATGTATAATAATCTTTTAATCATGCATTTTAAATGAAAAAGTACTAATAATGGAATAATAATGTTAAATTCTGTGTTATATGTTTATATTATAAAATAATCTCTTTTAAATTCTTTGATGTTAAAAAGGCAACCTCATATTTGAAATTAAGTCAATAAGCATTCATTAACTATTTTTGTGAGTGATATTATTCTAAGCAATGGGGATGCAAATAAAGGTAAAACATAGTCTCTACCCTTAAGAGTGAGGAAGAAGTTAGATGACCTCCATGAAGCCATTCCTCCTAGAATAATTAAATCTCAGACCCACATGACTGATTTGATTTTGGTTTGTGATAGATTTGTTTTGTTTGATTAAGCATAACTGTCATCAAGATTTCATTTTTTGGTTTAATGGGGGGAAGTAGGAGGAAGAGAAACTAAGTGTGCATTAATCTGGAAAAAAAGATATAGTATTTCAGAGCTGGAAGGGACTATTATAGCCATTTAACCCAAACCATATGCCCTAAAACTATCCAAAAGTGAAATGGGATGCTCTGGCTCAAGTACCAATGGTCCTTTTATACTTTATTTAGTGATCTCCATTGGTACTTGAGCCAGAGCATCCCATTTCACTTTTGGATAGTTTTAATTGTTAGATATTCCCTTACATCAATCATCAATTTGATTTTTTGCAGTTACTACCCTCTAGGATCAAGCAGTGTAAGTTTCATTCTTCTTCCATGTGACTGATTGTCCTTCAGATATTTGAAAGTAGTGACCATATTCCCTCTAAGTCTTCCAAACTTCAATATAAACATTCTTAGTCTCCAATAAATTATCATATGATATGAACTTGAGGCCCTTCATTCATCATCTTGGTTGTCTTTCTCCAAATGTTCTGTTCTTTGAAAATGCCTAATTTCTGTGCACCATGCATGAATTCTTCAAAATGCTTCTTCTCTGGGATATGACTCATTCCCCTCCATACTCAAATGTCAGCTTTATTAGTTAAATTTTAGAGGAGACTTTCAGTTATGTATAATCCAGACAAAGAGAATAAAGCATTGGTTATAGTAAAGTTTTATGTTCATCATCTCAGTTAATCTTTAAAATAATCCTACAAAATAAGTCAACACAAACTACCTCTGAACTGTCACCAGACATTTAAAGATGAAGAAAATTAAGGCAGCTAAGTAGCCTACCCAATGGCACAGAGTTAGTAATTGGGGTAGCCAGGATCATAGGCCACAGAAGGACATTAGAGATCATACAGCTTAAATGTTATGATTTCCTTAAGGATACAGTTAGGAAATAACAAAGCTCATATTTGAATCTGAGCCTCTAACTTCAGAATTCAATGTGATTTCCACTACATCAAGCTAAATTTCAGAAAATCACAAATTTGGAAGTTTATTCCTCATATTTCTTTTTAAGAGATACATGAAAATCAAAGAAGTATACATTAGATATTTATCAACCTGATTTCTGCCACTTAGAACATTAGTAGAAACTTATCCTAGTGTCCTACCTGCTCAAGAAAAATTGATGATGTGGGTAATGATGTTGGGGCACTTGGAAGACTTCCTAGAGTATCCTGAATCATCAAAAAATGTTTATTTTCAAAATAGTTTGATGTTGTCTTTTATTATAGCTTTAGGTCAACTTTCATTTAACCCTGGTACAATATTAAATTAGCCACAGCATCTCATTCCCCAATGACTTTGAATTAAAAGTAAAGATTAGCATACTCAGTACTGATGAGAATATGGCTCATGTTGAATAGGAGGCTTTAAGTAAATTAAATTATGATGATATAGTGATCAGTGTTCCCTGTAAGGAATGAAAGGCATCATTGCTATCTCTGGGACTCATGGGCTTACTTGTGATTGACCTCCTTGGGACAATTGTCATAATATTAATAGACATGAGAGAAATCAGTATTTCTCAATTCCTGTTTTGCTTCTCTCTTATCAAGGAGTATCACCTACAAAAGAGCACCCATTCCTATTGAAAACCCTGGAAAGTATAGGAATAGAAGGACCTTTCCTAAAAATAATAAACAGTATATACCTAAAACCATCAACAAGCATTATATGCAATGGGGATAAATTAGAAGCACAGAGGCATTTTTAAAAAAAGCTTAACTCTCTGATAATTCCCTGGTATTCTGCTCATAGGGCAGCTAGTTGGCACAGTGGATAAAGCATCAGTCCTTGAGTCAGGAAGGCCTGAGTCTCACAATTTAGTAGCTGTGTGACCCTGGACAAGTCACTTAACCCTACTAGCTTCAGTTTCATGTATAAAATGAGCTGGAGAAGAAAAGAAAAAGCCACTCCAGTATCTCTGCCAAGAAAGCACCAAAATGGGAAGAGTCAGACATGACTAAAATAACTGAACAACAACATACTAGTCACAATTTAGACGAAAGTTGGAGATATCATTGCTTTGAATAATCTTTGGAGAATTATGGGAGACAAGAATAGGTGCTAAATGGCTAAGAAAGACAAATATCCTAATAGTCAAAAAGTGAGGAAAGGTATATCAGAGAAACTATACACCAGTAAACTGGCCATTGATGCCTGGGAAAAGCAAAATGTTAAAATAGTTTATTTAATACAAATTATAGACAGTTTGTGAGAATATAGAAAAATTCAGAACAAATTTCATTTTCTTTTTTGGAAGAGTACAAAATTGGACCTTCACTATAGTGCTCCATCAATACTTCATTATGGAAATGAAACTGATATCAGCAGAGCATAAGCTCCCTCTGGTCCTACCAAACTGAAAAACTTTGATTATGGACCTGGTTGTGATAGGATATCTTTCCCTTGAACCCTAGGCTAGCTAAGGTTATAGAACCTCCCTATCAAGTTAACCACAGAATGATGGTTTTTGCCAGTTCTTAAAGTTGGAGACCACAGGAAGGTGATAATCTGTATTGACTTAAAGAAATTAATATATATTACATCAAGAATCCTTGACAACTAGTCTTGCACCAGGTGATTTATATCCTGTTTCATGTAAGGCACTTGAAAAATCTCTCTTCACATCCTTATGGATGATATTGGGAAATGTAGATCAGATAATATATCCAGGTGGATTGGTACCTCCTATAACAGTGATATAGTCAACGAGTATTGACAAATGTGTTCATATTAGTATTCATGTCAACCAGAAGGGAAGTCATTTACAGTAAACTTTAGTGTCCTCTGTACTTAGCCCTGCCCTATTCAACAATTTTTTTACCAATGGCTTAGATTAAGACTTAGAAAGAATGCTTATCAAGACTTTGGATGACTTAAAGCTAAGAAGAATAGATAATAAACTGAATTGCAGAATCATGTTTCAAAAAGATCTTGACAGGTTGGAAGAATGGATTGAAACCAACTAGATGAGATTTAATTGAGAAGAATGCAAAGTGCTGCACTTAGGTTTAAAAAATAGAATGGGAGAGACCTGGTTTAATAACAGTGAATATGACAAAGATCTTGAGTTTTTCATTGATTGAACACCCCCTCCTCAAACCATATCTAGTCTTAGGTCACATAAATAGAATTAGAGAGTTGAGATCAAAGCTGTTAATAGTCCCACTAAAACCTATGCTAGTCAGCCCACATCTAGTAGAATGATATTTCATTCTGGTTACACCATAAGACAAATATAAATATGCTGGATCTGTCCAAAAGAGAGTCACTGGGAATATAAGGGGTCTGGAAACTAGCTTATACAATGAGTGATTGGGAGAATTGGTACCATTTAGCCTGAAATACCTTAATTTGGCAGAAATGGGGGCATAATTGGGCACTGTCAAATATTTGAAAGATATGGAAGGCGAATTGGATTTATTCTATGTGATTCCAAAAGGTCTAGGGCAGGCTGATAGATTTTTGTTCAATACAAGGAAGAACTTTCTAATAGTCAGAGTTGTCAAAAATGGAAGGAGCTACTGTGGGGGACTAAGTTTTAATAGAAGCATTCCTATAAAGTCTAAAGATGTCTCCAAAGGGCTATTTGTTATGCTAATGACATATGTCTTGTCCTAAGGAACCCATCATGCCTGGCAATCTCTTTCCAAAACTAAACTAGGAGAATTTCAAAAACACTAAATTCAGACAAGTTTCATGAGGAAAATCTGCTCTTCAGTTTGTTTTTTTTCTGATCATTTTTATTGGTATTTAGCGGTGTTAAAGGACTCTAGGACCAAGGACTCCATCCTACCATTTACTCAGCCTGCCTCAAATCAGTGTTGAATACCCATCCAGGTATCTGCAGGACATGTACTATTTGGTCGCTGTCTTCTGTACAACAGCTGGATCACTTTTTATAGGGAAATCACTTAACAGATGCACTATCATTGAAATCTCTAAGTTTCCAATGCATTCTCCACACAAATCATAAGATCAGAGCTTTAACACTGGAAGGAACTCAGAGGTCATTTAATCAATCTCACTCCCTTTTAGAGGTGAGGAAATTGGAGCCTTATGAGGTTAAGTGACTTGCCCAGGGTAATATAAGTAGTAAGTAGCAGAAATGATGGAACCTGGTTTAAATCTAATACCTTGGATTCCAGATAGATTGCTCTCTCTCCTGAGCCATTCTGATGTTAGTTTTCTGTCTATGTTCCTACATCCAGCTTATTTAGGAAATCTCACCATGGTTTATTTTCTTATGATTGGACAAATAATCAAACTTTGCACCTTTTATACTCCCTCAATTGCTTTTCTTTGTCTAGACCCCAAACACACATTGACTTCACAAACACAGCAGTGAAGTTGTTATGTAATCATTTAAAAACACCTGTGAAATCCATAATTGGCTGCCTCACAGCATCTCCAAGTCTTAAGATTTGGAGAAGATTCATATATTCAATGGGAGACTTGACTAGATGACATCTGAGACATCTTATACCCATAAAGGACTTTATGTCTCTCAGAATTATCATCAAAGACATATCTTCCTTACTAAAGGCTATCTTAAATTATACAATTTCATGTTTCATTTCTCAATGCCCTTTTGAACTTACAGGTGGCTTGTCCATATTTTTCTTCCTCCCCTGTTTCCACAGAGAATAAAGCAATAACTAAAACTCTATCAATCAGGATTTAACCCTTTTTTCTAACAGGGAGATTATTGATTGTTAATTTAACATAGCAAGGAGCCAAAACCATTTTAATTCATAACTTTAACTACTTCCTAGACAACTGGCATAAGAAAAGTATTTCAAAATTTTGTGGTATGACAGTTTTTTTCTTTTGTGGCCATGAATTTATTATCACTGTACTGGTATCATAGGAATGATTGGAAATGCATTGATGTAGAATTTTCATCATTTAATTGCCAAATACACAGAGCAGACCCATTCTACTCTTTTTGAATTAGAGACACTAGACTACTAAGTATTTAGTTTTATGGATAGCTACTGAAAGGGAGAAAATTCAACTCAGTGGTCTATAATGTTGGAGAAAAATCTTGACCCTGCCCTCCCTCCACCAGAGGAACAAGAAGTATGTGCTTAATATTAGATGTGGTGAAGCATTGACAAGAATACCACTTAAGTGTCTTATGTTAGAAATCACCCTCTACCACTCCCACCTCAAATGGAGCTTCATTTCTTTTTTCTCAATTTCTTTTTTATTTTTCTAAATGTCGACACAATTTTTAATAGTGTTTTTTTACATTTTGTGATCCATGTTCTCCCACTCCCTCCCATTCATTTTTTAACAATAAAAAGTTACCAAGTTGAAATCAGAAAGCAAGTTCCTCTCACACTATAAAACCTTTCTCCCCAAATAAAGCCATAGAAACATTTTGAAGACTACTTGCTTTTTGTTGTTTGGTTTTAATGATATCTCTCTTTTAATTCCCTCCTTCCCCCTCTGGTGTTTCTTTTTAACTGCTCCCCACTTCCCACATAGAAACTTTTCTTGCAACAAAGAAAGATATTTCAGTAAAAGCAATAGATCATGTCTAATAGTATTTATCCCATTGAACCCTTGGCTTAGTCCTCTACCCCTTACTGAGAGAAGGTAGTTGTGTTTCATTATCCGTTTTTAAGACCAATAATGTTCATCCCAATTTATGTAGGTTCAAATACCTTTTGGTGTTGTTTTCATTTATGTTATTGTTGTCACTATGAATGCTTGCTTTTCTTTTGTCCAAGAACAGTTTAGAGAAATCTTCCTACACTTGAGTTCCTATTTATCAAATAAATTTTGTTTTATTGGTATAATGACTTGCCTATATTTTGAGAAACTACATTGTTCAGCCATTCCTGTTAATGGGTTCTTACTTTCTTTCTAGTATTTTTTTTGCTACCACAAAAAAACCTGCTATGGATATTTTTATACATGAATGTACATAAGAGGTCTCTCTTAAAAGACAGAACACTTTGAAATAAGGAGAAACCAAGATTAGGCTTAAAGATAGTGCATACAACAACTAGAAGCTTAGTTTATCTGTTGCTTACAAGTTCAGGATGTTATAGAATTTGTAAGCCTATGTCTCTCTAGTGTCTTCATTCCTCCAGGCTATAACATGGTATCTTGCTATAGTTGTCTGTTCTCATTTATTATTGCGCCAAACATTTTTCTTATTGTAAAAACTGGATTTTGGAAAACCATTATCCCCCAAGTCATAGGACTGAGCTATGATTTGGCCGCTTGAACAGGTAAGTGGATATATTGAGTTATGTGTCCATGGCTGAGTGTATCTGGGGCCGTGTCTTTCATCATTCTTCTACCAATAAGCTGATAGCAATGAAGTTCCAGAAAAAGAAAACTAGTTTATGAGGTAGTAGGGTGGAATTGGATAAGAGTGGGATGAGGCAACATTTAACCAGGAGGAGAAACTCAGTTTGATAAGGAACCCCAGGCTGGTGTTAATAGAACATGGGAACATACTCAGGAAAGAGGATCATGGTGGTCCAGAATGGCCCTTCTTAGTCCCAGGGCACTTCAGAGATCAAGGGGGCCAGATACTAGTCTACAGCCAAAAGACAGAGATGCCAATATGATCAGCAAGAACAGAATTGGATATTTTAATAGGCTGGCAAAATCACTTCAAAGAAACCAGTTAGGTCAAAAAAAACACAAGTCAAAGACAAGAGTTTCCTTTGCTAAAGCATGAAAATGCAAGAAAGGGAGTATTATCTCTGGGTAACTAGGAAAGAAAGGTCTTTTCAGTCAGGGAGCCAGAGGCAAGAGATTCAAGTCTGTGGCCTCTCCACTCATAATTCTACTACTCTAATTCAAGCCTTTATCTTGTCCCTTCTAGATTATTATAGGAACCTCTAAATGGATCTCCCCACTGCAGGTTATCTTCCAGTCAGTGAGTCAACAAGCACTTATGTCCTTCCCTATTGTAATAAGTGCTAGGTGTACAAAAAAGGACAAAAGTATAGTCCTTGTACTCAAGAAGTTCACATTCTACTTAGGAAAACAACATACAAATTAATTACGTACATATAATATATAAAGTATGAGTGGGAGATAATCTCAGAGAGAAGACAAATGGAAAGTGAGGCAGATTGGAGGGAAATATTTCCTAGAGAAAGCAGGATTTTAATCTTAAAGACCAAAGTTATCTTTGACAAAGATGTTAAAGTAATTCCTTAAACATAGATGTGACTGTGTCACTCTTCATCTCAATAAACTCTATGGGCTCCCTATTGCTTCTAGTTTCAAATACAAACCCCTTTATTTAACTTTTAAAGTCCTTCACAACCTGGGCAATGCTATCTTTCTCAACTCATTGTACATTATTCCCTCTCCTTATCTCTGAGATCCAGTTAAAATGCCCTTCTCCCTCTTCTTAAATGGTATTTGTGGCTTAACTCTGTGCCTTTAAACTGGCTGTAATCTCTCCCAATAGAATCCCTCTCTTTCTTCAAAACATAGCTCATATATGTAGATCCTTCTTCTCTCAACTTCTTTGCACACTTGCCCATCCAAATTAACTTGTATTTACCTGCATTGTACTTTATTTCTTATTTACCTGTTAGTGTTTATAATTGATATTTATATTTTATACAACTATTTGTAATTATTCTCTCCTCCATAAATTTGTTTATTTTATTTTAATAACAAAATTCCAAATAAGTTTTCCAAAGTTGTATGATTTCTGTTATCCCCTTTACTTTTTCCCTCCCTCCTCCCAGGGTGGGCAAGCAATTCACTCTGATAATTATTCTCCTTATATTTATTCTGTATCTAAATATATAGTCTCTCTCTGTCTCTGTCTTTTCTCTCTGTCTCTGTCTTTCTCTGTCTCTCTGTCTCTGTCTCTGTCTGTCTGTCTGTCTCCCTCTTTCCTTCCTCT
The DNA here is from genome assembly GCF_016433145.1 of Gracilinanus agilis. Lineage (NCBI taxonomy): Eukaryota > Metazoa > Chordata > Mammalia > Didelphimorphia > Didelphidae > Gracilinanus > Gracilinanus agilis. The sequence goes on from NC_058130.1 coordinate 376,056,307, forward strand.
CTCTCTGTTAGAATTTAAGCTTCTTGTGAATAGAGATTGTTCAATTTTTTGCACTTCTAACCCTAACCCTTAATAAATATTTATAGATTGATTAACACATTGACTACCTACAAACAGAGAGTCCAGAAGAAGGAATCATCTCAGTAGCCAGATAGAAAGGAATGAGTAATGCCAGGGATCTTGAACATTTGTGTCTAAGAATCAGGGAAAGAGAGTCTAGAAGGGCTGAAATAGCTTAAGTTTTGCTAAATGAAGGGCATTGCCTTGAAATGGAAAACTAAACTGACTTCCAACCCAGATAGGATCAAACTGGCTAGTCCTAGGACAGGGCTTGGTAGAAAAAAGACATAAGCCAGTGGGGAAAGGAAGAGCTAAGCAGCTGGACCCCGCTCCTTAAATTAAGCTCATTCCTTGTCCCCTCTTCTCTCTCCACATATGTAGACATGATATGTGTATGTGTCTCATATACACATGCACATATATCTATGTAATCTGATTATCCTGCTCTCCTCTTCTATATGCAAGCTATGGCTTTGTAGTCTCTAAACTATTTCTAAAGTTTCCAATGGACTCCATGGATTTCCCCATTCATTTTAGCAGCAGAAATAACATTTTCCTTAATCATCCCTCCTGCTAGATTTCTAACTTCACAGAGCCAAGACTGAAGAGAGTTCACAGGGTGAGCTAGAGATTGTTAGAAGCTAGTCAGAAACAAGTCTCCATTTCAGTCTCTTTCATAAAAGGACTGAACTGGCTTTCAGAAAGCAGGTAGGGGACGCAAAGAATATTCATGTAGAGCTTTCCACTGGAATTAAAGTTCCTTCCAAACAGCTATTTTGAACTTCCTAATAATTAGAACTATCTTAAAGTGGTCATGCCCACTACGGTAGCAGCCCTCAATTGCTGTAGGTCACTTAATAGAAATTGAATGTTTGACTACTTCCTGGGTATATTGTAAAGAAGATTCCTGCATATGTCATGTTCAGTGTGGAATGATGTGATGAGGGATAACTAGCTGGTTCAATGGATAGAGAGCCAGGACTGGAGATCGGGGGTCCTGGGTTCACTTTCTAGCTGTTTGACTGGGAAAATCACTTAATTCCAATTATCTAGTCCTTACTGCTCTTCTGCCTTGGAACTGATACTTAGTATTAATTCTAAGACAAAAGGTAAGGGTTTTTTGTTTTTTTCCATATAAAGGGGGGAATATGATGTCAAGGTTATCCTTATTCTAGGTTTTATGTCTCCTCCTAGATCTAGCATAGTGTTCTGTACACAGCAAAGACTTAGTATTAAAAGTATAAAAAAAAATAAAAGCAAACTTATATAGAAATAGTGCTTTATATTTAAAAAGAGCTTTTCTCCTGATATTGTTGTGAAATAAACAGTATTAGCATTATCCACATTTTATAGAAAATCTGTGACTTGGATGTATTAACTGAGCAATCTGTATGATGCCACAGATCTCTTATACTGATCCTCATACACTCAATTTTCAACCTCAAACCTAAGACTTTTGCTCTCTACTCCCTTTTCTTTTGGCACCACCACTTGAATTCCAGGCTTTTGTCAAAGGCCACATTTAAATCATAGTAGAAAACAGAATTTTTTCACTTCTCTGCTGTCTTATACACTAAAAAGAGCATGAACCTCTTTTCTTAGGTATTTTAAAGGATTATCTATGTACATGTGTGTGCATTTGTGTATCTCAAGCTCTATGTAGTCAATTATTGATGCTTCAATGGATCTGTGGAGTGCAAAGCCAAGAGATCTGCCACCTCTCTGGTTGATTTGAATGATGCAGTTTATTATAATTAGCCAAACCACAGATAAACCAGGTCCCAGTGTGTTACCACCATTAATCCTTTAGTGCAATACACAGAATAATTAGATAATAAACATATGAGTGGCAATATTTCAAATAATTCATTTAATTAATTCCAGGATTTCATAGTATGAAGCAAACTTGATTAAACACTGTAAGTCAAACATGCATAAAGATGTTTTACATGTTAAAAACATTTGCATTTTATGAAACATGATCATAAACCCTTCTGCTTATAATTTGCCCTAATTTTCAAAAGTTCCAGGTTGGTAATTAGGAAAAGAATCCCCGTATCTTCAGGAGGAACTGGAAAAACTCTGCTTGGCATTTAAACTCTTCCTATGTAGTCCTCTCCTACCCTTCCAGGCTTCATATATTTTAATCCACAATTTGTACTCTTTATCCCAGTGACAACATACTTTATCTCATCTTTAGGCATTCTCTCTGGCTGTCCTCTATGGCTAATTACTTTTAGTTTATCCTGGAAATATCTTTGTGTGTGTATTTGTATAGTTTCTCCCAATTAAATTATAAACTTCTTGAGGTCAGGAACTGTCTTTTTCCTCTTTTTGATTCCCTAGCTCTTAGCACAGTGTCTGGCATATACTAGGTATTTCATAAATGTTTATTGATTGATTGATAGTGTGGTGAAATGGAAAAAATACTAGTTCAGGAATCAAAGGACTTGGGTACTGTTTTGAATTCTGTGGCTTATTAACTGTGTGTCTGTGAGCAAGTCAATTAATTCTCTATTTTTCAGTTTCCTTATCTGTAAAATTCAAGATATACAGACTATATAAAAAGATCTTTTTAGTTCAACAGTCTTGGGAATGACTCCCTGGACCTTTAAGTTTCCATTTCCCCAAATATAAAACCAGCCCAGTGAATGACTGAAACCCCACAAGAAGACAGGATGTGATCTACTTCAAAGGAGTTTTAGACTTTACTAATAGATGACATAAAACCAAGATTTATAGAATTCTACCAGATCTTGGTTGGGATCAGGGATGGAGGTGGAGGAGGGGGACACAGGGAGGGAGGTAATGTTTGTTTTAGATTCTATGTAATGGGGAATTTAATACAGACTCATGAATTTAATCAAATAGCATAATGATTTGAATAACTTCTCTTTACCTTATATAAGATCTATAGTTTATCATAATTATTTTTCAAGGTAGCTTTACAAATGTGGTACAATTCTGAGTTAACTCTCCTCAAATATAGTCATTTCTTTAATTTGGTTGATGCATCTATATATATAAAATATGTTTTCCCTGCTTTCTAATTTAAAATATACTTCTTTTATTCCCGAACACATATTTTTACATTGGCCTCTTCTAAAGCTAGTTTCTCAACTGATCCATTTGCCCTCCTTTTTTTTTTAAATTAGGAATGCCAGCTGAACCAGGTAAACATTGCTCTTTGCCATCAGTATTTTCTTTTAATACAATTTGAAAAATGTGAAGTTTTTTGATCATCTCATCTGGTGAACTTTAATTCTCGAAGTTATCTTTTGCTTAGACCAGTGATTACCAAATTGGGTGCCATCGCCCTCTGGTGAGTGCTGCAGTGATCCAGGGGAGTGGTGATGGCCGCAAGTGCATTTATCTTTCCTATTAATTGCTATTAAAATTTTTTTAAATTTCCAGGGGTCTAAGTAATATTTTTTCTGGAAAGGGGGCAGTAGGTCAAAAAAGTCTGGGAACCACTGGCTTAGACTGACATCATCTATCTAGGGATAGATGATTCAAATTAACTTGCCCAGTCTTTTCAACCTTTACTGGTATTGAATGCATATCACAGTTTCTTTGACCTTCAGCTGATGGTGGTTCTGGTCCATTTGGAGACTGTCCAAAATTTTAGTAATCTTTGGGGACCTTCAAAATGGAAAGTCATTATTATGTGCAAAACACTTCTGGGGGAATCGACAACCTTGGTGGCTTTTGTTCTGTACTCTTTATTGACTATTTGAGGATATTTTAAATCACATCACCTCTCTGCCTCCATTTCCTCAGTGAAAAGATGGCAGATGAAAGCTTCTTGTCTCCCTAAGTGCCCTTTTGGAAAGAAATAAGGGAAATAATAGCACAGTGGGTTCTTCAGATGTGATTTGTATTGTCCTCCTCTAGAGGACACCTTTCACTGTAAGAGATGGAGACTAGATGCAAATAGTGAGACCATATGAATCAGAAAAGGACAGAATAGTTGAAAAATGTCACACTTAGAAAGTCTTTTTTCAACCCACATTCAGATGGTTGACTTCACTTGTCAATTTTTATGAAGCTTTTTAGGTGATTTCTGTCCCTCTTCACTTTCCCACTCCTGAACCGGGAGATAAATAAAGATTACCTCTCTTTGATTAGTAAGCTACTCCTGGAAAAGGACTAGAATTCTGTGTTCCAGTCAGCTTCAGCTGGTGGTGTAGTGGATAGAGCATTCAGCCTAGAGACAGGTTCAAATCTAGCCTCAGATACTTACTATAGTTGTGTCACTGAGCAATTATGTGACCTCTATTTGCTTCAGTTCCCTCAACGGTGAAAGAGGGTTAATAATAACTCTATATTGCATGGTTATTGACAGAATCAAATATGATAATATCTGTAAAAATGCTTGGCACAGTGCATGGCACATAGTAGGTGAACTGTGCATAGCCTGTAGTAGGTGCTATATAAATGGTTATTTTCTTCCCTTTCTCCTCTTAATTCTCTATAGAATTTTAGTTTCTATTGTGGTTCTCTTAGACTCCAATCTCATTTATTCATGTCAATCTCCTGGGTTGTTATTCCTTTCTGCTTGCTGCTTCCTTATGTCTAATGTCTACTGTCTAATGGAGACCCTATTGGGCATGACTTCTTTAGATGCAGATTAAAATCAAATCAAAAATAAAATTAAAATAAAATTTATACTCTTACTTAACAAGCCATTTAAGAAACATTTGATAAAAAATGAATGAAATAACACATTAATATATTTTGATTGAAATGTTTAAGAACAGATATTTAGAAGGCACATTTAGAAGGGGTGACCAGTAGGATACTAAAAGTCCCTTTCTGTTAAGATGCCCTGTTGGATGTCATTTTTGAATTGATGAAAAGGAAATGGTTAGTTTTTTCCTCTGGTGTATTTGTCTCCCCAATTACTGACCCAGGAGATAGGAGAACTATGAGCACAAAGGTCTCCTTCTGAAAGAGCTTGCTGAATGATGGCCAGGACAGATCAGATGCTCAGAGCAATGGACCCTCAGGAAGAATGTACCTGGACAGGGAAGTGAGTCAAATAGAAGTCTTTGGGGGTTTGCTTTTTATCCAAATATTACTTTGTTGATAATTATGTATGGTCCATCTACAGACGATTGTGGTAAAGAGAAACAAAAGGATAATTGACAGATTCTAGATATAAAGAGTCATTAGTAGCTATTAAGTGGATTCTACAGCAATCTACATAACCCTAAGCAGAAATCAGGGATATAAACCTTTTATTAATTTCAGCTTGCAATTTTTCCCATTGAACATAATCATATACTTAACATTGTCTGGTCATCTATATAAAATTATTTTCTATACTTATATTAAATTTTGAATAGAAGAAAAGAACAATATTTCAATGAACTGAGAAACAGGGGATATTCCTATTATCTGAGATGGTTTTGGTACAGTAGGAAGAGCACTGGATTAAAATCTTGGAGCCTTAACTTACCCAACAGTGCAATGGGCATGTTAATAATGCTATTGCCACCAGCACTTGAAGAGGGCATATGTTGAAATGTGAGCCACCATTACAAAATATTTATTTTCATTTAAAAAATGATTCTTTTTTAAAAGTTGTTTGCTTTCTTGAATTCCTTGTGCCTTGCTCTGCAGTATAACTCTTTTCTTTTAACGGTTACTTTTTTGTCTTAATTACAACTCTAAGGCAGAAGGGCAAAGGCTAGACAAATGGGGTTAAATGCATTGTCCAGGATCACACAGCTAGGATGTGTCTGAGGACAGATTTGAACCCAGATCTTCCTGACTCCAGGTCTGGTGCTCTATCCATGGTTCTATCTAGTGGCCCCTGTAATGTAATTTTTTACAATTACATTTGAAAATTGCCTTAATCCCTGCATTAGCAGAGCACTTGGTCTTCTTTTATTTAAATTTATTCAGAATGCTCATGGATAAAAATTGACTTGATTTATTAATTCTTGAATTGTGTCTCTACTCCCTCCATATTCCTTCCCCTACTTTAGATAGCAAAAAAATTTATTATTCCATCTTCTGTTGCATCATAAATAACAAATATTATATAACTGAGCAAAAATCTTAAGGCTGAAACATTGATGTGGGATAACATTGTAACCACCTTTCATCGTATCCAAATATCATTCCTTGGCACAGAAAGAGGTGGCATTTTGATTTCTCATTGCCTCTTCTGCTGATGGTTTAAAGCCTTTTCTCTCAGTATAACTTCAGAGGCTGTCACTTCTCATGGTTAATGTTTGGGTGAAAGTAATTTTTTTCCTTCAGTTAGAAAAATTGCTGTTCAGCCATTTCTGAGTGACTGTTAGGCCTGCTTCTCAACCACCAAAAATAGACCCACTTCTTGGCTTCTGTCTGAAAAAAAGGCTTGACTAAAGGTACACTAAGTACTTATTTCCAGCCATTCATAATAGATGTACCATAACAAATTCTACAAGAAAAAAAAGCTTTTAATAGAGAAATAAAAAAGGTACTGTGCATTTTTCTTTCCATTTAAACATGATTAATACTCACTACTTATTTCTCTCATATCATTCAAGAATGATAAGTAAAATGTTCAGAAAATAACTTTCACAGACATGGTATCAAGAGTTGGAAGTGACTTTATTTGGTGCAGAGGAATTTCCTTTACAACATGCTCACCAAGAAGTCATTCACTATCTTCTTGAAGACCTCTAGTTAGGTCTTCAAGGAATCTTTGAATCATGGATTCAGAGGAAACCACATCATCCAAGGCAGCCTCCTTCCTCTCCTTTGGGTTAGCTCTTATTGTTGGGAAGTTTATTCTTTTAAGTAACAATCTGCCTCTCTAGCACATCCACCCATTTTTCCTAGTTCTTTCCTCAAGGGCTAACTCAAACCAGCTAAATCATTAGACTGTATGCTCCTTGAAGTCAAGAATTCTTTCTTTGTATACTGAGATACAAATCTAGGTGGGTAGCTAAGTGGTACAGAAGATAGAGTGCCAAGCCTGGAGTCAGGAAGACCTTAGTTGAAATCTAGCCTCAAACACTTACTAGCTGTGTGTTTCCCTCACTTACCCCATCTGTAAAATGAGCTGGAGAAGGAAATGGCAAACCACTTCAGTATCTTTGCCAAGAAAACCCCAAATGGAGTCACAAAGAGTCAGACATGGCTGAAATGACTAAACAGCAAAGTATCCCCAAAGCTTAGCATGGTGCCAGGCACATCTGCTTATGGATTTGATTTTCCTCTAATTCTTTTACTTGATAATCCTTCAAGTACCTGAAGACCACTATAGTGTTCCTCCATATCTTTCTTTCTCTATGCTAAATATCCTTTATTCCTTTAACTAATAATCCTAATAAATGGGTTCTAGACATCCTACAATGAATGAGTGAAAAACAATGGGGGGAAAGCTTTTATTAAGGTTTTATTCTCTTTTTCCTATGTGCCAGCCACTATGGTAAACTCTGGAGATACAAATAGAGAAATGAAGGCTGTTCTTCTTATCAAGAAGTTCATGTCAACAAAAAGCCAAGTAATTTTGTCCTCTTTTGTTCTTCTCTCCCTAAATATCAATATTTTTATTCTTCCCCTATACCTCACCATAGCTTTAAAACAGTTTTTGTATCTTAAGCATTCATTTCTAGCCTCAGTTTCTTCTGAGTTTTATCCCTGCTGACCAATATTTCTTATAGGAGTGTCCTAACTTTTCTATTCATCCTCATCTTCCTTCACTTCCATCTCTTATATATGTCTATCTTAAATTAAATTTAGCTAAGAAGTTCCCTGTGAATCCACATCAGTGTTTTTAGACAACTCCTGTTTTTCTTGATTAGAAATATTTTTACTATCAGCATTTCCTTCTGGAGAGTTTCTCATCTTTCCTGGGCAGAATTTTCCTATAGCATTCTAGGTCAAATGATCTTCCTTATCCTTTCTTTGAAAACTATGAAATCCTCTCTTTTCAAAAACAGGTTATATGTTAGGCTCTAGGAACCTTTCCCCCTTTTAAAATAACCTTTTAAGGTAGTCTGTCTCATGTTCCTTGAGAATCCTACCTGGAGCACAATTCTCCTTATTTTTTTAATCATTTGCAAAACAGCAGTTTCCCATCTCTTTATTAGACTTTCGGAAGATTGAAATTATTAAGGCAAGTCAAGAATTTAACAAGAGAGCTCAGCAGATGGCTAAATAGCTGGTTTTCTACTACTACTACTATTACTACTCCTACTCCTGCTGCTGCTGCTGCTGCTGCTGCTGCTGCTGCTGCTGCTGCTGCTGCTGCTGCTTCTACTACTACTACTACTACTACTACTACTACTACTACTACTACTACTACTACTAATACTAATACTAATACTAATGCTCCTCCTCTGTCTTCTATTATTAGATCTTGCCTCCTTGATAGAATGATGATTGGTTGCTTCAACTCATGATCAAGTTTCTCCTTTTGGCTCCTCTTATCCTATTTTTGTCTATAATATGTGGAGATCCACCATAATTTTGTTTTTTACTCAGCTTATTGATTCTCACCCAGATCTTTACCATGCTTCCCAGTTCTATTTCTTGGAATCTTGCATGGACGAACTGTTCTACCACTTTTAATCTACCCTCTTTTTTTGGAATAAGATATATGTGTCTATAGCTATACTCTAAGCATCTATCTCATGCCAAGATAATCTAGCAATATTTATGAAGTAAAAGTTATTTCCTTAAGGAAGGCACTGTGAAGAAAGTCAAGACCCTCTCTGAATTTAAGAGTCAAGATGTAGCAAATTAAAATCTCATTTCAGACACTTAGAAGTAATTTAACTTCTCAATCTCAGTTTCCCTATCTGTAAAATGAAACATTCAGACTTTGATGGTTTGAAATTCCTTTCTAGCTCTAAATCTGTGATCCTTGCATTAAGCACTTTAGTTGACCTTATTTCTTGTATTTTTTATAAAGACATATACACAGGTTTTTCTTGCCCTCCTTTTGGTTCTCCTATAAATTAAAGGTCCTTTCAATTGATATTCTTCTATTTAAGGCTTTCTGCTCTCAGTGATATTTGGAATAGTGGTTTTAAATGGAAAGTATTTTGCCCTTCATTTTCATTTCCTCTTGATAAGATTTGAAAGTCTTCAGGCAAATGTATTTATATTAGCTTTCTTTAAGAAAACTTCACTTCTGGCCAAGGACCCTATGTCTTAAGCTTTGGTCTAGAATTCTTCAAATAGATTTTTATTGATATATTTTGTTTTCACATTGACTAGATCCTTTTCTCTGTATCTTCTCTCCCAGAGAGTAATTCCATAATAAAGAACTTTTTCTAATTCTAGGAAGAAAAAATTCAGCAAAATTAATTGATACATTGGAAAACTTTGATCATGCATGCAATATTTCACACTCATGGAATACCTATCTCTGCAATGGGAAGCCATCTAATCTGTTTTTTTTTCCCATATCTTTTCTTTGGGACCAAATTTGTTCTTAGATGCTAGGTGGTACAGTGGAGATGGTACTGAGAGTTAGGAAGATCTAAGTTCATATTAAATATATAGAGAAAGAGATAGACTGAGAGAGAGAGAAGGGAAGATTAGAGTCAGGTCATAAAAGACTTGAAATGCCACATTGAAGATCTGGTATTGTACCCTAGGCTATGAGTCCTTCGTTTTTTGTGTGTCTTATAGACTTCCATTTCTAAGCCTGGCTCTCTATCTACTAAGCCACATAGCCACCCCTCACAGACTTCATAAGTGATTGTTTGAAGTCTGTGAATTCCTCTGAATAAAATGTTTTGATATATAAAATAAAATTAAAAATCAATGTTAAAAAATTATAAAATAAGGAAGGGAACCATACATTTATTCCACACCTACTATGTGCCAGTGACTAAAAAATGCTTTACAAATATTATCTGATCTGATCCTCAAATACCTCTGTGAAGGAGGAAGCAGGAGCTATTATGATCCCCACTTTACATTTGAGGAAACTGAAGCAGAGACCTGCTGAATATCACACAGCTTAGTGTCCAAAGTCAGATTTGAACTTGGGTCTATCTAATTCTCAGTACCATCTCCACTGTACTACCTAGCATCAAAGAATAAATTTGGTCCTAAAGAAAAGGGCAAACGGGGTTATCACTTGCTCAGGGTCACACAACTAGGAAGTATCTGAGACCAGATTTGAACTCAGGTCCTCCTGATTCCAGGCTTGGCACTCTATCCACTGATGTATCCAGGGATACATTAATATCTTTCGTGCTACACCTAAACTGCCTCACATCACTAAATTTAACATTATATTATCTCCTTTGTGCTTCTGTCCAGACTGCCCCTTCCTCTTTATCTTTGCTTTCTAAAATCTTTAGTTTCCTATAACGTTCATTTCAGGTGTCATCTCTCCCAGGGAGCCTTTTTCACTGCACCTCCTAGCATTCCCTCAGTTCTCAAATTATCTTGAATTTATGGTATAATGTAAACTCCTTTAAAATAGGAATTGCTTTTTAAAAAAATTTTACTTTGGTCTCTTCAATACTTTGCACATTGCCTTGTTGTTCAGTCATGTCGGTCATTGACTTTTTGTGACCCCTTTTGAGGTTTTCTTGGCAAAGATACTAGGTTGGTTTGGCATTTCCTTCTCCATGTGCCTTCCATTACTAAACGGTGCTTAATAAATGCTGAATGAATTTAAGTTTCCCTCCCTTATTCATTCCCTCCTTTTCCCTCTCCCTTCCTGAAGCTCCTTTCAGGGTCCTGAAGCTCCTTTGGAGGTTTCCTGGCTTCTATGGGTGGTTCTATTCTGACCTGCATCATATAATGAAGACAAGTTGTCAAAGAGAGTTGTTTTTTAGATAACTTCCTTCACTGGAGCCTTCATCAAAGAGGTCAGCTGCCATCTGCTAAGAGCAGGCTACAGTATCTGTATCAGGAGAGTAGGAAATTGCACTAAATAGAGAAGGAGCTGTTAAAAAATGACTTATAATGCTTGGCTATGTTCTGAACTTTAGGTCCTGGTGCCAACCCATGTGGCTCTGGTTTACTAGGGCATGAATGACTTATCTCAGAGATGTTAAAGGTGATCAATGTCATTGTAGCCCAAAGTCTGGGTTACTATGACTCTAGAATAAAATGTGTCTGATTTTTGGGAGTACTTTTCCAAGGCAAATGTAGCAAGCAAGCAAAGCAGTTCAATAAATAAAGATTTATTGAGCATTTACTATGTGTTCAACAATGAAGTGGGTTGTGAGGATTATAAGAGAGGATATAAATACAATTCAGTATGTAGCATGACATTTAAAATCCTCAACAATCTTACAGTGATCTCACTTTTCTCTCTGTCATTTAGCCCCTCTTTGCCTCAGGTTCCTCATCTGTAAAATGGAGACAATAATAGCACCTACTCCCAGGGTTGTTCTGGGGATCAAATGAGATAATACTTATAAAGTACCTGGCACATAGTAAATGCTATATAAATGTTAACTATTATTCTGGTCTTATTTCATCCTATCCCTCATCACACAATCTATATTGCAGTTAAACTTACCTGTCCCTTTTCCACCACTATATTGTTTTCATCAATGAACAGGACATATCACTTCACCCACCACTATGATTTCCCACCCTTGAATTTATTCTTTCCTCTCTTGCTGCTTCCTCCACAATCTGCTGGCCAACTATCCAGATACCTACACTATAGTCCATAGCTTGGAGAAACTTCTGCTCTAGAGAATACTCTCCTGACTGCCTTTCCTGGGACACTTTCAAGAAAGGTCCAGGCATGTTTCATACCAGTCTCTGTCTCAGGAGCATCTTCTATACCCTCCACAGTAGCTACCTTGTCCAGCTCCTTCCCATCCCCTACCCCAGTTTTGGAACCAAGAACCATGATCAAATCAACTGCTTTTTTTTCTGCATGAGGTATGCCAATCTGTTTTCCTATGGCCATACTTACCTTCCTGGTTACTTTCCAGTGCTGAGTGCCCCTCCCTGGCTTCTACTCCAACATGGATATTGTTTCCCCCCTTCAAATGTAAGTTCCAGAGAGCAAGGACTTTGTATTTGAATCACCAGCAAGTAACACAGTGCTTGGTACAAAATAAGTATTTAAAAATGCATTTTCATTCATTCATTCATTCATTCATTCATTCATTCATTCATATTATTTCATTTATATTTTGTCTACTTCTCTTTGTAAAGGTTATATTCCCCTAGTAGAATGTAATCTCTTTAAGAGCAGGTACTGTTCTGTTTTGATCTTTATATGCCCAATTCCTTTTCCATAGTAAGTACTTACTAACAAATATTTGTTGAATTCTATAGAATTTTGATATTCTATCAAAGAATAATACTCATGCCTGAATCCTAACAGTAAAAATTAGAAACACTAAATTGAATGATATAATCGAGAAGTGCTATAGAGAAGGTCTTGCTGAAGGGAAACCAAACACTGCAGGGATAGACTAGCAATATCAGTGAGAGCTAGATTACTAAAGAAGGTTGCATACAGGAGGTGAAGTTTGAGTTGGGGGTTTGGAAGGATGACCAAGGTTTAGGTTAGTGGAGAGGGTAGATTTTCTAGGGTTATTAATAACACAAGCAAAGAAATTATGGGAATGAGTACAGTGTTCTTATCAAACAGTAAATCGACTAGCCTGACTAATGTGGGTGGAAGAAAATATGAAAGGTGGGGTCAGATTATGAAGGGCCTCGAAATCCAGTTTAGGTTTGGTGTATTATGAAATACATGATGACTGAAATTCTTTGGATCTGTTCTTATAGTAAAATTAAGCAGCCATGGAAGCTGCCTTTATAGGCAGCCATCTTCCCCTTTTTTAAAGATGGCACTGTGGTGATTTATCACATGTTTCAGCACCAACTCTTGCTTGAGATAATGAGATCACAAAATCAGAGAATTAGGGAATTGGATGTCAATTCAGTGGCCATCTTGTGCCACCCATATATGAAAAGAATTCCCAGAATAAGAGCCAACAAATTTTAATTCAGCATCTGCTTGAAGACTTCCAAGGAAGGGGAATCCATCAATTCATCAAATAGTCTCCTCCGTTTTTGGACAGCTCTGATTGTTGGGGAGTTTTTCCTGGCATTGAATCCAAATTGGCTTCTTTGTACCCTTTATCCCTGGCTCTTGATTCTGTCTTCTGGGGTCAAAGAAAGAAGTCCTTCCCCAACATGACAACCCTTCAGATACTCAAAGACTTGAAGACTCGAACATCAGTTCTTATGTTCTCCTTGAGTCTTCTCTTCTCCATATTAAAAACATGCAGTCTCTTCAGATGGTAAAATTGTCTGGCTAATCAGGTGATATCCATGGAGATGGCAAAAGTATCAAGTCCAACTTTAGAGAAGCAAAATCCTTTCTAAGGAAGACCAGGTGAGGGAGCAAACAATCAGCAAGGATTTTTTAGAGTTTTCTATGTGCTAAGCTTTTGCAGCTAGATGGTATGTATGTACAGTGGAGAGAGTGCCAGGTATGAAAGCAGGAAGATGCATATTCTTGAGTTCAAACCTGACCTCAGACACCTACTAGTTGTGTGATTCTGGCCAAGTCACTTGACCCTGTTGGCCTCAGTTCCTCATCTGTAAAATGAAATGGAGAAGTTAATAGCAAACTACTCTACTCTCTCTGCCAAGAAAACCCCAAATGGAGTGATGTCAGACATGACTGAAATGACTAAAGAATGTGCCAGGCATTATAGTAGGTAAGCACTGAGAAAACAAAGACAAAAGTGAAATAGCCCCTGCCCTCAAGGGGATCATATTCTAATGGGATAGACAGCATATAAACGACTAAGTACCTATAGGACATATGAGAAATAGATGGAAAATAATTTCAAAGGGGAAGATGCCAGCAACCTGGAGAGGTAGGACTGAGCTGAGGCTTGGAAGAATCAGGGACATTATGAGGTGGAAGTGAGATTTGACTTTGATTATTAGGGTTTAAATTGAGTAGTGCTGCAGGGAGAGAATCTTGCAGGACCTTTTATGTAATACCTTCTTGTGTGATGGGGCACATATATATCACAGAATCATCCTGACTTTCAAGGAGTCTTAGACTCATAGAATGGATCTTAAAAGATCATTTAGTTCAATATTTTCATTTTGGAAACTGAGGCCCAGAGAGGTGAAGTGACAGAGTAAATACCAAACTAGGGTGTCCTGACTCCAGATCTAGTGCTCTTTCTTCAGTTTCTTCGTCCAAGTTATATGCTTTGCCATTGTTCTCACACTTCCTAAAAGTAAATAAGCTCAGGAAGGGAAATATAATTGAAAATATTACTCAAGTAGCCTTTTAGCTACAAAACCTCCCATGATAGGAGATTGAGTCTTCCTGTTGGAGATATTTATTTTGCTATTAGCAAAGAAACTTGAGAACCCTTTTCTGTAATTTTCCCACAGGGTCCTAGAGGAATACGAATTCTTTTAGCTTCTCAGTTCAGTGGTAATGTGCCATGGTGCCCTCATCACACAAAAGAGGTCATGTGCCTATGTAGAAACTGGAGAATATCAGGTTCATGCTGGAAAAGAATTATAAGTACTGTAATGACTGACATTTCTATATTGCTTGAAAGTTTGCCGAAGGGTTGATATTCGTTTTCTCATTTGATCTTCCCAACTACTCTATAAGGTAAATGGTACAGCCAGTGTTATCTCTATCTAACAGTTGAGGAAACCAAGAAATTTAGTCACTACCTTATTTAGCACCGCGGCAGTCTCAGTGGTAGAAAATTGCTTGATGCAATATCTAGGATTTAATTTTAAAAAATCCATTAAGCAGGTGCTTAATGTATAAGTGTATGACATCACAACTAACTATGGAGGGTACAAAAATGAAAGTTTTTATCCCCCCGAGCTACTTACTTTTTATTTAGGGGATTTGATATACATATACTGATAAGTAAATTTAAATAATATATTTTAAAAAAACCCTTTTGCTAATTCATTCATGAGGAAAATTCCTGGTTTTGCAACTCCTTCCACTATTACTGATTGGCAACTTTGCTGTAAATTATAGTCTAAAAGATTTGGATGGGGATCCAGGGTTAAGTGACTTGCCCACGGTCACATGGTCATTACATATCAGCAACAGAATTTGAACCCATGTTTTTCCGACTCCAAATCTGACCTATTGTTTACTATGCCACAGTGTTTCTCATCTATATAAAATAATATAGTCATTTCAAGTGCAAGAAAGCACTAAGGTGACAGAAAAGAACAAGCATTTACTAAGCACCTCCTGATTAGGTACCATACTAACAGTATGTGTTAAGCTCTAGCAATATTAAAAAAATTAAAACTGAAACAATCCTTGACCTCAAGGAGTTTATATTCTGCCAGATGACAGTGTGTGTGAAAGCATAAACATTACAATCTATCTGAGTAACAGTTCATCTTTGATTCTGTCCAAGGACAGCCAGTTCTCAATTAGCTCTACATGAGTTATCTATTTTTTAAAATATTATTTTGAAGCAGATTTTTCATTCCAGACTGGCTTCTTCCTGCTACCTAACATGTTTCTAGAGCGCATCCTTAAGGCCATCTGTTGGCCTGTGCTCAGGGAATGCTATCTATTTAAAATGCTAACCTAAGCAAAACCTAGGCAGGGAGGGCAATCTTCTGCAGAAAGATGGCTTAGCACACCCTGAGGCCAAACATAAGTGACTTTTTATTTTCTATTTTGTATTCCCTACATCCTTTTGGGAAAGGGGAACAGAGGCAGCTATAGTTGGATTCCAAGAACAAGCCTCCTCTGAAAGACACAAATAGGTACCCATTCAATGTTTCTCTTACATAGGGAAAGAATCCCTGTTTTTGATAATAGAGATTCAACTTCAGGTTTTTATTAGCAGCAGTGAACATTTTTGCCTTTGTCAGTCAGATAATATACCTC
The DNA here is from genome assembly GCF_016433145.1 of Gracilinanus agilis. Lineage (NCBI taxonomy): Eukaryota > Metazoa > Chordata > Mammalia > Didelphimorphia > Didelphidae > Gracilinanus > Gracilinanus agilis. Next base: position 376,072,229 of record NC_058130.1, read on the forward strand.
TAGGGTACTGAGGACTTGAGACCAAGTGGAGGAGTCCCATCTCTCCAAAATCTGGCCCTTATCTAATTGGTGAATAACCTAACCTCTATGCTGTCATCACTGCTTAAACAGTCGTAGCTAGAGCCCTGTAATGTCATCTGAGAGACAGACCAGCTAGGCACAATACTGAACTGAAGGGATGTGATTTCATAGGAAAGAAATATAGTCTCAGCTCTTCAAAGCATTGTCCTTTGAAGGGCTTGATTCAAACAATAGGGAGGATCTTGGAGAAATCCATTTAATTAAAAACTCAATAAAGCAGTCACTTTCAATTATTCCTTTAATAAAATCTCTATACAAAAAATGTTTTATCTTTTTCCTTCATCACTTTAAATCTCTTGCTGCTTCCATATGTTAGGGAAGCTCAAGCCCTGAGAGAAACCTTTTGGAATCAGACACTGAGAAAGATAAATAGTTTATCTGCCACGTAAGTCAGCCTTTGCTTGATATACAATAGAGAAGAAGGCAGGGCAGGCTGACTAGGCAACATAGCCCGGGACTGATGTTTCTAGGGATTTTGTTGCCTGTGTTTATAGGTACAGAAATAGTTTAGTTTGAAAAAAGAAATGAGTCAGAAGGGCAGTTAAAAAGCTCAAAGAGCAAATCTCTTGGTGCCTTTTGAAGCCAGATGGAGCTTTTCTTTATAAGATTCCCTGTCAGAGTACGTCATGCAGTTTGAGGTTCATTTCTACTAGCAACTTTAGTGAGGAAATAAATTCAAGTTTTAAGTCGTGTGATATCTTGGAGGAGAAAAGCCCAAAATGTACTCTTAGCCAGCCTGGAAACGATGAGTTAATCACTAAAATCATTTAAAACTTATAGGAGTAAATATGGAATAATGCAAAATGTAAAGCAAGCAATTGTTTCCCATCCCACTTGATAGCCTGTGGTTGTTTATTAACAAGTAACAGAACATTTGAGTTGATCTATTCAAATCTACTTTTTCACGGCACTAGCATATGGGTATATTTTTGCCCATGACCTTGTACCCCATCGTCTCCCATGCTGTCTCTAAATGCTCTCATTCTTCCCTTCTGCTTCTCAGAATCTCTAGCCCTGCTCCCAAGACTCACACTTCAATAGACATGCCTTTTTCCAGCTCTCTCAGTTGATCTTCCATACCCCTTCCATACAAATCACCATTTATTTATTTTTTACATATGCTGTATATACTTATCTGTAAACATGTTGTTTTCTCATAGTGGAAAGTAGGTTCTTTGAGGACAGCGGTTATCTCTTTTTCTAATTTATATTTCCAGTGCATAGCACACAGTGCCAGGAACATAGTGGCTTAATAAATATTGAACTGATTGATTTTTTCTTGACCATACATAAATGATGTAAAATATATATTTACTAAATCACCTGTGTGGAAGGGACAGTGTCTTATTCAAATTAATCATCCAAATATTCATTTGTTTCAATCATATCTAACTCTTTGTGACCCCATTTGGGGTTTTCTTTCCAGAGTTACTAGAATGATTTGCCATTTCCTTCTCCAGTTCATTTTTATAGATAAGGAACTAGGGCAAATAGGGTTAAGTGACTTGCCCGAAGTTACACATTTAGTAAATATCCCAGACCCTATTTGAACTTTGAAAGATGAGTCTTTCATTCAGTGTACCACCTAGCTGTCCTCATTCAGATAATAGTTGATTAATTTATTAAATGTTAATTTATATGAATGAATAAAAAAATAATGTATTAAGTACTTAATATGTGCTAAGCATGGTGTAAAGTGTTGGGACAAAAGCAGAAAAATGAACAGTCCTTGTCCTCAAGGAGCACATGTTAAAATTGGGGCAGATAATACATAAAAGAAAATCTAGCTGCAGGGCAGATAGAAAAACCTTGAAATCCTAAGTTACAAAAGAGGGACAGATAACAAGGTCCCAGATCTTTAGGATGAATTAGATAATAATCCTGGGATTGGGGGGGAGCAGCTATTCAGGCAGCTCAGTGGATAGAGAGCCAGGCCTGGAATCAGGAAATCCTGGGTTTCAAATCTGACTTTCAGAGATTCCCTAAGCTTTGTGACCCTGAGCAAGTCACTTAACCCCAATTATCTGGCCCTTACTGCTTTTCTGCCTTGGAATGGACACCTAGTATCCATTCTAAGACAGAAGGTAAAAGGGTTAAAACAAAACAAAACAAAACATAATAATAATGCTGGGGTCTTTCTTTGGTTTGTATAAGGACAGATGCTGAAGTCTAGTATTCCTTTGACTGATCAAAAAGAGTAAAGTTGGTGACTTTCATCTCATCCAAGAATGTATGAGCAATAACATGTTTCAGATGGGCTCTGAGATGGCGCAGAAACTGGTTGGGAGGTTTGGAGTTGAGGAAGGGAAGTATTCTTTCTACCTTTCCTTTCCCTTTCTTCTCTGTGGGTTTTCTTGCTGACCAGCTATCCCAGACAACCAGGGGCTAGAGAAGGCCCAAAGAGGGAAGAGGAGAGAGAATAAGTCTTCCAGGATGTTAGCACTAGAAGGGGCTTTAGGAATCTAATCCTCTTCATTTTACAGGCAAGAAAATTGTGGCATAGAGAGGAAAAGGAATTTGCTTAGGGTCACACAAGTTGTAAATAGCAGAATCAGGATCTGAACTCAGGTGCCCTGATTCAAAACCCAGTGTGATCATCCTGGGCTATGTTATGCATGTTACATTCTTACACTAGATTCAAGAAGAAAGATTTTAGAAAGGAAAAAGAAGCCAAAAGAAAGCTTTCATTTAATGAGCAATTGAGATGTTACAGGACCTCAAAGCCTTTCAAAGCAGGGATGAGGCAAAGGAAAGGGACAAGAGATTCCAAGCTTCCACTTGGAAGGTTGTTTTTTAAAGTTATTTTAAATTTAATTTTAATGCCAAATTTTAGGGTGAAAGTATTTATCCTTTCATATGCTGAGCTGCAATTAAGTTAAATGTTCTGTTAAAATATCATGCTCCAAATTTACATGAGTTTGACAAAAGTCTTGGTTTTTGCCATAAATTTATACACTGTAGATTAAAGTGTTCTTCAACACTCTCTCTTTTAAAAATAATGTTGTTAATATCTCTTGTTTTTATACCACCCCACTGTCCGATGTATCCTTCCCCCTCCCCTTTTCTACAGAGCAGTCTCTCATAATAAAGAGTAAAGAAGAAGAATAAAAAGTTCCACAAAACATTGAAGAAGTTTGATGTTTTCACGGAGGTTCATATCCACAGTCTCCCATTTCTTTTCACAAAAAATATCCTCTCTGAGGCTAAGATCAGCAATAATTTCATAACATTCAGTTTCAGTTGTTCTGTGGTCTTTTCCATTTATGTTGTTATAGTTTCTGTACGTATCATTTCTTTGTTTTTCTTTATTTGACTTTGTATCCGTTTATAGAAGTCTTCCTATGCCTCTTGGTAATAACAGTGATGATAATAGATAGCATATATATGTACATATATATATATATATATATATACATATAGCATTTTCAGTTTGGTGAATTACTTTGCATATATTATCTCATTTGGTCCTTACAACAACTCTGTAAGGTGATATTAATATCCACTTTTTACTGGGGAGGAGGAGGAAATTGAGACTAAGAAAATTTAAATGTTATCTAAAATTATACAACTAATGAGGATCTGAGGCAAGATTTGAGCTTAGATCTTCCTGATTTGAAGCTAAGCACTCACTATAAGACACTGCCCTAACTATAATCATCATTTCTTATGACACAGTCATATTCTATTACATTAATGTACCAATGTATGGCTTTGAAAGTTGTACTATTAGGAAAGCTAAGAGCCACAGAATCAATGCTTTAGAATTGTGGTGCTAAAGAAGACTTTTGAGAGTCCCTTGGAGAGGAGGAAGATCAAATCAGTCAGTACTTAAAGAAATTAATTCACTGGAAAGTCAAACACTGAAGAAGAAATTTAAATACTTTGGCCACTTTATGAGAAGATGGAACTCATTGGAAGAGATTTTGATGTTGAGAAAGATGGAAAGCAAAAGGAGAACGGGATGTCAGAGAATGAGATGGATAGATAGTGTTAAGGAAGCAGAATGCATGGTCTTGGAGAGATTTCAGGAGTTAATAGAAGATAAAAGGACCTGGTATTCTATGTTCTATGGGGTTGTGAAGATACAGTCATGACAATGTCTGAACAATAACAACACCACAAAGTACTTATCCATTCCCTATTTGATGGACATTGCTTTATTTATAGTTTTCAAAGATTTTCTTTACTAAACTATAACTCCTAGACTAAAACTCAAACTGTTTTCTTTATCTTCAACTATGTTTTTGGATTTCATAACATACTAAGTCAATCAATATCCTATATCCTAACATACATTGGGGCCAAACACATAAGAACTTTTTACTTGATTCTCTTCTGAGCAGCTATGTTCTGTTCCCTCATGCTGTTTTAGTTGGCTATTGTTTCTAGTACTTTACCACCACCAGTCTCCATGCTGTTATTCATCATGTAGCCTAAAAAGAGCAGCTGTCATAAAAAAAGTGAAAATAGAATGGGGAATATGACATCAAGTTAAAATAAGAAAATGGCAACAATGGACAACTTCTCTATTGCTGCTCAAGTTCATGTACTTAAATGGAAATATATTGGGAAAGAGTATAATTTTTGCTCTTAGGAAGAGTAAAGAAAGTATATCTAGGTTGCAATTAGTGCAAATGATAAATCCCTTGAAGTAGTCACATACATTCAGTTTTACACTATTTTACATTATAATTATATGAAAATTATGAAAAATATGAAATTGGTTCTAGTCCAATGGGAACATGTAGTATGAATTCTAATAATGCAATCGCTTTGGCGAAATTCCTTGTTCATGCTAATTGGGACCTAGCTATTGTGCATAAAATGCTATGTTCCATATCTCTTTCATACTATGTCATAGTTGCAATTTTAATCCTTGGTCTCATTCACTCTTCTGTAAGCTTTTGTGAGACGTCATAGTTTGCTCAAACTATAATAATGGCCATACAAGTTATAAGGTCTTTTTAAATAATCTATTTTGTCTAGTAACTTTTCTTGTGTTTGTCAAAAGAGGCTGTATGATATAGTAGACAGATCACTGGGCTTGCAATCAGATTTGGAGTGTACAGTCCTAGCTGGCTTATACCTTGAGCAAGTCCTTAAAACCATATGCCTCAGTTTCCTTATATTTAAAATGGGAATAATCATATTTATGCCATCTTCCTTATAGGATTGCTGAAAGGACTGAATTCAGCAAACACCTTTTATATGCCTATTATGTGCACGGTATTATTCTAGATATAAGAGTGAAAGATGTAAAACAACATAGTCCCTGCCCTGAAGTAGCTTATAGTCTAAAAGAGAGGATACACAGGTGTGCTAATAAATATAGATGAGAATATGATAAGATCAAAGGAGAGCTACAAAATGCAATAAGTAATTTTTAGGAGGGAGATTTCTCTTTGAGCTGGGTGAATCAAGGAAGGTTTCTTAAAGAAGTGGCACCTAAGCTGGTGCTTAAAGGAATAATTATTTCAAAAGGCAAAGATGAGGACAATGTGTATCTCAAATGGTGGACAGGGTGAAAAAAAATTCATAGTGGCCAAGTGTAGGACAAGAATGGGAATAACTAACAGTATAGTTTGGCTAGAACTTAAAGCATAGTCAGGACATCAGTGAGATATAATTTTGGAAAGAGAAGATAGAGCCAGACTGCTGCAAGCATAAAATACCAGCATGAAAAGTTTGTTTTTATGTTAGAGGAAGTAGAGGAATCGCTGTATTTCAGCAGGGTCTTAACATGGGTCACACCTGTGTATTAATTAGCAAGATTAATGGGGCATTTGGATAAGGGATGGATTCAAGAGAGGAATAATTGGAGACAGGAAGACCAATCGGCAGCTTATTATTTACATTGCTCACATTTCCCAATATTTCCCTTCCCCTGCCCTCTTCCAAAGACTTCTTATAATAAAGAATAAATCTGTCTGAGAGTAATCAGGACTTGAATATGGTTAGGAGTAGCCCATGAAAAAAGAGAGGAGAGGAAAGGTATGAAAGATGCCTGGGAAAGAAAGGTTAGAACTTGGCAACTAATAGGATGTTGAAGGTGAAGAACAGTCAAAGATATCTTCAACCAAATAAGATCAATATTTAGTTTTTTTATACCTTCAAAGTGCTATGTAAATAAAACATTGTTATTTTAGATTCTAGTTCTATTTTGTAGAGTTTTTTAAATTTGCCATTGTCTCTTTTAGTCTATGAGCACAGCAACAAAATATTTAACATCTTAATGCATTTGAGTCTACCAGAATGTTTTCACTTAAAACACTTTGTCTTAATATTTTCTGACTCTTGGAATTTGTTTTCCTTTAGCATTTACACAGGACCTTAAGGTCAAGTCTTTCTTAGCATAATACATTCCTTTGGGAATTCTAAAACTTTAAGAGAATTTGGAGAGATGCTATGAGAAAGAACTACTTATATTATTCAAGTGTTGGATAAAGGAAACTAGAGAAAAAGATGAAAGGAAACAAGATTTTTTTATTTAGTTTACAGATGGCTTAGGGGAGATGGGGAGCCTACCACTCAATCAGCTTGCAATTCTGTGAAGGGTACTTAGATGGAGCAGGCTGAACTGCTGCTAAAACAGAACAATAAGAAATAGGTCAATTTACTGAAGAAATAATTTGGGTTAAAAATAATTAATAAAACTTTCAAGTCCCTATTCAAATGCCCTCTCTTCTGTGAAGCCTTCTTTGATTTTTGTCAGCTGAAAGTGATTTCTTTCTCATCTGGTCTCATGGTATTTTAGGCTCATGGGCACATGAGGCATATTCTAATTTGTATTAGATTAATCTGTGTATTTGTCTTATCCCTCCTTTCTGCACCCCCAACTAAATTACCAGGTCCCTAAAGACAATGATCTTTTGATTTATTTTCTTATTTACCCTTTATCTTCACCGAATTCTTCCCTCTCACAAAGCAAATGCTATACTTTAGTACTTTCTAGAGCCCTGAATTCATCTGTGGTGGGTATTTACTTTACAATGAGATTGAAACTCCTCTCTGCCTTAGTAGACTCATTTTAGGAGGTCTTATAGCCCAAAACATTCATCACCTAGTCAGAGACATTCTGGCGATGAAATTATACAAATAAATAGAACAAGCCTAGAGATTTGAATGTTTGAATTTAAATATGGTCTCAGACATTTACTAGCTGTGTGATCCTGGGAAAATCATTTAACTTCCATCTGCCTCAATTTCCTCCACTGTAAAATGGAGGTAATAATAGGACCTATCTTCCAATGTTGTTGTGAAAGTCAAATGAGATAATATTTGTAAAGTTCTTAACACAATGCCTGGCATAATAGATGTTTGATAAATGTTTATTGATCATCTACAAAGATCTATTAGATTAAGTAATAAGGTCTTAAGCAGAAAAGGTAAAGTTACCACACTACCTTATCCTTTCCAAGTTCATACTGACATCTCAGCGACTGTCCTGTTTTGTTATTTAGTTCTGGTTGTTGTGCATGTTGTTTCCCCAGTGTAGAGCATGGCAGTGTAGACAAAGCAGAGAAACTTGGTTGAAATCCCAGTTCTTTGATTTACTGGGTGTTAAGATTAAAATTCTCTAGAGACTGCATCTTCATTCATGATTATTTATTAAATAATAAAAAATGGGCCAGAGAAAGAAAGGACACCAGCCACATATGGCTGGCTTCTCCCTTCACAAGCCAGCTGTGCCAACTTCACAGCAGACCCCAGGCACACTGGCACTCTCCTGGGCAGTCTAGCACCTGACTTTGTTCACAGAGCTCCCCTAGCAGTGCTTGCCTATTATACCGACTCTTTCTTAGCCTCCTCCTCTCTCCCTGGTTCCCACACAGACAGAGCCCTATTTCCTTTCCCCAGTCCAATTTTACCTATTTTGTGAGGCCACTTTTCTGGGTCCCTCTGATTTGGCAGCCTCCAACCTCAGTCAGGATCAGAGGTACATCTTGACAGGAGTCAGACAGGACAAGAGGCAAGCGTCTTGTGGATGCCAGGGAGTGACAAATCCTCTAGCATCCCCCTTAGAGTGATGGAGCAAGTGTCCCACTGTCTTAAATAATTTGTTGACAGATAAGCACCTGGCTTTGTTCTTAATTCAATCAAAGGGTGAGGTTGAATTGCAACTTAATTCAATCAGAGAGCAGGCTATCTTAAACCCAATATGAATCTCTCCCCTTTTAAAAATTTAAGTCAGTCTTAGGGTTCGAGTACAAAGGCTATTTTAAATTCTCACAGGGGCAAATCACTTCTCCTTTTGAATCCCCAGAGCCCATTACAGAGCTTGGCAGAGAGTAGCTGCTTAATAAATGCCTTTTTAAAATTAAATCGCATTTGTAAAATGGAGGAGGGGTTGGTAAGAGTAGATTCTAGTCTCTTACCAACTCAAAATGTATTTTGTGAAGTGAGGGGCCACATCTTATACTTCTCTCAGCTAGGTGGTACCATACTGCATAAAATGCCAGGCTTGGAGTCAGAAAGACTCATCTTCCCAAGAGTTCAAATTCAGCTTCAGACACTTACTAGCTGTTTGTCTTTTTTTCCTCAACTGTAAAATGGGGATAATAACAGCACCTGCTTCTCGAGTTTTTTGGTGACTACTAAATAAGATAATATTAGCAAAAACCACTTAGCATGGGGCTTGGCACATAGTAGGCACTTATTCTCCTCCCTTCCCCATCTCATGTCCCCCACTACCCATAAAAGAACATAGAATGCAAGGTAGCTGTACAGCCCATGTTGTTGGCAAGAATTGCTACTATTTTTTTAAACCCTTACCTTCCATCTATGTATTGGTTCTAAGGTAGAAGAGCAGTAAGAGCTAAGGGTTAAGTGACTTGCCCAGGGTCACACAACTAGGAAGAATTTGAGGTCCAATTCGAACAAAGGATGTCCTGTCTCTGGGCCTGGCTCTCAATTCACTGAGTCATCTAGCTGCCCCACTTCTTTGTTTTAAAATTGAGGATCATTATTTCTCTTTGCTAGAAACTCTGGGTAGACGTGCTTTCTTTTGGCTAATTTTTTGCTAAGTGGCCTTTCGATGAAGAGAAGAGAAAGCCTTTGAATATATAAATAACTTGTATTATTACTGTCCCTTTTCATTATGAGGTGACTAATGGGCTTCATTTAAAAACTAAATAGTAGTAGAATGACTAAACTTGGCTTTGGAGAACACAGCTCAACATGTTCTTTCTTCTTTTCTATAGAGGTATGAGGGACTATAGATGCAGAAGGCTACATTCACAGTTCATCACAGTAGTTTGTCTTTCTTGATTCATACTTCTTTGTTACAAGGAAGGGCTTCTGGAGTAGGTAGGAAGGAGTACCTGCAAATTACTGAGATGTAAATGCAAAGGAACTAAATTTTTGTTATTTAAAATAAATATATTATAATTTTAAATAGTTGAGAGATTGGTTTGGGGGTAAGACTATCAATGTATTAATTAGGCTAGCCTTTTAGTCAATAATAGGTCAGTGATTCTCTCCATGATCAAAAATCAGGGAATTCTTTCACACAAATACAATCTGGGAGCTTGTTAGTTAATGAAGAAAGTTGTCCAATAAGACTCTTAATCCCCCTCTACTTTTATAGGTGATGGGGGAGCTGATCCTGTTCCTAGCTGGAAGAGCCTTATCTACTAACTAATCAGATTAAATGGGGGGTTGGGAGGAAAACATTCCTAAGAATTCCTAAGAACAAAGGAAATGTAAAAGTCCACAGATTGATTGGAACCAGTCTAATCCAGGACCTTGGTATAGGAATAATATAGTATATAAAAAATAAATTCTCACAATAACTTCATTTGAAGTTGAAGGAAAAAGTATGACAGTGATTTGGCTTATTGATTCAAGTATGTGGGATTTGGAACATTCTTCTATCACAACCTTTTGTTAACCCTTAAAAAATCCATGTAGACACACTTAAACTGTCAATACATTTCTTTTAACTAAACATATTGTACTACATTCTAATGGCAGTCATTAACTTTTAAATTCAGTTTAGTAAAATTATTTTTGCAAATTCAATAGTTTTCTTTCCTTTTTTCCACAATAAATGAACCCATTTGTAGCACCTCCAAAAGTGAATTTGTGTGCCTGTCTTCCTATAGTCCTTCCAATATTTATAATTTTTATTTTCTCTTTACTTCAGAGATATTACTCTCACCTAGTTTTCCTCCTAACCTTATTGTTCATTTACTAGGCTTTGCTAGTTCTTCATACAGCTGTCACTCCTTAAGGATGAGTATTTGCCAGAAGTTCTGTCTTAGGTCTTTTTCTTTTTTTAGTAATAGAACTTATTCATAAGTATCCCAGCCCATCCCCACCCTCTCAGCATCATAGAAGGCATCATCCAGGAGACAGATATTTTCATACTAATTAAGTCTTTCACATTTCCACCTTTTAGTTCACTCTCTGGATATAACATTTACAATGTATTTTTCCAGTATTAGTTCTGTTGCTGTATATATTCTCTGGGTTCTACTCATTTTGCCTTACATTATCCCATGTAGTTCTTTCCAAGTTTTAAAAAAAAAAATTAGCTTGCTCATCATTCCTTATGGAAAAGTAGTATTCCGTCACAATCAGATGCCACAACTTGTTTAGCTGTTCCCCAATTGATGGACATCCCTTCAATTTCCAATTCTTTGCCACTTCAAAGAGAACTGCTGTAAATATTTTGTAATACATAGGTTCTTTTCATTTTTCCCCTGATCCTCTTGGGAGTTCTAGATTAAAAAAAAAACACAATGGGCTAAAATGAAAACTAACCAGTGGACAGTCCAAGTTTTTCACTGTTGTCTTTGGGTCATCAAGATCATTCAAAGGGATCTCTTAGCATGTTGGATGGTGAACTAATGGAATAACATGGACCAGAAGTGAGAAAGATGAACTGTTCATAAATATTACTGAATGCATTACTGAAGGAATAACCACTTTGATGATATAACACTGTGTCAATGTATAGTGCTTAGAGTTTGTACTTTCTACCGTGCATTTGCCCTCCCTGTCCCCCAACCAGGAATACGAGGAAGAGTTGAAATCATCAGTTTATTCCTATCTACTTCCGAACCAGTTCAAAAGTAGGATCTTTTCCTCCAATTCCTCCTTATGTTTCTGATCCCAAAATGGCCTTCACCTAGGAGTGGCAAAAATTAAAATGCCTAGGCTTAGGGCCCACTGCCAAGTTTTGCTAGTGAGCCTCATCTTTCTTACAATAATAATGAGAGTTAAGTTTTTTGGTCATTTGGGGAAATAAATGGCTTAGATCCTCTGCTCATTGGGAGACAGGTAGAGATTAAGTGTTTTTAAGATATAGAGATTAGACCTGTGACTTCATTTTTAAAGGACTCTTCCCAAGTCAGGAAACTTTACTAATACAGTTCCACACATTGGAGAGTTACTTAAGGCACTGGATTATAAAGCTATTAGTCTTTAGATGTGAGAATTAAATCCTTTCTGACTCCAAGATCAGTGTTCCATCCACTAGGTCACATTGTCTTTTGTGATTACAAAAGGACAATAACATATGAATTCAATTAGCTCATGAAGCCATTGGATAGTTACTTTGATCACCAAGGCAGGAAACGAAAGTAATAGTGTATGTATTCTGTGAAATATAAAATCCCTTTAGAGCTACCCTCTCCCATATCATACACTTTGGTTCTAGTTAAAAATACTTTTGGGTCAGCTAAGTGGTTCAGTGGGAGAAAGTGCTGGGTTATGGAGTCAGAAAGACTCATCTTCCTGAGTTTAGATCTGGTCTCAGACATCTTCTAGCTATATGACCCTGGACATGTCACTAAACCCTATTTGCCTAATCTGTAAAATGAGCTGGAGAAGGAAATGGCAAACCACTCTAATATCCTTGGCAAGAAAACCCTAAATGGGTTTATGAACAATCTGATACAACTGTAAAATGACAAATCAGATCAAACAGAATATGGCTGATTAGGAACTTTTTTATAAGCAAGAAAAAATTCCCTCTTGGGATCTTGGGAGAGCTTTGAAAATATACTTGTTTCTGACTCCAGTCAGTGCCACTGTTTGCCAAGTCTCTCATGTTTAACTTTTGTGCTATCTGTGACTTTTATTCTCTTTTGCCTCAAGCTTTCCATTTCTTTCATTTCTTTTTTTAAAAAAATTACTCATTTGTTTTTTTACACTAAAATTGCCATATATCTCCCTATCCTTCACTTCCCCACACTAGAGAAGGCATCATTTGACAAAAAGATATATGTATATATGAAACAATGTCTAGATCATTTCTATTTATCAATTAATGAGCATCCCTTCAATTTCCAGTTCTTTGCTACCACAAATAGAGCTGCTATCAATATTTAGAATATATACATTTTTTCCTTTTTCCCTAATGACTTTACAAAACAAACTTAATCAACTGTTACCTTTCTGGAGCTAATATGGTAGTATGTGAGGCCAATTGCTTCTTCCTTCTTGAATCAGCAGGAATAGTCAGGAAGGTAGAAGTCGGAGCTGGCTACAGAGAAGCAAGGAGAGAAATCTCATTAACACAAGCTGACAGTTTTTGAACTACTCTCTGCAGGAGCTATCTGAGGCTATCTTAGAGAAGGACTGACTGTGCCACACTTCCTGCTGAATGCCTTAGCACTTCATAGAGCCAAAAATCTATGACCTTGGGATGTTGTCAGGGTCCCAGAGACAATTGAATTCAATTTTTCAGGGCTGAGAGCAGAACAAAGTGGGCAATTAGGTAGTGCTGCTTGCTCATCAAGTGATTTGATACCAAACATAAAATTAAACCTATTTGACATAAATATGGGAACATTTGTCTAAGTTCTCACTAAAATTTTTTCAATAAAAAAATGGCCCAGCATTAAGATAGTGAAGTATTGGTGTAGAAACTATTCAGTTTTACTTGGGAGGTTCAGCTTCATGACAAATGTATTAAAATAATTCAAGTCATAGTACAATGCAATAAGAAGGGACCCTTGTGAAAATTCACATAGTCTTTCTTCTACTCCAATGTCCTAATGTTTCCCTCATGGACCCTTTATAGGATCACTGGTTTAGAGGGAAGATTTTTTTAAGGGCAGGAATAATTTAGATTTTATTTTTTCTATCCCCAGTGCCTAGTGAAGTGTAGGCTTTTAATAAATGCTTATTAGGTGTTGTATAATTCTTAGAAGAAAATGTATGTTTTGTAATCTATAATGTAAAGTTTAAATTCTTTTGAGAATAATTTCAGGATAAGGATCTTGCCATCTCCCCAGAATCCAGACAGATGAACCTGTTTGGTGAAGACACCATGAAGATGCCTGAAAAGCCTTCACTGTACCATGAAGACCAAAACTGAATTTTGGGGTACAGTTGATTGAACTATGGGGAGTTGGAATTGAGTTGTATATATTGTTTTAATTGTACACTAATATACCAATAGGGGACTGCCCCCAAATTGTTTTTTTGTCAATGCGGCTAGTTTTATCCATTTGTTTATCCATTTCTTTTATCCCCCAAATTCCTAAAATTTTAGAAGTGGTCTATGTTTACGGATCCAGCAAAGAAAAAAGACCAACTTTTTTTTGCCAGATCCCAGGGGGAATTGTGTAATTGGAATTTGGGAGACGCCATTTAAAAGTATATATATATNTCTGTAAAGCCTTCACTGTACCATGAAGACCAAATTTGAACTTAGGGGTGCAGTTGATTGAACTATGGGGAGTTAAACAGCTGAATGCAATTTGTTCTAATTGTACACTGTTATACCAATAGGGGACTGCCCCCAAATTAGTTTTTTTGTCAATGAGGCTAATTTTATCCATTCGTTCATCTATTTCTTTTATCCCCAAATTCCTGAAAATCTAGAAGTTGTCTATTTTTACAGGTCCAGCAAAGAAAAAGGCCTAACCTTTTTTTTGCCGGACCTCAGGGGGAATTGTAAAAGTGAAATTTGGGAAATGCCATCTAAAAGTACATATATATATTTACTATGGACGTGTGGGAGACTTTGAAACTACATTTCCCATGATTCCTCATGGTAGACAGGAAGTGGGATGATGTAAGAGAAGGAATATAAACTCCTGTAGTGACTTTGAACTCTCTCTTTAGCTACTGGGTGCAGGATGAGAGGGGAGGTAATTATGGCTGAAGCGGCAGTTCTGAATTCTTACAAGCTCGTGGTCTAATGACTTTATCTATCAGCATGGCTTTAATTCAAATACTATTCTCCCTTTTGATCTCGGTCCTCATAATTTTTAATTGTAACATGAGTAGAGGTATGTGGCACCCAAATCTGATTCTGAATGAGGGCAGGGCTCACGCAAGTCTCCCCTGAGGTCAGTCAACTTCACAGTGGGTGGTCTGGCTCTGAGATGGAGGCAGCCAGACCAAGCTATGGTTCCCCTCTCCCTCGTTGTCTCTCAGGCACTCTGGAATGCTATCTGACTAATGAATGTCTTTTATTAATATCAATATAGGGATTGGGGAAAAGGGTGAAGGGCAGAGGGATTTTGGGATGCCCTCTTCTCTATTTCTATGGGTTCTGTNTATATATATATATATATATATATATATATATATATATATTTTTTTTTCCTATGGACACATGGGAACTATCAAACTACCTTTCCTGTGGTCCAACGGGTTTCCAGTTCCGGTTCTTTGGGCATGGGAATGCCTGCATCACCATGCAGAGGAGAGTTTAAATGGGAGGAGAATCAAAAGTAAGCCCTCTTTAGCTACCTGAGCACGCCGGAGGTAACAATAATGGCTGGGGCGGCAGTTTTGAATTCTTACAAGCGTGTGGTCTAATGATTTTTATCTCTATCAGCATGGCTTTAATTAAAATACTAATTTCTATATTTATATCAGTCTTTATCATTTTTAATGGTAACAGTGCTAAAAAAGACCTTGCAGATTATCTACTCCAGCTGGATCATTTCTGTCTGGGGTTGGTTTTGAAAGCAAAAAGCAAGTATTCTTTCCCTTATACCAATGCCTTATTTGTAAAGTGAATGCATTGGACTTTATGGCATCTTAGGTCCCTTCTAGCTCTTTTTCTATGATTTTATGAGCCCCCATCCATCATTTCTCCCAGCCATGACTGGAAACCGTGACTGGTCCTCAGTCTCCAAATCCACTGTGCCATACCACCTGTGGTTCCTTGTCCAGACTACTCTGCACTTCTTCTCCCATAATCAGAAAGGTGATCAGACACCTGATTTTTTGCAATCATTGGAATAGTTTCCATGAAGCTAAAAATAGAAACATCTAAGTAGGTTAGCAGTGGAGGAAATCGGCAACAAACATATTCCTCCCAATAAACCAGAACTTCATGAAAGAGATCACTATTTTGCCTTAAAACTTACAGAGAGGAAAAGAGAATTCATGCTTATTCTAATTGTGGTATTTCCCAAGTATGTGTGAAAACAGTTTGGGTTTGCTTGGTAGAGAGCTGTTACTTTATGAAATCACATTATTCCTCCCCCTCCTTTACAGGTCTTTGGGGTGGGAGGGATCATTTCCTGATCTTTTGTGGGATAAAGAGAAGAAAAGGAAACTGTTATGATTTGGTGTTATGCTGTTGTTACAGCCTTCATCAACTTATGGTCCAAGTTCTGTATCCCAGCATATATCCTCCCCACTCATATTTACACCTCCCACCATTGTTAACACTCAGAAGCCTCTCAGGAAGGATTTGACTCTCACTGCAGTAGATAATGCAGTGCTTGTTCTCTTGCCTTTCAAAGAGTGATATATTGTCATTTGCAGAAATCTTTCCATCACCAACTCTGCCTCCCCACCCCCACCCAATTACTATGATTGCTATCTCCTGTCCTCAATACCAGTTATATAGCAAGGTTTTGATGCTTTGATTGATTTATGCATTGAAATGATATATTGCCAGTATGCTGTCTTTTATCTCCACTTTCCTATCCATCTCTACACATGATATTTCTGAGGCACAGCTCTGTCTATAATACTCACCCACTTAATAAACTGCCATAGCTGTTCCTTACTCCTAAAATTGACCCCTTTGAATTCTCTGTTTACTATCTAAAGCCCTTCATAATTTGGTTCCACCTTATCTTTATGGGTTTATGACATATTATTCTCCCTCATGTATTCTAAAGACCAATTGGAATGATTTTCTTGTTGCTCTTCACATATAACAGTCTATCTCCCATCTTTGGCCTTTGTATAGGATTGCCCTCATGCCTGGAATGTTTCCTGTCTCTTAATCTCAGCTTCTAAATCTCAATTTTTCTCTACTTCATTTCAAGCCTCACCTCCCTCATAAGTACCTTTACTGAATTCTCTCCAACTATTACTAGTATATCCTCCCTCTCTCTCTGAAAATATCTTGTATTTTTTTGTGTAGCCAGAATTCCAAAGATGACAGGGGATTCTCTCTTCATTGGTGGAGATCAATGCTCTATGCCTTCATGAAATGAAGGGTAGAGTTGGTTAGAGCAGGAGAGAAGAATTCTTTGATTTCTGGACTTTTTTCAAATTGTACATTTTCTTAAGAACTTCTTGAGTCTTTACAGTTTATTTAGGTTCTGTGTCACTTCTGGTGCTTCTGACTTCCAATTCTGAGAAATCAGGTAGAGGATCCCACTTAAGACTGAAGAAGAGAAAATAAGACTCTAGGAAGAAGCTGAAATGAGAGGAGCTGGCAGTCTCAATCATGTTCCCATCCCCACCTTGTCACACTAGAGATTTAGGGTAAATTCCCCATTGCATGAGATGTGGAACTCATTCTTAGTTGAGCAGAATAACCTTGCTCCCAATGGGAGAGGTCTTTCACTTTGTATTATGTGACATATATGCTTATGAATATGATTGAATAGCTTTCTTGTATTACTTTGTTATTCCCTAATCCTATTTCATAGTATCTGTTCATTTGCCAAGTCTAATAATCCCTTCTTCACACTTCTCCCATAGTGCTCTGTCCCTAAAATGTTGTTTCCAGCCTGGTCTACCCATATCCCAATCTATCTCAAGGGCATCCAATTAAATTCTCCCCTTGTAACCTGAAAATAGTTTGCTTACATAAATTATCTGAAATTCATAAATCAGTCCCCAAGTAATTTTCGTTTAGTGTATTGAAGAATGAATTCACCAATAGATAAGGTGCCATTTTTCTGCCACCTCTCAGATCCAGATGTTGTTCAGGGATTCTCAATTCAGTTCCTCAGCAAAATATGTTGCATTCTGGATGCAACTGTCCAAACTAATGTCTAAGTTCCTTAGTTAAATAATCAATGGAGGATGTATCCAGAAATCTACCAAAGAAAATAACACTGAATCCAAAGTATACTATATTTGCCTAGAAAACATCCTTTTCTTATCAATGAAAATCTAACACACATTCTATTGATAACTAGTTTTAACACTAAGTCCTAGAAAAGCCATCTCTAATTAGAACCATATTAATTTTATTTTTACCCCATTATAATTTGACAGATTCACATTGGATCAAATTATACCTGTAACATAATTCCATTCAATTACCCAAAAAACAAAGAAATACTATCAAATTCATTTAACATTTTTATTACAATTCCTTTAGAGTACTTAAATTTATCACCCCGTCCTGGTAAAACATTCATAGGTAAATCACCTGTATTTATATAATCTAAAATATTACTCCCTTAATTTATCAAATTCAGGTGTCTCGCAAATTTCCTAATTCCAATACCTTATCCTATTTTTTTACTCCATTCTAAAAGATGGCATACTATATCCAAGCAGAATTAACTGCTCATATATGCAGTTCAAAGACATTAAAATAGTTGAATTGTGTACACCTAAAATTTAATCTATGTCAATCTTCAAGCACCTAATATCAAAAGTATCTCATTAGGAAGGCCCCATAAAGCCCAATTTACCTCAAATTCTTTTCCCCAAATTGAGGAAATACCAATTATTTGCCATTCTCCATGTAGACCATTGAAGAGGGTTAATGTAACCCAACTTATCATTGCAAGCTCATTTATAGTAAGGATGCTCTCACCAAGTATATGAACTCATCTCTTCATTCTTTCTTCTGCTGATGGCCCTACCCTTATTATAAATATCTAATTCTCTTGCTAAGATACTATTATTCTTAATAGTAAGGTTCATTGCAAATAGTCAGGGAAGACTTTTGTAGTATATTGCCTTGCTTGATATATTTCCTATTAGAAACACACCATTTTATCCAGAGCCTGAGATATTCTTATTCCCAACCCAAAGCTAAGATTCCCTACTCTCCCCCCTTTTTTCAGGGTCATCATCCCAATACTATGTCAATACTAAATCCCTTGGAAGCTTACGAAGTCTTTATTCTACCCCAACAATGACTTTAGATTCACATCTCAGTTTTGAATCAAAGGAGTGTTTTCTTGCTTGTTTGTCAGACTTAACTCCAAAGTACTTTAGTTTTTGGAAATCAAACTCACGATTGAAGAATGGAGATTTTCCACTTCCAAAACTTTTAAAGCAATGCCAGGGGAAAATCTTTGAAGGAATATTCATTAAGGAACAGTGGTATTGGAGAAAGTGTGTGGCTTCCCAAGATGGCTTGTAAGTTAGAGCTTAGCCCTCATTTGAATATCTAAGTTCTGTTTGTTTGTTTGTATGTTTGTTCAGGCTCATTTCCTTATGGGGTGTCCCCATTCTCTGTGACAATAGGAGATAAGATCTCATTTAGAGAGAGAACCTGAGGGAATTTAGAGATACTATTATTCTGGTCATAGAAAGATTGCATCATAATAGGAAAATTTAGGGAATAACAGGCTTTCCTAGGATTCTGTAGCTTTCCTATGACCATACTGTTGTCTCAGGGATTGCTGAGCAGCTGGTATTTTCTCGATTACAATTAGGTTTAAAGCCAAACATATTTTTAGAATCAGCAAACTGTATTGGAAACTGAGTTTCATTATAAAAATCCTAGGGTAATAAAGAGTCCAATAGCATCATTTTTTTCCTGGATCCCCTCAGGCCCAAATTCTGCTGTGTGCTGAAAATTGAATCAGTCTTTCATCCATTCAGACCTAAATACACACAGGAAAGGGGTAATGATCAGAGATCTACAGATTATCATTCCCAAATGTGGGTGAGCTGGGGGAGATCAATACAGCAATGGCTATATCAATTCCTCTCACAAACTTGATGATAGAAAATGAACTTTTTACCCAATTTTGCCCAGAGAAACCCATTCTAAACATTTCTATTAAAAGGCTCAAATACCCAAGCACGAAGTCAAACCTGACATTTCCAGAGCTATTAATTCAATTTCATTCCATAAACACTTATAAAGTGGCTACAATGCTGCTACACTAAATACAAAGACAAAAGAGGTCTAGCTATTCTAGTCCTTGAGGAGTTTACAGTCTAGTAAATATATTTTAGAGACAATTTTGATAGGACTGCATATTCATAACCAGCAACATTTATTTAATTTCAAGATGTGGAATATAGATCACTTTTTTTTACCCTAACCTTCTGTCTTAGAATCAATGAGAAATTTCAATTCCAAGGCAGAAGAACAATAAGGGGTAGGCAATGAAGGTCAAATGACTTGCCCAATGTCACAGAACTAGGAAGTGTCTAAGATCAAATTTGAACCCAGGTCCTCTAGTCTCTGGTCCAGGCACTCTATATACACTGAGCCATGAAAACACCCCTATAGGTCTTTTTAAAATTATAATGCATGAAACCCAGTGACCTAAAGTGTATAAAGAAGGTACTCTCATATAAGAGCACACCTTTCTCCTTTCATTGCAAAGGTATGACACAATGGGAGTGGAACACTGTATAAAATATGAAATTTGGTTGATGTGTTAGCTATTTTTGAGAAACTATTTTTCTTTCTCTCTTTTCTTCTTTGTTGTAAAGGATGATTTTCTAGGGGGGAGATAGATTGGGAAATGTAGACAATGTAAAAACAAAAGATATTGATAGATTTTAAAAAGAATTACATAATGTAGTCAATGAATCTTGTAGCTTCTGCAGTGTTATTAGGATCTCATAAGGTTAAACTAGTCTTTGTCAAAGCACTCTGGACTCTGTTTATGAAATTCTATGATGCCAAGAGTATCTCAAAGGAGAAAAAGGGGAAGACTAATATATTTTGCTTGCATTCTTTCTATTTTCCAGATGCTCAGTTACAGGTGTGGATGAGCTAAGCAATATCTCTGTATTTCCTGAGGAGTTGTAAAGGAATGTCATGCTGAGATCTGATAGCAATCATTCCAAAGTTGCTTTAGTTGATTACAAGAAGAATCATCTATTTATGCCTGTGAGAATGGGGTTGAGGAACAAGAAATGTGCTAAGACAAGGGAGAAGACCATGTTAGAAACCACCCAACTGTTATGAGTAAGATTAGATTAGCTAGTTATTAGGTGTTGATTATATATTGATTAGGAAGTATCTAGCAGGAAGGAGCTGGAGCTGGGAATTCCAGGTTGGAATGAAGGAGGAGGAAGTCTATGTGTGTTCTGTGTGTGGACTCCATGAGTGGTAGGCAAAAACTGTTGCCAGCCTGGGAGACCTCAGAGCAAAGGACACCTTGCATCCTGTTTTCCCCTGGGATCCTGTGTGGTGTGGCATTTAAGGAAAGAACAAGAGAAGAGGACAGTGCTTCAAGCAAAACCCTTACTGCTTGGTTCCTGAGACAACTTTAGCTCCTGGCATCCAGACATCATCAGTGGATTGCAGTGAGAAATCCCAAAGCCACAAAAGCCCCAGCTGTACTCAAGCCTGGCAGGTTCCAGGTTTGAGGCAGAAACCCAGAGACTCCAGTATAGCTCCTTGGGCCCTGTTAGTTAGATAGCTTAGATTAGTGTAGTGAATAAGTCCTTCCCTGTCCCTTTGGGTTTTGTTATTAGGTGTTAAGATTTTAGAGTAGTCATTCCTATCCCTCCTTTTAGTTGTTTCTAATTAAAACCTAATTTCACCTTGTTACCTTGTCAGTTAATTCAAGGCCTCTGGCCAGAGTGACAGTTGGCTGTTATTTTTCCAGTTGGGAGTGGTGTAGCTGTACAAGTCTTCAATGTTCAGTTATAGTCTCTCTTACATCCCAGAGAGTGTTCCCACAAACCCCATAGTTGATTTTAATATCCCTGGTGACCCCATTACTTATATTTTCCTACACTTCTGAATTGGGCTAGAAATCTGAATACTTTGATCCTTTAGCATTTTGGATGTGTAAAGTGATGCTATGTAGAGACAAAGGGGATGGCAATTGGTATTTACCAATCATTTCTTTAGTACCAACTAAATGAAGGTGAAATGGTGCGTTGGACCTTGATGGAAGTATTTAGAATCTGAACAGTCAATCAACAAGGATTGAGTGCAAACTATGTGTCAGGTATGAGAGTAGAAAAAAAAGACAAAAACAGATCCTGCCCTCAAGCAGCTTACATTCTAAAAATGGTGGAGACAATATACAAAAAATTGTGCATACAAGATTTATACAGTGCAGTGTGAATGGAAGATGAGCTCAGAGGAAGGTACTGAAGGTACTGGTTGGGGGGAGGTTGAGAATGGATACCATGAAAGGCTTGGAGGAAGTAGGATTTGAGCTGAATCTTGAAGGAATCTCTGGAAGGCTGAGGTGAGAAAGCAGACCATTTCAGACATGGAGGTTAGCCAGTAAGAAATCAGAATTGAGAATTGGAATGCCATATTTGAGGAACAGCAAGAAGGCCAGTGTTGATAGATTATAAAGCATGTAGATTGTATCAAAGTGTAAGAAGAATGGAAAGTAGGAGAGGTCCAGGTTTTCAAGATCTATAAAAGCAAAAAAAAAAAAAAAAGATCTATAAAAGCATAGTTGGGCATAGTTACAAATTGCTCTAGAAAATAGTTGGTTAAGTTCACAACTCCACCAAAAATGCATTAGTGCCCCAATTTTATCATATTTCTCCAACATTTATCACTTTCCTTTACTGTCATATTAGCCAATCTAATAGCTGTGAGGTGTTACCTTAGAGTTGTTTTAATTTGCATTTCTCTAATCAAGAGGGATTTGGAACATTTTTCATATGATTATTATTAACAGCTTTGACTTCATCTGAAAACAGCTTGTTAGTATCCTTTGACCATTTGTCATTTGGGAAATGACTTTTATTCTTATGAATTTGACTTAGTTCTCTATATGTTTGAGAAATGAGACCTTTATCAGAGAAATTTTTTGCACATTTTTTTTACAGTTTGTCATTTCCATTCTGATCTTGGTTACATTGGTTTGTTTATACAAAACCTTTTTTATCTAATGTAATTCAAATTATTCATTTTATATCTCATAATGTTTTCAATCTTTTGTTTGGTTATAAATTCTTCCTTACTCCATAGATCTGACAGGTAAACTATTCAAACTCCCCTAATTTACTTATGTAATAGCCCTTTATGCCTAAATAATATACTCATTTTGGCCTTATCTTGGCATGGAGTGTAAGATTTTGATCTCTATCAAGTTTCTATTATACTGGTTACCAGTTTTCCCAATAGTTGTTTTTTTTTTAATTTAGTTATCAAATAATCAGTTCTTATTGCAAAATTTGGGATCTTCGGGTTCATCAAATACTAGATTGGAAAGGTCATTTACCCCTGAATATTGTGTATCTAATCTATTCTACTGATCCACCATTCTATTTCTTAGCCAGTACCAGATTGTTTTGATGAGTCCTACTTTATAATAAAGTTCAATATCTGCTTCTGCTAGGCTATCTTCCTTTTGTTATTCCAGAGGAATTTTGTTATTATTTTTTCTAGTTCTATAAAAATATTTTGGTAGTTTGTATGGCATTGAATAAGTGAATTAATCTGGGTATAACTGTCATTTTTATCATATCATCTCAGCCTACCCATAAACAACTAATACTTTTCCAATTGTTTAGATCTGACTTTATTTGTGTGAAAAAGTGTTTGTAAATGTGTTCATATAATTCCCGTGTTTGTCTTGGCAAGTAGATTCACAGATATTTTTTTATTATCTAGGGTTATTTTAAATGAAATTTCTCTTTCTATCTCTTGCAGTTGGATTTTGTTGGTTATATATAGAAATGTTCATGATTTATATGGGCTTATTTTGTATCCTGCAACTTTGCTGAAGATAAGAATTTTTTCAACTACTTTTTTAGTTGATTCCCTTGGATTCTCTAAGCATACAGTGAAGAGTAAAATTTTTTGGTAGGAGTTTGAACAAAGGTCAGGAGAGCGGTTTGATAAAACACAAAACAATTAGTTTATTTTGAGGAAAGATAGGAGATGGAAAGGAGGAAAGTGAGAGTAATCTTATACCTAAAATCCCAATCCTAACTAAAATTTCTAAAAAACCCTAAATCTATCTGTCTTCGAGGGCAGTTTCTTCTGCCAAGGCCAAGCTGGGCCTACTCTGCCTATACTGACTATCTAAGAATTTAATCACTCTCTAACTACCTACCTAAGCTAACCAATAAGCATTAATCACCTACAACCTCCATACAGGTTGTTAAGGCCTGAAATCCATTTTCTCTAACCCTAATTGTCAGTCTCAACTGCTAGTCTCAGAGACACAGAGACAGACTCCTGCCTCTAGGGAGCCCAGAGACAAAAGCCCCCTTCCAATTGACTCCTTTATTTAATTCCTCCTTCATCTCCTAGTTAATGGAACCTTCAACTCCCTTTCAGAGAGGCTGTCAGTTAACAGACTCTTACTGAGAAATGTTTCTACTCCTCTGCCTCTTAAAGGGACAAGGGGAGAGATTAAGAAAACTTCTTTAGCAATACCATCATATCATTTTCAGAGTGACAGTTTAGTTTCCTCATTGCCTACTTTAATTCTTTCAAACTCTTTTTCTTCTCTAATTGCTAAAGCCAGCATTTCTAGTATAATATTAAAAAATAGTGGTGACAACAGGCATCCTTGCTTCACCACTGATCTTACTGGGAAAGCTTCTAACTTATCCACATTGCAGATGATACTTGCTGATGATTTTAGATAGATACTACTTATCATTTTTAAAAAGGTCCATTTGTTCCTATGCTTTTTAGTGTTTTTAATAGGAATGGATATTGTATTTGGTCAAAGGCTTTTTCTGCATCTATTGAGATAATTACATATTTTCTGTTAGTTTTGTTATTGATATGGTTAATCATGCTGATAATAATAAACCCTGCATTCCTGGTATAACTCCCACCTGCTCATAGTGAATGATCCTTGTGATATATTGCTATAATCTCTTTGCTGGCAATTTATTTAAAATTTTTGCAGCTATGTTCATTAAGTATATTGGCCTATAATTTTCTTTCTCTGTTTTTGCTTTTCCTGAAAAAGATATCAGCACCATGTTTCTGCCATAAAAGGAATTTGGTAGGATTCCTTCTTTTCCTATTTTGCCAAATTGTTTATATAGTATTGGGATTAATTGTTCTTTAAATGTTTGATAGAATTCACTTGTGAATCCATCTGACCCTGGGGTTTAGAGAATTCTTGGATGTCTTGTTCAATTTCTTTTTCTGAAATGGGATTATTTAAGAATCCTATTTCCTCTTTTGTTAATCCGGGTAATTTATATTTTTGTAAATATTCATCCATTTCACCTAAATTGTCAGATTTACTATCGTTTAATTTCTTTTTTACTTTACTTTCCTCTTCATTGGTGGTGAATTCATCCTTTTCATTTTTGATACTGAAACTTTCACTTTGTCCCTTCTCACAAATGTTTTGCCTTCAATCATGTTCCCTACCCCCATCATTCCACTTCTCCCTCCCTTTTGTTATCCCCACCCTCTTGTCTTATTTTCCTCCTACTTCTTTATAGAATAAGATTCTATACCAAAATGAGTATGGCTGTTATTCCCTCTCTAAGCTAATTCCCATGGCAGTAGGTTGCATGTATACTACACTGTAATTGTTTTATCAAGCCACTTTAAGTGAGATAATTTACCTTGTTCAATCTTTCCCTTCCCTGTTCTCTCCTTGAAATCCTCTTTTTCATCCCTTGGTTTGGGGGTGTTTTTTTATGTTAATGATTAAAATTATCCTGAGAGACTGATTTTGGGATAAGAATATAAGTTTAATTATTATATCAAGTTTATTGGATAGGCCAGCATCAGAACCAATAAAGTGATATTGGTCTCCACAATCATCTTTTATAACCAGGGATTACCCAAACTGGGTTAGGTAGCCTGATAAATAGATTTTTAGAGTCATTAGTCAGCCCCTCCCTTGATTATCCCAAGACATTTTTAACTGGTGATAACTAATTAAAGATAATCCATCAACCTATGTAAACCCCCTGTATCCCCACATTATGGGAAATGTACAAAAGAAGAGAACACTTGTCCCCTTTAATTATTAAATAAATTCTGTTAAAAAGGAGGACATTCCTTGGAATTTTAGAGGACAAGGAAAATGCAAAAGTAGCAGACTGGATGGTATCTTTGACCTAGATCCCAGACAGAGGAATACACAGTAATTCTCCCTAATACAGAACCTCATTAATTCATTCCAGAAGACAGATTGAGTACTAGAAAGGTCCAGTACCAAATGAATTTTTCCCAAATGGAATAATGTAAATTGAATTAATCTGTTCCAGACACCCAGAAAACTTAGATTTTATAAGGCATTATATGCAATAAGGGAGTCATAATTTACTAAATATTAATAATACAAAAACATAAAAAGTAGTAACTAAATTAAATAAAATAATTTTAACTTAAATTAACCTGCATTGAGAGGAGTTCATGCCTTAAGTATGGTGGTGAGGAGAAATGTTATTATCTGAAAGAGGAGTCCCCTTCCATATTATGTGAAGGCAACTGCCCTTCTGGAGTCCTCTCTCTTTTCTGTCCTTTATCACCACTGAACTCTGCTAGAGATTTCCCAGGTATAAGCTTCACAAGAAACCTATCCAATGATGTTTGTTTTTCTTTGCATTTTAAAATTCCTCTAAAGTGGGAAATGATCTGGTCATTGAACAAATTTACAATTCTGCTTGTTAAAGCTTGATTAGGGTGATATTTTTCAACAAAGTTTTACACTTTCTCTCATTTTGCACATATTTCCTTGATTAATGAAGTGGGGACATCCTCCTTTGCCTCCTCCTCACTCACACATCTCTAGCTGTTGCTGCTGCCTTTAAAGTTCCTGCAGTTTATTAGTGTCAAACTCTTCTTTATGCTCCTGAGATAACATGTGAATCTTTGTTTTGGCTGGAGTGGACATATGCTTCCTGAGATCTTGATGCCAACAAGTTCTTGCAAGTGCATTGAATATCAAGCATAACAAATACTGCAACAATTTTTTCTCCTCAAAATATATCAAATAACAAATCTGATACGTTCCTAAACCATTGAGTACCAAGGTTTGCCTGTATAGGAATTAAGACAGTCATATGAAAACTAAATTCTCATAGATATCATGTCAAATTAATCAATTTGCTCCCACACCCTCTATATATACTCCTTATAACCATTCTAATAATGATAAGAAATTTTTAAGAATTATAAATATCATCTTTCCAAATAGGAATAGAAAGAATTTGACTTTATCAAATCTCTTAAATTTTCTCTTTCTTATTTACCTTTATGTTTCTTTGAGTCTTATATTTGTACATCAGATTTTCTTTTTTAGATATGGTCTTTTCATCAGGAACACATAGAAATCTATTTTATTAAATTTCTCCCTCAAAGAATATACTTAGTTTTGCTTGATAGGTGATTCTTTGTTGTAAACTTACTTCCTTTGCCTTCAAGAATATCATATTCCCTGCCTTCCAATTCTTTAATGTAGAAATTGCTAAATCCTATGTAATCTTGACTGTGGCATCATTATATTTAAATTGTTTCTTTCTGGCTGCTTTGCAGTATTTTCTCCTTGACCTGGAAACTTTTGGCTATAATATTCCTGGGAGTTATTATTTGGGGACTTATTTTAAGATATAATAGGCATAGAGAGCCAGCTCTCCATATTTTGGGGGGTCCTGAGTGGCGTTTTGTGGCATTAGATTGTTAAGACAGGAAAAAAGAAAATGAGAACAACCAGATTAGTGGTTAGCCCATGTTGATCCAACCTCTATGGGCTTTGGAATTTATTTTATACTGGTTTCAAACAAAGAACACAAAGAAAGAGTCATAGCTGTGAAGGGGTTTCAAATCATACACAACCCATTAAAGTCTAAAAAGTAGAGAGATGGGTACAAGGGCAAGGGCCAAATTCCAACCACCAATTAGTAGGGGTTAATTCTGGGAGAAGAAATATATTTCATAGAGATGTTTACTAATTGTGTTCTGCCTTGATTTACAGGACTGCACCTGATCAGATAAAGTCCGGCTCCAGCTTATCTAAGTAATATTTTTTAGGGTTCAGGCTTCTTAATTATCAAGGAGAGAAATTGTTAACTCAGTAGCTGCTGGTCTGATTAAGGACTCAAAGCTTTTCAATAAGTCAATAATGTTTTTCCAATAAGAAAAGGTATGGATCATAAGAGGTGTCAAAAGAGGGGTCTCAGATTTTTATCTATTCTCTTACTGGCTTCCCACAAATAGGTAGATTCTTTCAATTTCTATTTTACCCTCTTATTTAAGACTATAAGGACAGTTTTTCTTTGATAATTTATTGTAATATGAAGTGTAGACTTTTTTTTGTCAATGTCCTTCAATTAGTTCAATAATTGTTAAATTTTCTCTCCTGGATGTATTTTCCAGGTCATTTGTTTTTCCAATGAGATATTTCACATTCTCTTCTATTTTTAATTTTTTTAAATTTTGTTTGATTGTTTCTTAATGTTTCATGAAGTCATGAGCTTCTACTTTCCTAATTCTAATTTTAAGGCATTATTTTCTTCCATGAGCTTTAGAACTTCTTTTTCTTTTTAACCAATTCTGCTTCTTAAAGTGCTACTTTCTTCTTACATCACTTTCATTTCACATCCCCATTTTTCCTATGATTTTCTTATTTGATTTTTGAAATCTTTTTTGAGCTATTCCAGAGCCTGAGGCAAATTCACATTTTTCTTTGAAGTTTTGCATGTAGCTGCTTTGATCTCACTGTCTCTTTCTAAGTCTGTGACTAGCTCTTTGTTTCCATAATAATTTTCTATGGTCAGTTTTTTAAACGTTTGTTCTTTTTCCCAGCCTTTTTCTTGACTTTTACTTTTATCTCAAAAATGGGCTCTGTTCTCAGAGTAGAGGAGGCATTCTATTAAACCAGCTTCCTTTTTACTACCCTTATCTTTAGTTCTGACTTATTCCACATTATTCCAAGGTGGTATTATGGGCTGGGAGCTCTGAAAGCCACCTCTCACTTCTAACTCAGTCTCTAAAAGGGCCTGCTGATGGTTTGCAGGGCTCAGAACACTGTGAGCTATGTTGTACTGGGGATTGAGGCTTTACTCTGGGCTTTACTCGGCACCAGGTGCACTGTGAACTGCTTTGAACTGGGGTTCTTCTCCATTTGCAGGTTTTTGCAAGGTCTCTGGGCCTCCCTTTGGGCTTATACCAGCTGGTGCACTGCAGACTGCCTTGTGCTGGGGCTTGGGACATCACCTAGGACTTGGGAAGGGGTCTCACTCTGGGTTTATACTATCCAGGCACATTATGAACTGCCTTGTGCTGAGGCTGTAGGTCTCTCCTCAGGCTTGCATAGGCCAGGCATACTGTGCTAGGGCTCAGGGCCTTACTATAGATTTGTGCAAGGGTGTAGAATTTCAAGGGGTAGATATGGGGTACTGTACTATTGGCTTACAGGTGACATCAGGGTCTCCAAGGTGGCTTGCACCCAAATTCAGAACCTGGTGCAGTAGGGGTGGGGGAGAGAAACTTGTTGTTGGCTTGTACCAATTCTCCTTGGTGGGACCTTGCTGCAAGCTGTGTGGCTTATTGCCGCTGCACTCCATTCTCACCCCAGTGAAACAGACCCTCTCTGCCTATCTTCTAAGTTGTTTTCTCTAGGTAAATTGCTTCACTCTATCCCCTTGTCTCTTTTGTCACTCCAGTATTCATTTTGAAGCATTATTATATTAAGGTTGGTTGGAGAAGGTTCTCAGAGAGTTTTGAGCTTTCTGTGCCTCTACTCTGCCGTCTTGTCTCTGCCTCAAGATAATGTCTTTCATGGTGAAATAAGTATGTTTATATAATCCACACCATGGTTCTGAGGGTTAACTATGGCACATTCCCATTTAACCATATAGTTCATGAAATAAATGGAATTTCTTTTTTTTTTCATCATAGAGAATGTTTATTTTTTAAAACTAGTTTCTTTTTTTAAAAAACTCTTGACCAAGATGAAAATGAATAGATGTCATTATTGTTAAAGAAATACAGATGAAAGTAATAGTTTCAGAGAAACCTGGGAAGGCTTATAGCATTTGATGCAGAGTAAAATAAGCAGACCAGGGAGAGCAATTTATTCAATAACAATAAGACTGTGAAAACAAATAACTTTGAAAGTCCCAAGAACTCTGATCAATGAGATGACTACCCATGACTTCAAAAGACTGATGAGGAAGCACACTCTCCACACTCTGATAGAAATGATGGATTATATTCCAAAATGAGGCATATGTTTTTTTGGACACAACCAATGAGATTTATTTTGCTTAGCGCTTTGCATGCTTTCTTCAAGGATTTTTTTCTTTTAATAATTAGAGAGAAAAATCCTTTTTTATCCATCAAAAAATAATTGAGAAAGACAAGATAGATAAAAACCAAAAAATAAAGCACTTTATAAACATCAGTTATTCTTGCTTGTTTGTTTTTGCCTTTTATTTTTAGAAATTTTTTTCCATGGTTACATGGAATTTCTTAAAGGGCTTATAATTTGACCTTTTTGCCCCTCTCATTTTTTCTGGTCAGCTCATTCTTCCTATTTAACCTCAGCCATCAGTACAGCATTTGGGAGAATAAAAACAAGCATTTGAACCAGTCCTATGGATTAGAAGCAAATCAGGATTTCATGAGGTAAAGGTAATGATGGATAGCATTTCAGTGAGAGGAGACAGTTAGTACTAAAGAGTAAGGAAGGAAGACGGAACATTGTGTGTAAACAACATTAAATAGGACATTATTGCTGAACAGATAAATATGTAGAAAAAAGAAATGTTTTAAAAATCTAGAAAGGATGGAAATAGGTCTTGATCAATGACACATGTAAAACTCAGTGGAATTGTGCATCAGTTTTGGGGTGTGTTGGGGGTACAGGAGGGAAAGAACATAAATCTTGTAACCATGGAAAAATGTTCTAAATTATTCAATTAAATAACATCCCCCCCCCAAAAAAAAAGCTAGAAAGGCAAGATGAAGCCAGGTTGTGAAGAATTTTCAATGCCAGGGTTTGTACCTGATCCTAGAAGGGAGCTAATTAACAAATACTTTTAGAAAAAGAAATTCCCCAATCTTGGCTCCAGTGTGGAGGGGGTTGAGAGAAGTTCTAGGCTCCTCAGTAATGGGTCATTGGCAGCAGAGATTCAGAAGGAGATAAATTGTATTGTCTTAAATCTAGAGACATCTTATGTTTAGACCAGAGTTGAGGACAGGCTTCAGGGTCAAGTCATTTTGTTGGATGACAAATAGTCACCTGTAGTTGGGAAGGGAACACTGGGTCAATAACTGCATGTACCTTTTGGGCCATGAGTTGAGTAATCTTGCAAAAAGAGGCAGGAGTGGGACTGCATGCCCTGAGAGGTCTGGGGAATCATAACTGCCCCACTTAGAGCTAAAATGGATCAGGGAGAAAACCTGTGTCTGGAAATACATTTCTGTGCCTTAGATTCTTCTCCTTGGTTATAAAGTTGCTGCAGTGAAGCATGTCCTTGGGATATATTCTCTTTGTTAATGGATGGCTTTGAATTTGAATGTTTATTCTCCTTTCATTTGTATCTTTTCCTTTGCTACTGTCATGTTCAGTTCTTAACTAGTTACCATATGAAAAGAAAATAGCTTGCAGGTCAAACACATGTCTCCATGCAGATCATTCTCTAAAAGCTGCCTGCTGAGATGAAATGGATGAATACCTGGGATGCCAAAACTCCCTTGAACTGGTAACATGAGGGGGAAAATTTTGCATATTTTAATGTGTAGGCAATATACAATCAACTAGGTATGTACAAATGATATGCAGTGTAAGTGGGAAGTAATCCAAGAAAGGGAGGTTTTAGCATTAAGGAGGACTAGGTTCTTACATTGGCTCCCTTTAAAAAATGCTTATAAGAGGGCAGAAGCAACATTCTTAAAATATATTTCTGCTGAAAGCTAATGTTCCATTAATTTGTAGGAGGTGGATGTATGAAATTTCCATTGATACTAATATGTTCTTTTTTAAAAATATATATTTTAGATACAAATCACTCATAAATTAATATAGAAAATGAAATAATGTACAAAATGTACAAACATATGAGTAAATAAGATAATGACAAAGGACTACTTTTGTGAAAAATGTATGAACTGTTTTTGTTTGTTTGTTTTTTAAGCATCTATAGAGTTCAGTGCAAAAATGTGTCCCTGGAACCTCTTAAAAATATAAAGGACAAGTTTTAAAAAAAACCAGTGATGGACAAAAGTGACCTACATTTTGATGCCATCTGAAATGGTGACTATAGATAAGCCATATTTGGAGTTGCTGCTCAGCTGTGAGTAGGGAAGAACCTTTGGCAAGGATTCTAAACCAGCTCAGAATGAAATAGTTTTTAGCTGATAGAATCCTTGTATAAATCTGTCATGCGGTAAAAGGGATTGGAGAGATTGGGGCAGGGAACTGACTTCCATTTTTCATCTGTCCCTTCCTCTTCAACCTCCTGAAGTAGGGGATGATCAGTAGCCCTGTAGAATTCCAGCTGCCAAATTTCCTAAAAGTTCATTTTGGATTTTGCTGGGATAGCGACTTTTGTTTTTCAAATGAATATTTCTTTTCCACCATTAACAAAACATACACTTGCCTGTGTGTGTGTGTGTGTTTACACAATTGCATTCTTTCTTACTACATTTGGCCTATGGAATAAGTGACTAAACAGTGCCACATTAAGAGATTCCACCTTACTGGAAAAAAAGGAAAAAAGAAAGAAACCTGTGATTTCAAATGAATACAAGTAATTCTATTTTGTGCAATGAAATGGACCTTTTCAGGTTGTTTCTTAATCTGCTCTTTCAACCCCTTCCCCAATCAGGTGATACTTTTGGGCCAACATTTTCTCAGGTGATAAGTATTCTCAAAACAGAGCTTTGTTACTCATAGAAATCAGTTTAAAAGCTTGGCTTACACCCATATCACCCACCACACAGAGGATATTCCAATTAAAAAGCTAAGGAGCAGGGGGCAACTGGGTAGCTCAGTGGATTGAGAGCCAGACCTAGAGACGTGACATCCTGGGTTCAAATCTGGCCTCAGACACTTCCCAGCTATGTGACTCTGGGCAAGTCACTTGACTCCCATTTCCTAGGCCTTACCACTCTTCTGCCTTAGAACCAATACACAGTATTGATTCTAAGACGGAAAGTAAGGGTTTAAAAAAAACTTTTTTTAAATAAAAATAAAAACCCAAGGAGCAAATCAATCCAAAATATTCTTGAACATCGCATTAGACACAGTGCTTACATTTCCAATACTTAGAAAGAGAGAGTGGGGTTACAATTTGAAAAGGGCCATTGCAATTCTTAAGGGACATAGAGTGGGAAGGGGAGGGAACAAAATCTGATCTTTTATGGCTTTGTGCTCTAGTAACAAAAATCCCATGTAGAATGTTCCCTTATATAGTTGTTGTAAAGCACTTGTGTTCAAAATATTTTTGAAAAACATGACAGCTTGCAAGCTTTTTCAAAAATGCTTTCCTATGTTGTCATATGAGCTGATAAGTACAACAACCTATATATTATGCCATTTGAGTCCTCAAAGACAAAGAAACAAAAACGACTAGACTTGGACTAAACACCCCCATGTCAGGATCGTATGTCCAAAGAACCTAAAACAAACAAGAATGGAAAAAAGAATTCCCACATCCATAAAACACTTATAAAAACCACGAATGTTCTGAAAGTAGAAGGCAAACTAAGGCAAATGAGTAGAAGAAAAATATGAATTACTTTTCAACAAGGATATCCAATCACAATAGATTAATATATTTAAATTTAAAAAATAATAAATCAGATGTTTTGGGTGATCTTTTCAAGTCCTACATAAATTTTCAGGTCCTACAAAAATCAGTTATATACAGAAAAAAAATTGATCAAAAAAGCAATTTGGCATTGGGTCAAAAAGTAGGAGATATAAACAGTATTTTCATTCTCATACTTCAGATGCTTCCTTTGACTACTGCCAGTGAATTACTTGGCCAATATTCTCCTTTTTATTATTCTTTGCTCATTGACTGACATATTTGTATCATCCATACCCTGGCTGAATTTTAAAGATTTCAAATGTTTCTTAGTTATAGAAAAAAAACAAAGCTTTTGAAAAGAAAAAAAGAGCAAAATAAGAGAAACCACTGAAGTCATTGATAATTTAGGAATAAACTTGAGTGGCTAGTATTTTTCTGGAAAATCAAAACTTCTCTGATAAAGCAAAGATGAGCAATAGTCTCAGAAAGAGTCTGGTGCACATGCATGAACTTTTGAGAGGGAAGTGACCCTGGGCAGGTGCAGTCATGTTTCACACTCTCCAGAGGTGGACTGAAAAAGGGAGTCCATGACAAGAGTCAACATCCAAAGATGGGGTGAAGAAGGGAATATGGAGGACATAGTAGCTACAAAAGACATCGAACAGATAAATCAGATGTTTTGTTCCTTTTTGAAATGTCTCCCCAAGAAGTCAGGATCTCAATGATTAAAAAAAACACATTGCAACTACATTTAAACTAAGCTTAGAACCTGTCAGCTAAATAAGTGATTGAATATTTAAACTCCATTTGAATCTGAGTAAAATTAAATTGTAAAAAAGAGGCAATTTACGTGGCTTATTTACACTTCCACTTTTTCAAGAAGTGACTGTTCTACATTTCTATATACCCTCTTCTTCTCTCCTTTTTTTGTTAAAGCAAACAAAAACATCATAAATGGAGCAGGATGGATGAGGCATTAATGGTTCATTTCCTCTTCCATAAAGGCAGTTGCCTTAGTAATGGGATAAGTTCTTTGCCTCTCAAACCAAAGAAGATGATGTTACTTAGAAGAACAAGCTCCATGGCAGGATGATAGCCATGTTTGATCACAGTTCTGGTCCTGGAGATAGTGGTGAGACAGGACATAGGGATTGTGGGGGGAAATAGAAGGTTTGATGGAGAGAACAGTTGCAAGATAGACCTTCATCACTGGAAAATAGAAAGGAAGCCATGATGAATGAGGATCCCAAACTGGCAGCACAATGAAACTGGACTTGGAAAGTGAAAATGTTTTAGGTATGCATTTTGCAGTATTATTATTCAAACCTTTTGATCCTTTGTGTATTCCTGTTCTCTTCCTGTGCAGATTCACAAAATATCTCATCAGGTTTTCTTGGTGATGTGTAAAGCAAACTTATCTTCTTTCTCAATATTTATTCACCTGAGCCAGCTCTGGGATCAAGTTTACAGTTATTTTTTTACATAAGGCATAATATGTGATGTTTGCAAAGTAGTTCAATATTGAGGCCTCTTTCCTTTGACTTCCTCAGTACAGCATACCTTCCTAGAAACTGCACTTGTTCTCCATGGTGGTGAGGGATAGGTTTATACTTTCCAATGTAATCTTCTGGCTGGTTCACTGAGTAGCTTACATTCTATACTCTGTTCCAGAGGTCATCATCTTCTCCACCCAAGCCCAAGAATGCATTAGGAAAGCCACTAATTTTTTGAAACTGCTGTACTGTTAAAGCCCCTCACACCACCAAAAAACTTATCATAAGAAAGCATATGTCTGTCTATCTATCTATCTGTCTATCTATCTATCTATCTATCTATCTATCTATCTATCTATCTATCTATCTATCTATCTATCTATCTACTTATCTAGCTTGGTCACAAAGTGCCTTGGCATTTGCTTACATCCATAATAGTTACAATCATTTTCTGGGATATGAACCACATCATGAAAAATCAATCCCAATGCAAGTCTTCTCATTGCATCAACAAAGCCAACATCAAAGAGCATGACCTGATAGAAAAGTTAGATATCAGCTTGTTCAATAAGATATAATTCAAACTGTATTCTCTGCCCTATTGGCCCTGTAGCATAGAAATCAGGTGCCAGAAAAGAACAAAGAGGTGCTCATAATGGTTTTGGAATATAGTAAGGATTACCACCTTCCAAGGAGTCACAAAATGACTGAGCTTCCAATGACCTTCAAATTTGACAGCAGGGTCTCTAGAAGAATTCATGGATGTCATCCATTCTAATTTCACTGGTATTTATATCTATTTGGCCCATTATAGAAGAGGATCTTTCAAGGAAGTTATGGTTTGCAAAGTACATAAAATCTTCAGGAAGAAACATTGTGGTATGAATCATTTTCACTGTAATTCCTCCTGGCATAAGCTGTCAGAACCACCTGCTCATACACCTGACTACCTATAGTTCTCATGTTGATTCAAATTCAGATGCTTAGCAACATTCTCCAAGGCCTTCTGGGAAATGAGTTTTGATCAGAAATGGCTGCTTCTGTTGGGGTTAATTTTATTTACTTTATATCACATAAAGACTTGGTTTAGAAGACCTCTGGAAATTAGGTCGAGGAAGTTTATATAGTCAGAACAAAAAGTGAGCATTTTTACAGTTGGGGAAGTGAAGGGAAACAATTCCTTATTTGAGGTAAGGACTGGAACATTGACTCACTGGGAAGACAGAAACTCTGGGATACTTGCTTAAGCTCACTGGCTGGAAGAGAAAGGAATGGATGTAGTTCACCCCTAAGCACAATTAAAAAGCCAGCCCTTCAATTGTGCCATGCTCTTTAACTCTTTAATTCTAACTATTCTTCTTAAGGAATTGCTAATAGTTGTTTCTGTGCTTCTGAGGGTCTGCACCTATAGTTTGCACCTTCTAAAATCAGTGTTCTGGAGCAAAGACCCTATCATCCTTCCGTAGTCATAGCTCTGCTTTTGATTTTAGGTCATCAGATGTGGTAGGCTGAAGTCACTGGAGTATGACAGATAATGGCTTGGGATTTAAAGTTATTAGAACTGGGTTTTGAATTGTATTGTTACTTATTGTATTGTGATCTTGGTAAAGTCCTTTCTCAAGGGCACAGTTTCTTTATCCCTAAATAAAGTAAGGAGATTAGACAGATGGCAATTTTTTCTGATTCTAAATGTTATGAACCTCTGATTTTCCATCCAGAAGCACTCAAAAGTGCAGCAGATACTACAGACAACCTGTTAGCTCTCTAACTTCTTTCTGGAATAGCCCACAGAGGATGATAGTTCCCTTCATGAGTACAAAGACCATGCCATGTCTAAACTCTGCATCTCTCTCTAGATGCAATTAAGGTACCATGGTACAATAGATAGCACACCAAAATGGAGTCTTTGTAGACCTTTGTTCAAATTCTGGCTCTGTCATTTGCTGCCTGCATAATCTTAGACAAATCATTCCATGAGCCTCAGTTTTCTTCTCTGCAAACTTGAGAACAGTGTTCTACACACATTAGACATCTAATGTGTGTAGAACACTGTTCTCAAGTTAATAAACAAAAGTTTGTTTTGTTTTGGGATTTGTTCTTTGACAAGAGCAACCAACTATTTTCAAAGAGACTGCTAATCATAGTGCAGTAGTAGAGATGATGGAGTGATTTTTGTGTGGGCACAAGGTGACACTGCTATTTTGTAGGACTCAGTGTTGCCTTAAGGAGCAGGACGACCTACTTAATAGGATGTTGGATGGAGCCAAGAACCTTATGCAATTTCTATACCTCTCTGTTTTTTCCATTTCCATAGCCTCAAAAAAAGGTGTTTGCTGTCCATGGTCCTTAGCTCTTGGGAATGTCATGTAGGCTAATGAGATGATGTCCCTAAAGCCATTTGAATATCTTCTGGAAAAGAATGCTTTATAAATACAAGCAGGACATTTGCCCTTTTGATGTGACCCCATTAGCTATTTTATAGAGTGGGCATATTACCCTTATACCCACTTTTATTGAACATGATTCAGGATATTTTTCTTTACTCTGCAGTGCTGACCTAATTTTTCTCCTTTCCTTCACCTCTTTCTGCTAGAACTGATGTGCTTCCTTTAGCTCACAGATACTCCAGTTTCCTAAATCCTCTTGTATATCCCTTTGTTCCCCTTCAGCCACTCTTTGCCTCTGAAGGATGAGACTTGCCCCTTTACTCAGAGCTGTCCTCCACTTTTACCTGGCCACCTTATTGTTCAGTGATT
This sequence comes from Gracilinanus agilis, assembly GCF_016433145.1. Taxonomy (NCBI): domain Eukaryota; kingdom Metazoa; phylum Chordata; class Mammalia; order Didelphimorphia; family Didelphidae; genus Gracilinanus; species Gracilinanus agilis. The sequence continues at coordinate 376,109,595 of NC_058130.1, forward strand.
CAAAGGAAAGGGCACTGAGTCACTTATTTGGGCCAGTTGCATTCAAGTATTGAGAAAATGGTAGATCAAAAGAATAGTGACTGGCAGTTCAAGGGGGAAGGAAGATGACACGGGCAGTTGAGTCCAGAGAGAGAACAGGGATGAAGACCAAGGAAAGTAAAGAAATAAAAGAGCCATTTTTTTCTGAGGAAGCTATATTATGATAGTAATCCCTTGTGTATGTGACTCAATAGGCACCCGCTGCATGTTTGGCTTTTAGCCTGGGAAATAAAAGCCAGAATTAGTTAAAATATATTTAAGAGAGAACTGTGCTTCAGGATGGGCATGGTGTGTCCTTTTCCAAGTCAGTGATGGTGGAGGAATCATTCATTTTCTATTAAACAGAGCTCAACATGGCATTATGCAGAAAAATATATGGATCTCAGAGAGGATACAGTAATTGTTTTGGAAATTGTCTAATGAGCTTTATATATTGGATATTTGAACCAGAGTCCCAGATGATTTCAATTGCTTGCATCCTGTGATAATTTACATCAGCACTAGACCTGGAGTCTGGCATATGAGTTTGGGTCTGAGTAGCATCCTTGACGTGGTTTATGGTATCAAGCTTCTGCAAGAATAAATTTGTACATTTCAAGTAAGGTTAAAAAAAATCACACTCTCTCATTTTTGAGAATTGCGTGCCCTTCATTTTACTGCCTGTTGACAGCCTTGAATCTTCATTATAAGACAAATGACTTGACAAAATGCATACTCACTTGACATGGAAAGAGGAATTTTAAAATATTAAAGTTAAGTGCATTTATGCCTCTCCAGTAATACATTAGGCCTGTGATCTCAATGGTGTGGTCACTCTTCATAACTACATAGATTACAGTGCTTCACTGCTCTATATGTTTCTGTATGTATATCTCCAAATTCATTTACTTAGCAGATATCTTCTTGGTTATGGGGCTCTTTTAAGTTAATAGGCTGCTCATCAGATAGCAAACTCATAGTTTATCTATAGATGTAGGTCTAATCTGTTTGAGAAGATCTCTCAGAACTCATTTCCTACTGGAAGAGCCTTTGAAAAAACTAGGGTCACCTCTAAAACATGAATATCAGAGTTGAACTTTAGTGGAAGATGTGCTTTGTTAAAAATTGTATTAAAATATCACTTTTTGATCATCCTTGAGGCTGTGTTCCAGGCAGCTTTCTACAATGCCTACTTCTAGTTCTAGCCTTGACCTAAGGAAATTCACGTCTCTTCCTTACTGATGAAATGAGGATGAGAGAAATATATCTTGAAGAGAAAGAGGGGGAAAAGTAAGGTGTGCTTCTAATATGTCTACTTCTCCTCCTTATAGATTGGAAATTGACTAATAAAATCTTTCTGTTGGTTTATGTTAGTTCAAAGAAGTTCAGCTCCTTCCTCTTCTTCTCCCTTCCTTTTCCTTCTCACTTTTTTCCCTCTCCCTCTTCTTTTTCTCTCCTTTCCTTCTTCCTTCCCTCTACCTCTCTCTTCTATTCTCCCCTTGGAATAGTCATTGAAGTGTTTTCTCCTTTATAGACTAGCACAGCTTTGGTAAGCATGTTATTAAGTCCTGGGCTGTGGGAAACATAAAATAGGGCTAGGCATCGAGGGTTTATGATGGAAGTGGCTATGTTAAGGCTCAGTGAGTAAAAACATAACTTTCCTAACAATTCAACAGTGAAAATAACAACACTTTCTGAACATAATCACAAAATTGTCCCAAACTCAGAATTGATAAGTACCAAGCCTCATATGTCAGGAAGACCTTGGGAAGCCTCTGGACCAGTGAGAAAATGATGTTTCATCTTATTGTTCAGTGGATCAGTTGATTTTATCATTGAAAGAAAATTGTACTTTGCAAGCACTGGAATATATATATACATAAATTAATATCCAATCACTCCAAGTATTATATTTTATAAGATTTATTAATAATCACTTGAAGTAGAGGAAAGTGAGAGCCTGAGTAAAGAGCTGTTTCTAGGATGGCAAAAGCAGAAGAGAAAGAGAATGAGGAGTTACACAAAACTTTATCTACACAAATAAGGACATAATGTGGGGATAAAAGGAAAGGGATTCTGGAAAATGTAGTTCAAGGGTACAAAATTCTAATTACACAGTATATATGAAAGAATCAAAGATTTTGGTCTCTTAAGGAGAACTTGTCTGCAAGTACCATCTCTTTCTTCAGTAGCACTAATCAGGTAAATTTATCTGCTCTTTTAGTTATATCAGAGGGCTATGTAGTTGGAAATTCAATGTAAAATGTACACATAGTGCTTCTGGGTTTAATAAGTCCTTAATTACATTTTAAATTGCATTTCTCATGGTCATGTTTCTCCATAGAATTTATGGAGCTGGAAGGAACTTTTGAAGTCCAATCTTCTACCGAGTCTAGGAATCTTCTTGATATCTTCCCTTTCAGAGAGCCATCTACTGCATTTTAAAATACACTAAGAGATGAAGGAGTTCACTATCTTTAATATAGTCAAATCTTGTAGGTTTGTAAACTAGAAAAATACAAAAACAGTGTCAGTTTTGGCATTTTGATTACAACCTTTTTTCAAAGGATTTCTTGGCATATGGAGAGCCATGGGACCTTCCTGTGTCTACAAGGAGTTCCTGGAGGCATTAAAAAAAGTATTGGGAGAGGTCTTAGAATTTTGACAGATCTCCATCTGCCAATTCATTTCATTGACATAAATGCCAGGTGGCAAAACACCTGCTTCCATCCTGGGGACATCTTCCCAGGGTTAAGGACAGTGGGTTAGAGCCCAAGACAACAGCTCTGCCCCTGGATTCCTCCCTTATTCTCATCTTTAGTTCATCTCATGTGGTCCTATGGGAATAGGGAGAAAAACCTTGCAAAATAGGTCATTTATCCTTGACAACTGCCATTATTAAAATTTGTTACTGATAAGACACATCTATGAACATATTATTAATGACTTAAAATTAAATGGTCTCAAGGAAGAAAGTGTTAAATAAAAGAAGAGTCAGTTTGCTTCCTTCTCAGTTGCCAGCTTTATTATTTTTTTCAGCAGTCAGTTAAAATCAAGTATTTGTTTGTTTTCAGGAGAGTGGGGACCTTTCAACTGGTTTCTGTCAATGTTGTCACTCTTGTGAAATCCATGTGAGCTCCCTTGTGACTATTCTGACAGCCAACATTCTCAGGCACTACCCAGGGAACATTTCTTTAAACTATTGATGAAAAAAAGGTGAAACTTTAATTTCTCATCAAGTAAAACTTGATAATTAAAATTTAATAGTCTTTTATCTTGGAGACCTTTGAAGCATGCCTAGACAAAACAGGACTACCACCTGATTTGATATTGCTATTTAGGAGATGATAGACATTTCTAGAATAAGTAGGTTTTGTGGAATTTTTTTTCTGCAATTTGTGTTTTCTCCTAGTAATGTTCCAGACCCAACCACAGGACTGTCCCTATACACTTATGAACCTGGGCCAAATCACAGTGTGTGCCTCCCCCCACCCCAGTTTATTTTTAAAAGGTTTTATTCAGATAAAATCTGATTAAAATAAGTAAATATCATGGGCAGCTTTGGGAGAAAGGTCACTAATGAATACCTAGAGGGAAGAATCAAAATCAGCAATTCTTATACTTGTGGCAAAGAGCTTGAAGAATCAACTTATAAAGAAAAATTCAGCGAAGTGAGGGAAGAGACTTGGGGAGAGATCCCCTCCCTCAGGGCACAAAGACCCCAGTAGGGAAAATTCCCTGCTCATCACTCATGGAAGAGGGGATAATGAAGGCCATAGGACATCAACCCTCAAGAATAGAAAACTTAAGGCATCCTGAAACTACTGCAGAGGAAGCAACAGGGTAGGGAGGACAGAGTTAGGGAAGAAGCAAGCTATCGTATAGTTTTCTCTTTTGAAAAATTATTCTTGCTAACTAAATCTAAGCTGAATTATTTGTATTTGTTTAAGGATTACAAATGCAGTTAGCACACTCTAAATTTTAGTACCCTGGGCCAAAGTGCAGATGATCTCATCCTAGTTATGGTTCTGCCAGCCTAAAGGTGAGTATGTGAAGGGGTGGAATTAAAGTAAAACTAGTTTATCTTGGTGATATTTAAGTTACAATGTAAGCTTAATTGAATGTTTATTTTTCAGTCATTTCAGTTGTATCTGATTCTTTGTGACTCCATTTGGGTTTTTTCTTTGGCTAAGGTACTGGAGCATTTTGCCATTTCCTTCTCTAGAACATTTTATAGGCGAGGAAACTGAGACAAAAGGGTTAAGTTACTTCCCCAGGGCCACACAACTGGTAATGTCTGAGCTGGATTTGAATTCTGGTCTTCTGGACTCTAAGCCCAGTGATCTATCTATTGTGCTGCACAATATATATACATATATATATNCAGGACAATGAACCTCATTTACCTAAATGTCAGAAAGAATGTTCCATCACATTATACTAAGGGATTTGGAGAATGAGTTGAAAAAACATGGCACATAATCAGTTTTAACATTTAAATCACTTGAAAGTTTATCAAGGAAATGCAAAGTAATATACTTTCTACTGATCAAGTCTTAAAGATAGAAATGAAAGGGAAAAGTCTAAGAACCCAGTTGTGAAGAGGTTGCTTAGATATCTAAAGATACTATAGGTATCCATACTATAGTATTCCAATAGTAGGTACCACAGAAATCCGCTTCAGTTTGGAAAGTTTTGAACCTCAAGGAACAGAAACATTGCCTTAAGTATAATTAGAGGGTTTATCTATTATATATTAATCACCAGTGATACACACACACACACATATATATATATGTATATATATATATATATACATAAATACCTCTATTTTTTTCTTAGCATCATTTTAACAGTCTTGCCATTTTCTTCCCTTCTACTCGAAATCACTGCTTCACAATATAAGTGCTGGGAGGGAATGTCTAATGTTCTTGAGTTGGACAATATCCTAAAATGGTATCATCTAAAGCTCTGACTGCTAATATACACTTATTTTAATCTTGATTTCCTGCTTATTCCTCCAGGAAACTGTTGTTTTCATGGGTAGGTTAAATAAAATTTCTCCTAATTTTACAAGTTGCCCTCATGTCTTCATTTGAAATAAACCAATTTCTTCAAGGCAGAAAACCACTGGATGATGGACCATTTAATATCAGCATAGTGAGAATGATGGTCAGAACAGTGTCTCCCTGCTATTAACCCCTAATAATTCAGAGGTGCTATCATCACAGCTTCTTGCTATAGTCAAGAAAAATCTGAGCTTGATAGCAAAAGACCTGGATTTAAATTCAAGATTCCAAACATTACTAACTATCTCTGACCCTCAATTTTCTCATCTTTAAAATAAGCATACTTGTACTCCATACCTGATGGGATTATCAGCAAATTACTTTGGAAAGTGAAAAATGCCAGAGACTCTATCTTTTTATGCAATTCTTATTCATGCCTTCCTTCCAATCCCCAGTGGAAGAACTACTCAACCCATTAAGAGATCTGACTTATGGGCTCTTAACATTCTGTGGGTAGAACAGCTGACCCTTTGCTAATATTCACTTTTCATGTATGACTAGCTCACTTCCTTTTCTAGTCATCCAATTAGAGTATATTTATTATGGCTTCTTCAGTAAAATACCGAAGCCTTTTATGCCTACAATATATCTCTCCTTTGCCCTTTGCAGAGATGTCCTTTGCACCCACAATTCATACTAATAACAACAACACATACAGAGCTTACTTTATATTTAGCATTGCACTAAGCATTTTACAATTATTATCTCATTTGATCCTCCTACCAATCCTATAAAATAGGTGCTATTATTATCCCCCATTTTATAGATGAGGAAATTGAGCAGATTTGAACTCAGATCTTCCTAAACAGCCCAGCATTCTAACCACTGCAAAAGTTCTGATTCTTTAGAGAACAGAGTGTTCCATAATACACAGCCAGGAAATGACTATTAGTATTAATATTTGTTTTACATCTATTATTTATTACTATTTATTATAATATATCAAAATATATGAGATTTTGTTTTATACATAATATAATATTACATGTTAGAATATGTTTATTATAATATTAAATTATAAGATTATTATTATCATTAGTATTAAGGATGGTTTGCATCAGGGAATATCTTGGGATCACTCAAAGCACTACATAATTTCCCAAATGCAAATTTACTCATTATCTTCCCTATACTCCTTTATGGTCCCAGCTTTTTGTCCATCAGCACAGTTTAGCCAAGGAGTATATCCAAGTATGCTCACACAGAGTAGGGCATCCAACTCAGGGGCAGCTAGTTAGCATGATGGATAGGATTACTGGACTTGGGATCATGAGGACTTGAGTTCAAATCTAGCCTCACATACTTACCATCTGTATGATGCTGGACAAGCCAATTAACCACTATCTGCCTCAGTTTTCTCATCTGTAAGATGGTGATAATACACCTATCTCTCAGAGTTCTTTTGAGGATCAAATGAGGTTATATGTATAAAATGTTTTGCAAAACAAAGTGTTTTATAAATGTTAGTTACTATTAATTGTACAAGATAGTCTGGACAAAAAGCATTTTTCATCCATTTGGTTTTTCTTGTACATATCATCAGTCACACATATGAAAGTAACACATGATCTTTTTAAAAAAAATTTTAAACATTTATTAATAATCATTTTTAACCTGGTTACATGATTCATGCTCCTACTTTCCCCCTTCAACCCCCCTTCACCCCCACCCATGGTCGATGCACATTTCCACTGGTTTTATCATGTGTCATTGATCAAAACCTATTTCCAAATTGTTGATAGTTGCTTTGGTGTGGTAGTTTCAAGTTTATATCCCCAATCATGTCTACCTCAAACCATGCGTTCAAGCAGTTGTTTTTCTTATATTTTTCCTCTCCTGCAGTCCTTCCTCTGAATGTGGGTAGCATTCTTTACCATAAATCCCTCAGAGCTGTCCTGTGTCATTGCATTGCTGCTGGTACAGAAGTCCATTATATTTGATTTTACCATAGTATGTCAATCTCTGTGTACAGTGTTCTTCTGGCTCTGCTCCTTTCACTCTGCATCAGTTCCTGGAGGTCTTTCCAGTTCACCTGGAACTCCTCTAGTTTATTATTCCTTTTAGCACAATAGTATTACATCACCAGCATATACCACAATTTGTTCAGCCATTCCCCAATTGAAGGACATACCCTCCTTTTCCAGTTCTTTGCCATCACAAAAAGCGCAGCTATAAATATTTTCATACAAGTCTGTTTATCTATGATCTCTTTGGGGTACAAACCCAACAATGGTATGGCTGAATCAAAGGGCAGGCATTCTTTTATAGCCCTTTGAGCATAGTTCCAAATTGCCAACCAGATTGGTTGGATCAGTTCACAACTCCACCAGCAATGCATTCATGTCCCAATTTTGCCACATCCCCTCCAGCATTCATTATTCTCCCATTCTTTCATTTTAGCCAATCTGCTAGGTGTGAGGTGATACCTCAGAGTTGTTTTGATTTGCATTTCTCTAGTTATTAGAGATTTGGAGCACTTTCTCATGTGCTTATTGATACTTTTGATTTCTTTACCTGAAAATTGCCTATTCATGTCTCTTGCCCATTTATCAATTGGAGAATGGCTTGATTTTTTATACAATTGATTTAACTCCTTGTATATTTGAGTAATTAGACCCCTGTCCGAGTTTTTTGTTATAAAGATTTTTTCCCAAATTTGTTGTTTCCCTTCTGATTTTGACTACATTGTTTTTGTTTGTACAAAAGCTTTTTAGCTTAATATAATCAAAACCATTTAATTCATATTTTGTAATTTTCTCTAACTCTTGCTTGGTTTTAAAATCTTTCCTTTCCCAGAGATCTGACAGGTATACTATTTTGTGTTCATTTAACTTATTTATAGTTTCTCTCTTTATATTCAGGTCATTCACCCATTCTGAATTTATCTTGGTGTAGGGTGTGAGATGTTGATCTAAACCTAATCTCTCCCATATTGTTTTCCAAGTTGCCCAGCAGTTTCTGTCAAATAGTGGATTCATGTCCCAAAAGTTGGGCTCTTTGGGTTTATCATACACTGTCTTGCTGACGACATTAACCCCAAGTCTATTCCACTGATCCTCCCTTCTGTCTCTTAGCCAGTACCATATTGTTTTGATGACTGCTGCTTTATAGTATAGTTTAATATCTGGTACTGCTAGGCCCCCTTCCTTGACATTTTTTTTCATTATTTCCCTTGATATTCTTGATCTTTTGTTATTCCAAATGAACTTTGTTATAGTTTTTCCCAATTCAGTAAAGAAGTTTTTTGGTAATTTGATAGGTATGGCACTAAATAGGTAAATTAATTTGGGTAGAATGGTCATTTTTATTATGTTAGCTTGTCCTACCCATGAACAATTAATGGCTTTCCAATTGTTGAGATCCAGTTTTATTTGTTTGTAAAGTGTTTTGTAATTGTTTTCATATAATTGCTGTGTTTGTTTTGGTAGATAGATTCTCAAGTATTTTATATTGTCTAGGGTGATTTTAAATGGTGTTTCTCTTTCTACCTCTTGCTGCTCTAATGTGTTGGAAATATATAGAAATGCTGATGATTTATGTGCATTTATTTTGTATCCTGCAACTTTGCTAAAGTTGTTGATTATTTCTACCAGCTTCTTAATTGATTCTCTAGGATTTTTTAAGTATACCTTCTTATCGTCTGCAAAGAGTGATAACTTAGTCTCCTCATTGCCTATTTTGATACCTTCAATTTCTTTTTCTTCTCTAATTGCTACAGCTAATGTTCTTGTACTATGTTGAATAGTAGAGGTGATAATGGGCATCCTTGTTTCACTCCTGATCTTATTGGGAAGGCTTCTAATTTATCACCATTGCATATAATGCTTGTTGATGGTTTTAGGTATATACTATTTATTATTTTTAGGAAAGGTCCATCTATTCCTATACTTTTCAGTGTTTTCAATAGGAATGGATGCTGTATTTTGTCAAAGGCTTTTTCAGCATCTATTGAGATAATCATGTGATTTTTGTTTGTTAGACTGTTGATTATGATATGGGATTATTTAGGTATTCTATTTCTTCTGCTGTTAATCTAGGCAATTTATATTTTTGTAAATATTCATCCATATCTCCTAAATTGTTATATTTGTTGCCATATAATTGGGTGATATAGTTTTTAATGATTGCCTTAATTTCCCCTTCATTAGAGGTGAGGTCTCCCTTTTCATCTCTAATACTGTCAATTTGGTTTTCTTCTTTCCTTTTTTTATTAGATTGACCAGTACTTTGTCTATTTCATCTGTTTTTTCAAAATACCAGCTTCTAGTCTTATTTATTAATTCAATAGTTCTTTTACTTTTGATTTTATTAATTTCTCCCTTAATTTTTAGTATTTCTAATTTAGTTTTCATCTGGGGATTTTTAATTTGCTTGCTTTCTAATTTTTTGAGTTGCATGCCCAATTCATTAATTTCTGCCCTCCTTAATTTGTTAATATATGCACTCAAGGATATAAATTTCCCCCTGAGTACTGCCTTGGCTGCATCCCACAGAGTTTGGTAGGATGTCTCATCATTGTCATTCTCTTCAATGAAATTGTTGATTGTTTCTATGATTCCTTCTTTGACTTATTGGTTTTGGAGAATCATATTGTTTAATTTCCAATTGGTTTTTGATTTGCCTGTCCAGGTGCCCTTACTAATTATTATTTTTATTGCATTATGATCTGAGAAGTTTACATTTATTACATCTGCTCTTTTGCATTTGTTTGCTATGTTTCTATGCCCTATTATATGGTCAATCTTTGTGAATGTACCATGTGCAGCTGAAAAGAAGGTGTATTCCTTTTTGTCCCTATTTATTTTTCTCCACATATCAATTAAATCTAATTTTTCTAGGACTTCATTCACCTCTCTTACCTCTTTCTTATTTATTTTTTGGTTTGATTTATCTAGATCTGAAAGAGGAATATTTAGATCTCCCACTATTATGGTTTTACTATCTATTTCCTTCTTGAGCTCTGCCAGTTTCTCCTTTATGAATTTGGATGCTATACCACTTGGTGCATATATATTGAGCAGTGTTATTTCCTCATTGTTTATACTGCCTTTAATCAGGATGTAATGACCTTCCCTGTCTTTTTTAATCATATCTGTTTTTACTTTGGCTTTGTCAGAAATCATAATAGCCACTCCTGCTTTCTTTTTCTCATTTGATGCCCAAAAGATTTTGCTCAAGCCCTTAATCTTTTTTTAATTCTTTTTTTTATTTTTTAAACCCTTAACTTCTGTGTATTGACTTATAGGTGGAAGAGTGGTAAGGGTAGGCAATGGGGGTCAAGTGACTTGCTCAGGGTCACACAGCTGGGAAGTGTCTGAGGCCGGATTTGAACCTAGGACTTCCCGTCTCTAGGCCTGGCTCTCCATCCACTGAGCTACCCAGCTGCCCCCTCAAGCCCTTAATCTTAAACTTGTGTATGTCTACACGCCTCATATGTGTTTCTTGTAGACAATATATGGTAGGATTTGGGTTTCTGATCCACTCTGCTATTTACTTCCATTTTATGAGCGAGTTCATCCCATTCACATTCAGAGTTACAATTATCAGTTGTGCATTTACTGACATTTTTGTATACTCCCCTAGTCCCACCCCTTCTTCTTACACTATTTTCTTTTAAACCAGTAGTTTGCTTTGAGCCGGTATCCCTTATACCCTCCCTTGATTAACTTCCCTTTCTACCCCCTCCCTGGTTATTCCCCTCTTTTTATTTTTAAAGGCCTAATACATTTCCTCCCCCTTCTTTTCCCCTCCCTTTTTTGACCTCCCCATTCACCTGCTCCCCTTGATTTATCCCTTCTGACTTTCTCAGTAGGGTTAGATAGAGTTTTTTATCCCAATGGATAATATAGCTACTCTTCCCTCTCCGGGTTGATTACACTGAGAGTAAGGTTTAAATATTACCTCTTAATGCTCTCTTCCTCTCCTTCTTATAATAGTATTTGTCCCCTGCCCTTCCCATGCCCTCTTTGTGTGTAATAGAATATCCTATTTTTCTTATTTACTCAAGTTTATCTTGGTGTCCCCTACTATTCACCCCCCTCTTTTCCACCCCCCATGTCATCTTAGACCATTTAGTATTCTGTCCTCTCCCTATGTATTATTCTGCTGATTGCTATAACAGTGAATACTATAATAGTGAATAGAGTTCACTACAGAGAATTATACATAACATTTCTCCACATAGGAATACAGATAATTAGATCTTATTGAAGCCCTTAAAGAGTCAAATTGAAAAAATTATGAGTTTTCTTTCTTTCCCCTCTGTTTCTTGTTTACCTTTTCATGTTTCTCTTGATTTTTGTGGTTGGATATCAAACTTTTCATTTAGTCCTGGTCTTTTCTGTGCAAATACTTGGAAATCTTCAATTTTGTTGAATGCCCATACTTTCCCCTGGAAGTATATAGTCAGTTTTGACAGGTAGTTGATCCGTGGTTGAAGGCCCAGCTCTCTTGCCTTTCTGAATATCATATTCCAAGCCTTGTGGTCTTTTAGCATGGAGGCTGCCAGATCCTGTGTGATCCTGATTGGTGCTCCTTGATATTTGAGTTGTCTCTGGCTTCTTGTAAGATTTTTTTCTTTTACTTGGAAGCTCTTGAATTTGGCTATTATATTCCTGAGTGTTTTTCCTTTCTCGGTCTAGTGTAGAGGGTGATCTATGGATTCTTTCAATGTCTATATTGCTCTCTTGTTGTAGAACTTCAGGGCAATTTTGCTGAATAATTTCTTTTAGTATGGAGTCCAAGTTTCTATTAATTTCTGCTTTTTCTGGAAGACCAATGATTCTCAAATTTTCTCTTCTAGACCAGTTTTCTTGGTCTGTCACTTTCTCATTGAGATATTTCATGTTTACTTCTATTTTATCAGTCTTTTGGCTTTGTTTTATTTGTTCTTGTTGTCTTGAGAGATCATTAGCTTCTAATTGTTCAATTCTAGCCTTTAGGGACTGGTTTTCGATCATAATCTTTTGGTTTTCAGCTATAATCTTTTGGTTTTCCTTTTCAATCTGGTCATTTCTGGTCTTCAATTGACTTGCCTCATTTTCCAATTGTGAAATTCTGCCTTTTAAACTGTTATTTTCTTGCCAACTCTTTTCCATCTTTCTCAACATCTCAGACTTGAACTCTTCAATAGCTTGTGACCAGTTTTCATTGTTTTGGGAAGGTTTGGATATGATTACTTATTTGTCCTCCTCTGTTGTCTGGATTTTCTCTGTGTAAAAGTTGTCGAGTGTTCTAGATTTCTTCCTGATGATCTTTCTCCCCTGAGCTTCCCGATTTTGGCTTGCCATTGTTAGCCCAGCGCCTTCTGGGCTTTATCCTCACACTCAGGGTCTGTCTGAGCTCTTTAAGCTCCCGAAGTTTCAGGTCTCTTTGTTCTCCAGGTAGAGCCTCCTGGTTGTCCCTGGTCTGCCCCTCTCTCCAAGTCTCCTTTAGCAGTCTCAGGGCACTGCTTCCACAGCCGTGCTCCCGTCTGCCCAGGGTCCCCACTCGAGGTCCAAGCCTGTGCTCGAGATCCTAGTCTGCACCTAGGGCAATGCTTTCACCCACACAGATGCTCAGGAAAGTCTGTGTGCGTTCTTTAGCCTCTTGGGGTCCTAAGTCTTGCTGTTCTCAGGAACAAGCCCTGAAGCTGCCAGTTACACCTGCTTTACCTTTTGTGAGCTGGCCTCAGCACTGTACGTGGTGTGGGGAGTGAGGGAGGGGCTTCTTCCTCTCCCATTTTAGTGAGAGCTGTTTCACCCCTTTATAGCATGGAAATGCCCGATTCCACGTACCTTCAATGCTGCACCCTGTTGTGGGGTCCCTTCGTTCATCTGGATTCGTTTTTATGTCCCCTTGAGGAGTCCTGTATGCTTTGGTTAGGAGAGATCAAGCTGCTGCTCCTTACTCTGCTGCCATCTTAACCAGAAGTCCACATATGATATTTTTTTAAAAAACTGTGGAGTTCATTGAGTTGCTCCTTAATTTCCTGGTATTAAATGCAAAAGATCACTGTATCATCCTCAAACAAAGGCAAATGAAGGAATTTGTCTTTTGTGGTTTATTGTTCTCTCATTTGAACTCTGCTTAGGACATACTTCATGAAAGTGGCAAAAACTTTTTATATATCTTAGTGTTTTCTGCCTCTCTTGAAACTCATGAGCAATGGATAGTTGGCCCTATCAAGAAATCTTGTATAATCTTGACATATGCATGAGGTACTCCTTTTTTAAAGAAAAAAACTTAAGTTACATGTTGCTCTATTTAATCAAGTACTTTTCTATAATCAAAAATAACTATGGTGGGTTTCCTTTATGCCTTTCAACCTGTTATGTAACCATGATGATATCACAGAATCAAACTTTCAAGTGATATAATAAATCTCAATGGCCAAACAGTCCAATCTATACCTGGAAAAGAATCTGCTCTACATTTGGATGATAAAAGTCATTCAAACTTTATTCGAAGAATTGCCTTTCAAAGAAGCTCATTCTTGGCTTCACTCACTTTTAGATAACTTTCATTGCCAGGAAGTATTTCTTTATATGAAGTATAAATGTGCATCTTTGTAACTGTCACCCATCATTCCTGGTTTTGCAATCTGCAGCCAAAAGAAAAAGTCTTTACTCCATATGTGATCTGATCTGGGGAGTGTGTTATAGCATCACCACCTCCTTATTCCCAAGTGCCTCAGTACAACCTAAGATTGCTTTAGCCTTCTTGGCTGCCATCTGACATTTTCAGGCTCATACTAACATGCAGTTCCCAAAACCTACTTGAGAAAAGGTCTGGCATAGAAAATCATTTGGTCTCCTCATTGTGGTGACCATTTTATATAGACAAACTTCTAAAAGAATTTGAGATAATCAAAGTCAAAATCTTTACTTTTGTCCCTTTCCTATTTTTTGGTATCAACAGATCAAATAGGTCAGGTTGGAACTGCCATAATTGTATTCACTGTTTTCTTATCTTTTTTCCTTTTTGCAAAATAAATGTTGATTTTTACTTTTGCTCTAGGGAGCCCATGGTGACTGCATACAGACAGCTGATTCATAGTTGAGTTCTACATCATTTACTAGTCTTTTTCTGCTGCTTTAAATAAACCAATATTGTTCATGTGAGGTTATTACTTCCATTTCTACAGACCTCCAGCCCTCTTCTTGAAAACTTTCTATGATATAGAAATATGAAACTTCTGAACAGTCTATAATTCTTATTTCCCTTTATTCCAGAATGCAATACATTTTTCTTGGTCCTCCCTTTAACCCATATTTTTTATTGAAGTCACAGAAAATAAAAGTATATGTTGACTAGTTTTAAGTGGTGCCAACACATATACTGCAACTATTTTCATTGTGTTCTTTTTACTCCTATTTATCATGAGCACTTTAAGGCAAAATGAACTAATATCTCCTAAAATAATGTTATTTTTGTTGTTTGGGAGCATTTAACAAAACAATTGGCATTTATATAGAGCTTTAAAGTTTGTACATTTAAGCCTTCCAGCAACTGAGTAAAGCATATACTTTAGGCATTATGTGAGTTGCCCATTGTTATATGTCTAGTGTTGACTCAAATAAGATTGACTCCAAGTTCAGCCCTGTACTATGCCACATTTGTTGAAGATGAATCTTCCTCAAATCTGCCTGAAATACTTTCTAGCTGTGTGACTTAAGTCACTTAACCTCACTTGTCTAGCCCTTACTGCTACTCTTCTTTCTACCTTGGAACTGATATTTAGTATTAATTCTAAGACTGAATGTAAGGGTTTAAAAAAAAGAGAAAGTGAATCTTCCATTTGCTTCATGTGCTTCTTTTGGGAGAAGCTGTGTTCCATTAGGCTGCAAATTCTTCACATCTGTCTGGCATTATTTTGAGCCAAAATGTTAGTGTTGATGTGGTTCAGAGCTTTCTGAAAGACTGATATCTAAGAGGCTGGCCACTGAATGATGAATTCTTTGACTAAGGCAACCTACAAAACAACGAACACTAACTACAAAATGACCTTCATTCCTGGAGTCCTTTTATTTCTATTGGGATGATAGAAGCATGATGAAAAGAAGGATAGAAGATGTTAAGAATCACCCAATTTTAGACCACCTACAAAATATTTATTTAACTTGTTTTATGCAGTTGCCAACATCTTGATTCAGGAAGATCTGAAAACATATCAGGGTGCTATGTAAATGTAAGTTATTGTTCATCTTGGACCTAGGCTCAGAAAAACAGGTGTTAGTGAACATGGTGGCAGGTCAGTAAGCACTGAAGAAAAGCAGAAAGCACCTCTGTGAATTAAGTTAAGGTCTGGGACCTTGGACTCCTGAGTTGCAAAGTGAGATCACTATTCATTTGATAGATAGATGTTAAGCACCACAAAGAAGCATTATACAAAGTCCTGGACTTCATAAGAGAGAGGAAATCAACAGAAATTAAGCTAGAAAGCTAAATAATAATATAATGAAAAACATAATAACTCACATATTTATAAGCCAGTCAATATTTACCAGACAATTTTTTGAAAAAAAAAGCAAACAAAAATTTTGTGAGATTTGTAAAATTATTCTTGTCACAAATGAACAGACTGAAACTAAGAGAGTTGAGCTGGCTTGTCCAAGATGAGACAGCTAGAAAATGTTTGGGGCAGGTTTGGAACACAGGTCTTGACTCCAAGTTGAGGACTCTTATTTACATAACACTACCTCTCAGGTTCCATATGAGTGATACAAATAGGAGCTAAAGGAGTCAGAAGTGATAACAGATATCTACAATAGAAGTTAAAAATTAAGGAAGGGTTGAGTAGACAGAGAGAGCTAGAAACAAAGAGAGACAGAAAGAGCTAGAGAAAGAGAGAGAGAGATAAAGGAACTGGGGGAAAGAGGAAGATAGAGAGTTGAGGGGGAAAAACAGAGATGGATAGGGGAACAAAGACAGAGATAGAAAAACAGTGATGAGGAAGAAAGGCATATTTTTCCCACAGTGGAGAACTATGTAAAGAAAAGGATATAGGTAAGAATTTGGGCAATATATTCAGTAAATCATGCTAGCTTGAATTCAGAATTCATCTAACTAGTGGAAGGAAAGGCTGGAAAAGTAAATTGGGGACATATCATAGGAATACTTGAAGGCCATCCTAAGGAGTTTGAATTTTAGTCATTAAGCAGAAAAGATGCTGAAATTGTTATTATGTTAGTCTATTTTTTTAATCCTTACCTTCCATCTTAGAATCAATACTGTGTATTAGTTCTAGGGCAGAAGAGCAATTAGGACTAGGCAATGGGAGTTAAGTGACTTGCCCAGGGTCACACAGCTGGGAAGTGTCTGAGGCCAGATTTGAACTATCAAGGTAATCTTGTAGGTGCAGTCAGTATGAAATAGAATTGGAAAGACTTAAGGCATGGAGGCTAAGTATGAGACTATTACAATAATTCACAAGTGAGGGGAAAGAGCCTTGTATTAAGTTAGTAACATTGCTAATGGAAAAGCAGGAAAAGAACCAAAAACACTGGAGGAAGGATTTAACAAATGTAGATGGTTGGAAAGGAGAAGAGAAATCAAAGATAACTTCTCAGGCTCTTAGTCTAAATGACTGAGGCTAAAGGTACTTTTTCACAGAAATAAGGAAGTCATGAGAAGAAATCAGTTTTAGGAGAAGGTGTTGAGCCTGGGTTTAGATATATTGAGTCTACATGCTACTCACTTGCCATTTGACACTGTGAGTGACTTTGTATCTTCCTTTTATTTTGCATCTCATTTATTCAGCTGGAAATAGTAATGACTCCTAAAGAGCTTTTCATTATATCACAAATTCAGAGAAAGAATTCTGTACTGGGAATCATGGGAAGGTAGATATATAGCTGGAAAAAATCTTAGAGACCATCCAACCCAGTCCTTCATTTTACAGAGGAGAAAACTAAGGTCTACAGAAATAAAATTGCTTGTCCAGAGTCACAAAGGGAGTAATGGCAAAACTTCCTCTAATATCGAATCTAAGGTTCTTTCCACTAAACCACTACTTGTTTGCCTTTCTTTGTATTTCCAGGTCTTGGCACCATTCCCAACTCAAGCCTGCAATAGATGCTTATTGATTGGCAGACTGACTAGCTGTATGACTTTGGCCAATTTTTCAAACTTTCAAGACCTCAGTTTCCTCATTTGTAAAATAGGAAAAGAGCCTCAATTAGATAAAATCAAAGTTACCTAACAATTTGAAATCCTGTCTTCTATAAATATGTGATATGAAGAGTGTCATTGTCAGATTTGGAAATGTGTTTAGGGCAGGAGAGTTGAGGTTGATATAATATAAAACAGTTTGTGGAGAATACAAAATAATTCTATTGTTTGAATTCTCTTTCACAAAAGGACTAATATGGAAAGATGTTTTACACTGTTACACTTGTAAAATCTATATAAGATTGCTTGCCATCTTAGGAAGGGGGGAGAGAGGGAAGGCGAGAATTTGGAACAAACTTAAAGAAAATGGTTAAAAATTGTTTTTTCATGTAATTAAGTTTAAAATATATTAGTAAATTTGAAAAAAAAAACAATTCTCTCCAAAGTAATTTTGCCCAGAGCTCAGCCTAAGCTTTCCCTTTTATCTGAAAGTGGGCAAATTTCTCATCTTGATGAGCTCTTTGAAGTCAATAGGAACCCTGACTGAGATCAGCTCTTCAGGTTAGGAGAGCAAGAGGAGAAATCTGCTCCAGATGCCAGTTGTGCTCACCTAGGAGGCTACATTGGTTCTTACTAATCCTTTGAAGACTTGCTCATTGTTGAGTCCCTGGGAACTGGGAACATACAACCTAGAGAGCTAGCCTTCCTGCTTTGTCATCTGAAGTATCCTTACAAGAGACAAACTTATCTAAGGGTGTCTGCTCACAAAAGACTATTTCCAGGGGATGAAACCTCAGGCTCCTTGCACCTTCCAGCTTCTTTTCCCAGTCATATGGGGGCTCTGATGGTGGGTGGCACTTACCCAGTTAGATTGCTTGTCAGACAGTGACAGCCTGGGTGCTTCTGAAGCTACATTTAATTTATTCACAGCATAGCGGGCAGCCGGCTGATGATTGCAAGTTAATGTGTTTTGCTTTAATGAGATAACTGTTTGCCTCCCAGGTTTGGAGGCTTTTGCTAGTTTTATTTGTCAGATTCACCTAAGCTGAAGGGAGGAGAAATTCAGGATTTGGGACTGAAATGGCAAGAGAACTATTGGCTAGGAGAGGGAGGAAGGCCTGGCAGGCTCTCTGGTTGCTGCTCTTTTCCTTGGGCCATTTTAAGTTGCTCTATGATCTCAGCAATTAAAGACAAATCTTCTGGGACTCATCCACATGGCTTAGGGGAGCAATGGATTCAAGTCACACTCATTCCATGTGTTTGCATCTTCATTCCAATATGTTGGAATCTGAGAGGGTTTGGAGCATAGCTTCCACTTCATCTTTCTTTTTCTTTAAGAAACAAAGAAATCTATACACAGAAACTGAAAGATCATGGGATGATCAAATGTAATTGACTTTCTTATTAAAAGCAATGCAATGATCCAGGACAATTCTGAGGGACTTATGAGAAAGAATGCTGTCCACATCCAGAAAAAAAATGGGAGTAGAAATCCAGAAGAAAACATGTGATTTATCACTTGTTTATATGGGTGTATGATTTGGGGTTTGGGTTTTAAAAGATTATTTTTTTACAAAAATGAATAATATGGAAATAGATTTTGAGTGATAATACATGTATAACCGAATGGAATTGCTTGTCAACTTCAGGAAGGGGGAAGGAAGAGAGGACAGAGACAACAGGAATCATGTAACCATGGAAAAAATTAAAAAGAAATTAAAGAAAATAAACTAAAAGAAACAGAAATTCAAGTGGATTTGGATTCTGGGAATAGATCCTGAAAATCCTGAAACCTACCTCCTTCCAAATAAATAGAAATAGATAGGGCAACTTGACCCAGGCTTTCCAAATGTTTTGGGAAATATACTCTGTTAGGGGCCAAATAAAGTCCTCTCCTCCAAATAAACACTCCTCTCCCCCTCTCAATCTACCTCTTCTTCCAATTATCACTTAATTTTCCCAACTGGTAGAGGATTAAATACTTCCCAATTATCCTTTCTAGAAATATATGAATGTGTAAGGAAAGAGAGGAAAAGGCAATAATAGCTCCATTAACGCAACTAAATTGATTATATAACCAGGCATTACCTGAGAACTGAATAGAAGTTTTTTGCAAGAGCTAAAGGTTAATCCAACAGGATTTCCAGCCCATTTTCCCAACCAATTTGATTGTGATAATGTTTCTGACCTCCACCTACCACAGGCCTGTGTGGGTGGCCAAGTTCTTTAGCATTAAAAGCTCACTTCAACTATGGAGTAGTGAGAGAGCACCCCCCACCAGAGGAAGGCCTCTCTAGGTTCAGAATGAAGCAATTATATAGTTAATTTAGCATTTATCTGGAAAGTCTGGCTTCAGAATCAAAAGGCTGTTCGGGCTAAACTAGCACTTACACATTCCATGGGGAGTTTTGCACAGGCTTCATGTGCCAGCGTGAAACACCTTGTGAAGCCTATTTTAGAAGTGACTAGTCAAGCCAGATCACAGTCAAATCAGTATTTTTTTTTAATACGAACAGCCAGTTGGAGAGATGCCAGACTCTCCATTATTGGTTAATTGCTTTAGGCTGAAAGCAACTGAGTAGTTCACCTTCTCAGATGCAGGTAGCCTTAAATTAGCCTGTAAAGTGTAATTTTCCAGTAAGAAAGAACTCTAGGACATCCTCAAGGTAGGACAATCCGATCGGGCAGGCATTTATTAAGAGCCTGTAGCGGTGCACAGAAAGTGGCTTTCTACTGGAGATTCCTCAGGAAAATCACTTTGCCTCCCTGGGCTCAATTCTTCATTATAAGATGAGGGGTTTGGACCAGATGACCTCTTAGGTCCTTTCCTATTCTGTCTATGATCCAATGCTCCTAGAATAATGATACAAAAGAAATCCCTGCCCTCAAGGAGCTCACATTCTAAGGAGGGGAAACAAGTGAGTATAGTCTATACTATATATATACTAATTTGTCAAAGACAATTTAAGGAGGGAAAGTATACTGATGACTAAGGAAATTAGGAAAGTTTCACAATTTCAGTCCTCCCAATCCCATACTCCTTAGATTTGAACATTTTGAAGCATCCTTTTCTTAAGCATTTCCATTCCTCTGAAAGAAGAATATTTTTTAAAAATAAAATTTTCATTGATATCTTTTGTCCTATAGTTCCCATTTTCCCACTGTATTCCTCTCTCAATGCCCTTTTAGGAAGCATCCTTTATAATCAAGTATAAAAGGGGAAAATAAGCAATGTAGCAAAAAAGGTTTAATGGTATATGCAACACCCCACACCCTCTCTGCAGTGGAGAGGGTGGGGGAGGTGTTATCTCCTGTCCTTTCCTTAGGGCTTATGGTGGTCACTATTATTACACAACATTAATTATTTTATGGATTCTTTTCATTTGCATTACTGTAATTATGATGTATGTTGTTTTCCTGATTATGCTTTTTTCAGTTGGTATGATCTGATAGAAATATTTTCCTGCTTCCTTATATTCATTATGTTCATAATTTCTTAAAGCACAGTAATATTCCATTGCATTTATGGAACCCAAATTGTTGATGATCATCTTCTTTGTTTCCAGTTCTTTGCTAACCCAGAAATAGTTACTATAAATATTTTGGTATATATTAGACCTTTCTTTTTATCATTAGTCTCCTTGCAGCATATACTTAGCCATGGAATCTCTGGGTCTAAGGTTTTGGATAATTTAGTCATTTTCTCAAAAAAGAAACAACCTCTTTCTTTAACCACCACATATAAACACAGATCAACATTAAAAAACAACATTATTTAGAAGGTAATAGAGTATCCCCAAGCTAGTATCACAAGGGGAGCAATGGAGTACAATGAAAAGACACTTGGCCTGGCTTCTAGTTTTGTCTCTTTCACTAAAATATTTGTGTGTCTCCAATAAGTACAAGTTATTCCATCTCGCTGGACCTCAGTTTCCTCATTTGTAAAAGGAAAGGGCTGGACTAATAGATCGCTCACACCAATCAATCAGTCAACAAATATTTATTAAGTACCTCCTGCTTCCCAGGAACAATGGTAAGGTATTAGGGATACTAGTAAAAAGAATGAAACAGTCCTTGCTCGAAAAGAATTTGTATTCCAGTGTGGGAGTCAAGAAATAGATATTTAAATATACAGGATAAACACAAATATATACAAAATAGTTAAATAGAGGGTAGTTTAGAAAGAGGCACTGGCAGCTCAGGAAGGAATGTATGCAGAAGATAGTACCTGAGCTGCATCTTAAAGGAAATGAAGGGACTCTCAGAGATGTCCCAGGACAAAGGCATGAGGGGATGGGCATATGGATGAGTGTATGATATCTCACTGCATTTCATTCCTCATTCCTCACCTCTTAGCAAAATTTGATTCACAAATGATGTCCTTCAACAAAAGAAACTATAAGGATTTGGACAACTTTTCTTTTCTTTTTTTTTTCTTGGTGAATTTTGCCTTGAGTTGAAGTTTCATCACAGATTGAGGATGCCATTTGTTTTCTTTTGGCTCACTAGGCAAAGTTGGCATAACCATAGTGTCCCAGTAGGCACAATTCCTGTGGTAGGCAACAGGAGCCTCTGATTTATGTTCAGTTGCTTAATGAGCTACACTGAAAATGGGATATAAATAAATTGGTACTTGAAAATAGTCTGTCACCAATAATTATTCTCCAGGATGCCATAAACCAGCCTTGTTAGGAATTCAGCCTGCAGGATGTTGGGGTCAAAAATCAAAATTAAGCCTTCCCTTTGGTCTACTCTTTTTAGCACTTTAATATAAAGCACAAGGTTTCCATGCAGTGCTAAGGGTTTGGATTCTTTTCAGTGGGGAATGGATGTTTTTGGCACTCTGCCTGGAGAAGGCTCTGGAATACCTTATACCTTGTCTGTCCGTTTGAAAGGTATCTGATGGGAAAGCACTCAACTTTCCTTTCTGAAGCTTCCTTATTAGATCCCAAACCAACTATGCAGAGAGGACTGGATCACATTAGGAAAAACTGAATTCAAATCCTCTATTTTTAACTGTATGACTATTGGCAAGATGTTTAACCTCTCTGGACCTTAGTTTCCACTTCTCTAAAATAAGAAATTCAATTTTGATGAGGCTCAAGTGAGACAGATAATGGATAAAAGGTGCTGTTTTTGTGCCAGTTTTTTTGTCACCATAAATCCTTAAGTTGGATTTTAAGACATATGTGTACCTGCCCACAGACACAGACATTTTAATCCCAAGAAGAAAACAAAAAACTAAACCAAAAATAAGAAAGAGCAGTTAACAGAAAAGCACAGGTTTAGACTACTCCATGTGAATAGTTTAGGATTTAGCAATGTTACACGTATTGGTTCTGGCCTCGAATGCACAAATAGTTAATGAGAATAATAAAGAACTTCAGTCCATGTAGAATGGCATTATTTAAAATGGAATTGGGGATTTTAGTATTCATTATTATTAATACTCTTATCTACAGCTAAGGAACAATTGTGGCCTTGTTTATTAATTCTTATATTTATTAATTTTGATTAACCTGCCAGCATGTAAAACAGATTAACCAGTAACAGAGCAGCAGAGTAATTTATTTAAATAACAAGGACACAAAAAAGGAAATAAATTTTCTCTTCAGCAGGAGGAATTTAATTTCTATATAACATATCACTGCCTTCTTGTTCTGTTTCATTGGTGTATGGAGGTGACCTAGGTTCTCAAAAGTTATGGCAGCAAAATATATAAGCAGTTAAGTCTTAGCTGCAGACGACTTCAGGAACAACCCAGAAATAGTTTGCATGTCTGTTGCACAGAGATGAGCTCAGCTGAATTAATTATCTGACCTCTTTGGAGTTTCTTGCACAAGACCTCCATCTTCTAACTGAGCATTTTCACTGGCTATCTCCAGTGTCCTGGATCTTTCTTCTCCCTTCTTATTCCTCATCTCTGCCTCCTCCCTTCCTTGGCATCCCTACAGTCTCAGCTAAAATCCTACCTTCTCTGAGGAGGTAGAAACTTCCTTCTGAGTTTTTCTCTAATTTATCCTGTGTGTAGCTTGTTTGTACATAGCTGTTTGCATGTTGTCTCCCTCGTTGGACTATGAGATCTTTGAAAGCAGAGCCTGAGTTTGGTTTGGTTTTTGGTCTCTTTTTTGCATCTCTGACTCATAGAAGGAGCAAAATAAATGCTTATTGACTGACTCTGGGAAAATACTTTTTTTTCTTCTTCCAGTTTCAGTAATTCACAAAGACTGCCTACTAAGGTAGAGGGGTTGGAATTCTGGGCAGTGGTAGTGGTAAAGGGCATATGCTGACAAACTCATGTATCTCTGAAGTAATTAAAAATAAAAATAGATGAGCTGCTATTTATATAGGGTGTTGTTGAAGTTTGCCAAATGCTTTTGATATGCACCCTCATTTTAGCCTCACAATTACCCTAAGATCAGGGCTACAGGTATTGTTATACCCATTTTAAAGATGAGAGAACTGTGGCACAGAGAGAGCATGTGATTTGACCAAGATAACTGAGCTAATAAGTGCATGAAGCAGGGGAGTTCTTTAGATGTCATTGTTCACAGATGAAATTGTCATTTCTGCAAAGGTAAGTAATAGAAACAAGTACTGGGTAGTTCCTTTTCACCCAGAAATATAACATAATAATAATAACAGACTATTAAATATAAGAACTATAATTATATTATTATAGCTAGCCTTTATATAATAATATTCTCTTTTGGTGTGGAAAATCCCATAATTAGTATTGTTTTCCTTTTATTGTTAATGAGAATATAAAAAAAAAGAAATTCAACCCATGTTGGATTGCTACACTTAGGTGCTCTTTGGTGAAAATCAAATATTAAAGAATATCAAGTATTCCTAGGAAGACAGACATTTAGCAGATACTGTTAAGAAGCTGAGGTTTCATGACAGATCTTAGAAAGGCTTATATGTACCATGCTTTTGGTAACCACATTTTCTTTAAAAAGGTATTTCTTTTTCTTAATCTCTTGTGTTTATATCCTTCTTTCCAAATATATCTGTCTCTCCTTCATTACTCAGAGAACTAATTCTTAAAAAAAAAAAGAAAAGTTTAGCAAAATTAGCCAAAAGCTGACAACAGATAGCTACGTGTGATATAAAATCTCCATACCCACAATTAACCTCTGCAAAGAAGGGAGAGAGGTACATTTTCTCATCTCTTCTTCCAAGTCAAGTTTAATCACTATAATTACACAGCAATTAATTGTGATGATTTTTTGTTCTCTTTAGTTACATTCATGTAATCATTGTTCACATTCTTTTCCTTTTTCTACTTCCTTCATTTTGTATCAGTTTATAGAAATTTTTCTATGCATCTCTAAATGATTCCTATTCATTGTCCGTTACATTCATGTACCATAATTTTTTTAACATTCCCTAGTTTCTACTAGGCATCTACTTTGTTCATAATTCTTTGCCACCACAAAAAGTGTTGCTGTAAATATTCTGATATTTTGGAGACTCTATTTACCTTCAGCATTTCTGGAATATAGTCTCAGCTGTGTGGGGTGGATTTTTGAAGGGAGGAAGACAAACATATTTTCTGAACCCAACATTGGAATGCAGAGACATTTTTCTTACTTTCAAAATGGCACAGGGGAGAGGTCATATTAAAAGGTCTCTAAAGTCCCTTCTGGATCCAATTTGTTCTACGGTCATACCTGAGAAATTATATTCTTTTGCAAAATCCTCTTAAAGTATTTTCTGTTCTTGAACTTGAGGCTCTATCTAACAGAAAATGTTAGCTGCAACTATGGTATCTAAACATCTCAGGTCTTATCACTGATCCATCACCCAGTGAAGACCCATTGATGGTGAAGCCTCGTCATGGTAATACACATCTAAAAGGTGAGATTTCTTTAAGCTGTGAAAATTGCAAAACATATGATTGTTTACAAAAAAAATTTTTTAAACTTTCAGAGAAAATATTTAATTTACAAAAACTAAATTAAAACAAAGCCATACCACCACCTTAACTTTGCTTTCAATTCAATTAAAGAAACATGCTTTTGTTAAGCAACTACTGTGTGTAGGATACTGAGTTTTCCACCATGGTTAAAGTCAAATGACATCTGCTAAGTAGTATAGGGATTAGGATCTGCCTCTCTGGTGGGAGAGCCCACCTCAATGAAAATGCAGATCCTTGGAGTATTGAAGATCATGAAGGAGGAAAGAGAGAGGTCAAGATGTTCCAGGAAACTCTAAGGAGAGAGAAATTAGTAAGAATCAGACTTGGCTTCATGGAGGAGAGGACAAAGTTTCTGAAAGTCAGAGGTGAAGGATGGAATTTAGGCATGGTGAGGACAGCCTCTGCAAATGGTCAGAGGAAAGAGTTAAAATATTCAGTTTAGTAAGTAGCCAAGTTTTGTTGAGACATAGGGAAGATCCATAGGAGAAGAATGGTGCTTAAATAACAGGGAAGGTAATATCCATTTTATTCTAGAGTTCTAATAAGCCACTATAGGCTTTTGAAGGGAGAGGAGGGTTTACATGGTGATACCTATGCCAGTAAGATTATTGTGACTTTCATGGGAAAGGTCTAGAGGAGAGACTAGGAGAGACACCTCTACTAGTAGGAAGCTATTGTAGTAGCCCAGAAGAAAGGTAATATGTATATGAATTAGGGTGATAGCTGTGTGTGTCGAAAAACAGATATGGACAGAATAAACAGTTCTTAGTAACTAGTCAGATGTCTAGAAGAAGAGGAATGCTTTGAATATGACATGGAACTTTAAAGCTTGTTGACCAAGAGAATGGTAGTATCCATCAGAAATAGGAAAATTTGAAGGAGGGGTAGTTTGGGCAGGTACCAGGAGAGGGAGAAAAATAATGAGTTCCAGGGCAGGTACTCAGAAAGGGAAGAAGAGAATGAGGTCCATTTGGAGCATGCTCAGTTTGAGAGAATGATAGTACATCCATGTGAATATGACTAGCAGTCAAGCAGTGATGGAGGTCTTGAGTTCAGGATAGAAATTGAGGCTGTGGATATTTCTTTAGGACTCATCTGCTTAGAGATAAGACCTGAACACAAGAGAACAGATGAATCACTTAAGGAGAGAATACAGTGAGAGAAGAAAATAGAGATCTGGGCAGAAACTTGAGAAACACTATATAAAGGGGCTAAGTGAAAGCTATAAGTTAAAAGATAAAAATGCTTACTCAACTTCTCTCTGGTGACCATTCTGAGGTCCTAGTGAGCTCTTGTATTTACATTGCCATGTGATTGTCTGTTATTATAAATGTTATGATAACTCCTACTTTCTAATGTCCAGGCCAAGCAGGTTTAAAAGGAAAAGTATTTCTAAGCACAAAATTATTATTTCAGACTACATGGATGCCTTCCACTGGCCTATCTGTACCAGAGCTAGCCTAAATTGACTATGCATCAAATAGTTGGGTTAATTTTCCTCATTAATACAACTTTGTTTACTTCAGGTGACAGTCCCTCTGACTTCTTCAGTACAAGTTTCTCACGCTATTAATTACTCCATTCTCAATCAAAATGAAGAAACATTATGCTTTCTCACTTCCCATGTGCTAAAACTGTAATTTAAAAAAAGAAGAAAGCAGATATACTTCTATTTGCTGTCTTTTTCTTTCTGTTGTATTCCCAATCTCATAAGCAAAGCAAAATAAAATTGAAACCAAAATTTTTTCACAGAGAAATTTGTGCCACTTTGATTAGGATGGATTTTAATATTGTCTGCCACTTTTTAACTTTAGACAAGTCACTTAAATTTTCTGAGCCTCAGTCTTCTCATCTTTAGGTTGGGGAAAATAATACTTTTACCTACTACCTCATAGGGAAAGTATAGCTATAAAAAGAGATTACATGTATAAAGTTTTGTACATGTATATGTTATTTGTTTAATAGCAGTATTGTATGATGTAGATGAACAATGTTATTAAGCTTCAGTTTCCTTTTCTGTAAAATGAGAGGATTGAGATAAAGAATCTCTGAGGTTCCTTCTGGCAAATAATCTATGGACCTAGGATTCCATGATGAAGGTTTATTTATGAAATTTGTTCCAGTATGATCACAAGCAGAAAGGAAACAAAATATAGAATTGTATGGTCACATATTGTAGATGTGAAGAAAAGCTCAAAACATGAGGAGTGCAAGCCTGGGTGAGACGCCGAAGTGAGTGTTCTGGGGCAGGAAGAGGACAGTATGAAGCACTATGTGCCTTGTGGAGTAAGTTCATTTTCAGTTGGGAGAAGCCCTGAATCCAGTGGTAGAAAATTATGAAAGACAAATTTGACCTACTTTGCCTAAGTCTAGCCCTGCTAATTCTCCAATACCATTAGAGCTTTGAGTCCTTTCCCAACTTGTTGGTGGGTCAATGATGATAGTGATGATGAATATTCATTATTACTATTATTCATTTCCTTCTACTTTTTTATACAATTTAGATAAAAATGGTCCGGCGAAAGTCACCATCTGCCATTATTCTTTCATATTTAACATTTTGTGAAGTATTGCACAGGTAGTTAAAATGACTGCTTTTTACAATAAAAATAATGAAGAGTAAGTTTATCTTCCTTTTATTTGTGGAACTCCTCATCAGGACAACATTTATAATAGACTGGGCAAAGGATTTGAGATAGAATCCATCCTGTTCTCATGTGTGTGTTTTTTAAAAAATTGTTTCTTATGCTAGATCTCTGAATTTGAAAGTTTTTCATCCCATGTAGTTTGGAGATTATTTTTCAATATGGCAACATCTATTTAAAATGTTGTTTTTAAATGTCTCTAAATTGATGTCATATCCAGGAGACTGCCAGTAAGTAACAGTATTATTTCTTTGTCAAAATCATTTGGTTCCAGTATACTTTTTGGTTGAATTTTCAAGGATAGCTTGGTGTCTGTATCTGTAGCATGAGTCCATTAGTTTATGAAGGATATCAAACTTCTTATGTATAATTCTGGTCACCTAATTTTTACTTTCTATGTATTGGATAGGAGCTAAATTTTTTTGCAACCCAACCTCCAGTGAAGAGTTATACAGTTTCCACCATTGTTTTGCATCATTTGCATGATTCAATAAATTTGAGTTCTTTATGGTCATTTTTTCTGTGATTTCTGGTAATGATGGTCTGATCTTGAATTTCTAATATAAAACCCATTTATTTCTAGAAACAGAACTTCATGACAAATATTCTTTTCACCCTTCTTTGAAAGCATATTGTTGATCGAATCTATAAGCATGTTCAAATCAGGCAAATATTGTTGTTTGTATTATACAAATGAGAAAACTTAGAGAAGTCAAATGACTTTCCCAAGGTCACAAGCTAGCAAATGAAAGAAATGGAATTTGAAGGCAAGCATAGTAGTCCTTCCACCTCACCACTCAACTTCCTTGACTATGTTGATCCATTATTGCTAGTCTAGTGTCTGGTTTCCCTTGGGACAAAAATCACTGTTTAAGTTTGTTATGCGAGAACTCTCACAGAGTGGAAGCATTCTGTAAATGTTTCTACTGCTAAAAACAAAATATTAGTAAAACAAAACAAAAAAACAACAACACTAAAATCAGTCTTCCTAAGACCATGTGGCTTTTTAGCAGTCCAACCTGCTGATCCTTTTTTTTTTGGTCCAGATCTATGATTTCATTAGTTTAGGACACTTAAAAAAATTAAACCCTTACCTTCTGTCTTAGAACCAATACTGTTCTATTATATATAATACTGTGTATTGGTTCTAAGGCAGAAGAGTAGTAAAGGCTGGTCATTGGGGGTTAAGTGACTTGCCCAGGGTCTTTCTAGAAAGTGTCCAAGCCCAGATTTGAACCCAGGACCTCTTGAGGTCTCTAAGCCTCACTCTCAATCTGTTGAGCCATCTAGCTGCCCCTAGATAATATAGTTCCAGAATGTAAACTCCCTTTACCAAAATAAATTGCCAGCTCTTATGAAACTTTATAGTTCTAAATAGTCTGGAGGCACCGAGTGGTACCCAGTCAAACAAGCAGTTTAGATCAGGGATAAGAGTTGTCTGTAAGTATTCTCGACTCTGTCTACTCTGGTACTCAGTTGTGAGAAGGAGAACAGAATATAGAAATTATTAACTGTTTTCATAGTTTTTTGAAAAACCGTTGATTATTTCTGCCATCACCATCGTTATGATATGAACCATATTGTTTTGCTCATCTGTAAAATGGGAGGATTAGACTAGATGATTTCTAAAGTTGTTTCCTCCTCAGAGATTCCACCTGCCTGAGGCTATGTGGAGAGTGTCTATGATGTGCATGGTATAATACTTGCAGCTATATATATTTACCAGGGAGAATATGATAGATAAGACAGCTATCTGGAAGTCTTTAGACATCATGCTATGTAGATTTAGAAGACTAGAGTTGAAGCTGTCAAGCTGCTTCAAGTGGGAAGGAGCTCTCTATCATTGGTGATTTCTAATAGTAGCCTAGATAATAATAAAAATAATGATTTTATTCTTGTTGTTCAGTTGTTTCAGTCAAGTATGACTCTTGGTGATCCCATTTGGAGTTTTCTTAGCAAAGATATTGGAGTGATTTGTCATTTCCTCTTCTATTTAGTTTTATAGATGAGGAAACTGAGGCAAACAGGGTTAAGTGACTTGTCCAGGGTTATATTGCTACTAAGTACCTGAGGCTGGATTTGAACACAGGAAGAAGAGTCTTCCTGAAGTTAGACTGTGTATTCTTGCCACTGCACCACTTAGCTGTTCATAACAATAATGATAGCTAACATGCATCCCTTCCATATTGTTGGGATTGGGGCACAGCACCCCAACAATCTGGAAAATCCAATAAAATTTTTCAGCCTTCCCTTCATTCCAGAGAAGTCTGAATTTTTCTTTTTCTTTTATGTGTTGTTTACAGTACTTTATAGTAAGAGTTCAGTTATGTACTTGGTCAAAGGCTATATAGTTTCTAAACCTTTTCTGTGTCATCTGTTGGCCTTCATGGGTTGTCTGCAGCATCCACGAAACGCCTCCAAAAGTCCCATTTAATTTCTTAAGCTTACTGGCAATATATTGAAATCATGATAGGAAAAGTCATGCTATGGAAGGGATACCTGTTCTTATCATGTACCTAGCACTGTGCTAAGTACTTTAAAATTATTATCTCATTTTATCCTCACAACAACCTCAGGAGATAGGTGCTATTATTATCTCCATTTTACAGATGAGGAAACTGAGGCAGACAGGTAAGTGACTTTCCCAAGATGACACATGATATGTTAGAAATTGGATTTAAACTCAAGTCTTCTGACTATAGGTTCAATGCTTGATCCTCTTTGCCATTTTTTTCAGGTGATATTTTATACAAGATCCATGCTTTGGCTTGAGGTTGGAGCAGATAAACTTTGAGGTTCTTATCTTTCTTTTATAAACTCTTCTTTTCCATATTAGAATCAATATTGTGTATTGGTTCCAAGGCAAAGGGGTGGTAAGGGCTAATAATGGGGATTAAGTGACTTGCCCAGGGTCACACAGCTAGCAAGTGTTTGAGGTCAGATTTGAACCTATGATCTCCCAGTCTCTAGTTCTGGATCTCAATCTGCTGAGCTGCCTCATTTTAACAAAGAATTGTATAATCTAGGAAAGTCATCCCAGCCCTCTGAGCATATATAACACATATATAACCTAAGGGTCATGAACTTGTTCTTTTAATATTTTGATCACTATCTTTATTTTGATATAATTGCTCATTGATTTCCTTTTGTAATTCTATATACTTTACTTTATATATTTTAAAACATTCTGGTTTTCTGTCTATGGAGGGAAGAGGAGAATTTAGCTCAAAATTTTTAAAATGAAAGTTAAAAATTGTTTTTATATATAACTGGGGAAAAATTATTAAAAAGCTAAAATATCAGAGAACATTAAAATGTAAAAATAAAAACCCATTAAAGGTTTCATCAGACTGCTTAAAGGTTCAAGAAACAGAAAAGGTCAGGAACCTCTATTCTCAGGATTTATTCTCCCAAAATCAAATGAACTAGTAACCCCTTCCCAGCAACAAACCAGGAAGTTTTCTCCCTTCAATTCTGTCAAAGTACCATAGGAATGGAAGTAGGAGTTAAAATTTCTAGTTCAGCTATTGTTAAAGACCAAGTTAGACTCTTAGGAAACCGTGGAGTGGATCTGACAGATACACAGGGTGTTTGTCTCTCAGTTTACCTTCCTGCCCTCCTGAATTTCAGTGAGTTGTAGTTTTCAGATTTTGAATTATCTTTGAGGGTACCTCTGGGACAGGAAAGATTCTTTGGAGTGGCCCAAGGGGCAAGTGGGAGAAAGACCTTTGGTTTGGGGATGAGTGAGATTTGGGGTGGGAGATATCCGCTGGTGGTAGGTAACCATCCTTTCTCTCAGGGGTCTGGCATTCAGGGATGATAATGATTGGGTTGCCTAGGAGGCTGCTAGATGTGTGCCGGCAAACAAGCATGGACTAGAAGATGATTAGTGGCTCAGCGGATAGAGTGTTGGACCTGGGTTGGGAAAACTCATTTTCCTGAATGCAAATCTGACCTCAGACAGTTCTTAGCTGTTTAAGCCCTGCTTGCCTCAGTTTCCTCATTTGTCAAATGATCTGGAGAAGGAAATGGCAAACCACTCCAGTACCTTTGCCAAGAAAACTCCAAATGGGATCATGAAGAGTTGGACTCAACTGAAAAAATACTGAACAATAACCAGCAAAAAGGGTTACTAGAGATTTCTGAGAGAACCCTATGATCTTAAGGCTCCATTGGTCCAGGAACCATGGCCCCAACTATGGCATTCATTGTGAATTAGGGTCAGCTGAGGTCATCTACTTTATGATTATAGTAAGGATCAGCAAGCCATAGTGGATAGAGTGGGGGCTCATAGTCAGAAAGATCTCCATTTAAACCTGCCTGTCACTCATATATCATTTATGACTCTTGGAGTCAATCTCTCAAGTTTCCCATTAACTCTAATGGCACATGTTAAAAAGGTGACTATCTGCATTGATGGAAGAAATTCTCCATGTGGAACTCCCTACTCTGATGAAATCACATTTTGAAGTAAGAAAAAAATGACTGCTATAGTTGGGTGATTCCTTTGCTAATAGCCAATGGAATCTTGCTTTCTTTCTTTTTTCTTTTAAAGCTTTTTAATCAGCAGTGGCAAGGAGGAAAACACCAAATGAATCTGCAAAAACATCAGTTTCAAGCCTAGTGACTATGACTCTAGAGATATTTTATTTCCATTGTGATGTTTATCCCTTCATGAATACCAACAGCGGGTAATGGAGAGTCAGAATGTTTGCCAAATCTCACAATGCTATCCATCATGCTTCAGATACACACTTTGAGAAGTCACTATCACTTCCCTGTATCATGTCAGGTGAATGTGTATATAGAAACCTTTGTACCCTTCTATAGGACCTCCTTGCAGAACCAGTGAATCCTCGTTATTCATGGAGCTTGTAATCTGCTTCTTGCTAAGATGGTCCAGATCAATTGGGGCAAAGGTTGATTACATTTATTACCAATACTTCAGTGTCCCTTCTTCCCTCCTTTTTGTTTCATATTCTTCTGCCTTCTAATCCTGTTGAAAGAATTTTCTATTCCTTGGTTTATTTGCTTTCCTCTTGAAGTATTTCTTACATCCTTTAAGGAACACTTCATTCATTCTTATAAACTAGAGACCAGAGAAATAGTCCTCCAGACTCTTCTTTCCCAAGTAGGGAGGCCATTCAACCTGTAATTTGAACACATGCAGTTCTTCCTTGAGTCTAGAAGAGACATAAAAAAGTCCTTGTAGTTCCCTGCAACATTTGCTTTATCCTTTATACTTTCTGAGCCTGAGATATTAAATTTTCTATAAGTCTTGTGTTCTTGATGAAATTGGTGCTTTGAACCTTGCTAACAGTGATGGGTCACCACCTGCTAAGAGTACATATATATATATATATTTTTTTTTTTAATTCTGATTTCTTATAGTAAATATATTTTAATTTCTAATGGAAATATGTCTTCCTTGTTGGCCATATGGATTTAAGAAGTGGGGACAAAAATTAATTTGGATAAAACATATTGCATATAATTATTTTTAAATAGAATTTATTCACAAGAATCTCAACCCTTACCTTCCCCTCCCTGCATCATAGAGGTAATATTCATAATTTATTCTTTAAGTATTGCAGTAGCTGTGTATAATGTTCTTTTGGTTCTAATGATTTTGCTACTCATTATTCCATGTAGTTCCTTCCAAGTTAAAAAAAAATTAGCCTGTTCATTGTTTCTTATGGTGCAGTAGTATTCCATTCCAATCACACACCACAATTTGTTTAGCCCTTCCTCAGTCAATGAGCATCTTCTCAATTTCCAGGGGTTTTTTGCCACCACAAAAAGAGCTGCTATAAATGTAGTTGATATAAAGTGATCTGTGTGGTCTCTTCTAGCTCTAGTTTCTGAAGAATCTATGATATTCTTTGCTGACATATGTTTTGTTCTCAATGAATTTGAGAACACAGAATCACTTGCTGTTTCCTTCTCCAGTGGATTAAGGCCAATAGAGGTTAAGTGACTTGCCCAAGGTACATCATCCCTGGCCTTCTTCCTTCCTCTGACCTTCCTACAGCTCCTGCCCAGGTATTACTTGAGTGCATGAGGGCTTTCATATACTCACTTATGGTCAAGTTCTGGCTGTCCTTCTTCCATTAGAAAGTCTTTCTTCTTTTTTCTTTCTTCTTTCTCCTCCTACTCCTCCTCCTCCTTCTTCTTCCTCCTTCTTCTTCCTTCTTCCTTCTTCATCTTTATCTTCTTCAAAATAAAATAATAAATTGAGAGGGAGGAAAAGCAGAACAATCTGGGGCCTATGTTTCTCCTATCTTTTCCTACCGATGGAACCAAATAATCTCCTACAGCAAGATAATCCAAGGTCTCATCTAAAATTGACACTGTGAATATTCTAGGCTCCCATAAATATAGTCTATTTATGAGGCCCCTCGAGGGAGACCTGGTGTTCAGTTGGGCCTACCAGAGACCGTAAGGATGGTCGGATAGTTAGAGTAAAGGGGCATGTTTATATTTCAGTCCTGTAATTAATTCCGTGGGACATCTATTTAGAGTTTATTTCTTCATGGTGAAAGGACCTTTTTGTACAAAAATATTTATAGCAGCTCTTTTTCTAATGGCAAGGAATTAGAAATGGAGAGATTGTCTTCAATTGTTGAGTGGCTGAACAAATTGTAGTATATGACAGCGAAAGGATGCTCTCATGTTATAAGAAATGATAAGAAAGATGATTTTGGAAAAAAAGATATAAATAACTACATTAACTGATACATAGTGAAATAAGGAGAACATTTGTACAGAGTAACAACAATACTGTGGTGAGATCAGCTGTGAAACGCTTAACTATTCTCAGCAATACAAAACTTATGGCAAAGAGGGGGCAACTGGGTAGCTCAGTGGATAGAGAGCCAGGCCTAGAGATGGGAGGTCCTAGGTTCAAATCTGGCCTCAGACACTTCTCAACTGTGTGACCCTGGGCAAGTCACTTGACCCCCATTGCCTAGCCCTCACCATCCTTCTGCCTTGGAGCCAATACACAGCATTGACTCCAAGACAGAAGGTAAGGGTTTAAAAAAAAAAAAAAACTTATGGCAAAGAATGTTAGCTACCATCAAAGAAAGAGCCCCTGGAGTTCGAATGTAGATCAAAGCATACTATTTTTCATGTTAGATAACTCGTGTTTTTGTTTAGGGACTTTGGTTTGATGCAAATATTTTTTACAAAAACAAAACCAATATGAAAATATGTCTTAGATGATCAAATATATATAACCTAGATCAAATTGCTTACCATATTTGGGAGGGGAAGGGATGTGAGGGAGGGGAGCAATTTGGATCTTATAATTAAAAAAACACATGTTAAAATTGTTTATTACATGTAACTGGGAAAAGAAAAATTTTTTAAAAGAAAAATGATTTATCCCTTTGAGCAATTAGATAAGCATAATCAATACTTAGGGCAGGTAGGTGGCACAGTGGATAGAGTGTTGGGCAAGGAGTGAGGAAGGCTTATCTTCCTAGTTCAAATCTAATTTTAGACACCTCCTAACTCTAACTCTAGGCAAGTCACATAACTCTTTTTGCTTCAGTTTCCTCATCTGTAAAATGAGCTGTAAAAAAAATGGCAAACCACTCCAGTATTTTTGTCAAGAAAATCCCAAATAATATCATGAAGAATCACATATGACTGAACAACAATAATAATAAAAAATCAATATTAATAAATAAATGCACACAATGGGTGAATGACTTGAATATAAAAAAGGAAATTATAAGTAAATTAGGTGAACACAGAATAGTATACTTTTCAGATCTTTGGGAAAGGAAAGATTTTAAGACCAAGCAAGAGTTGGAAAAAATTACAAAATGTAAAATAAATAATTTTGATTACATTAAATTAAAAACTTTTGCACAAACAAAACCAATGCAACCAAAATTAAAAGGGAAGCAACAAATTGGGGGTAAAAACTTTATAACAAAAACCTTTGACAAAGGTCTAATTACTCGAATTTACAAGGAGCTAAATCAATTGTACAAAAAATCAAACCATTCCCCAATTGATAAATGGGCAAGAGACATGAATAGGCAATTTTCAGATAGAGAAATCAAAACTATCAATAAGCGCATGAAAAAGTGTTCTAAATCGCTTATAATTAGAGAAATGCAAATCAAAACAACTCTGAGATATCACCTCATACCTAGCAGATTGGATAAAATGACAGCAAAGGAAAGTAATAAATGTTGCAGGCAATGTGGCAAAATTGGGACATAAATGCATTGCTGGTGGAGTTGTGAATTGATCCAACTATTCTGGATGCCAATTTGGAACTATGCCCAAAGGGCTTTAAAAGACTGTCTGCCTTTTGATCCAGCCTTACTACTGCTGGGTTTGTACCCCAAAGAGATCATAGATAAACAGACTTGTACAAAAGTATTTCTAGCCGCACTCTTTGTGGTGGCAAAAAATTGGAAAATGAGAGGATGTCCTTCAATTGGGGAATGGCTGAACAAATTGTGGTATCTCTTGGTGATGGAATACTACTGTGCTCAAAGGAATGAACTGGAAGAATTCCATGTGAACTGCAATGACCTCCAGGAATTGATGCAAAGTGAAAGGAGCAGAACCAGGAGAACGTTATACATAGAGACTGATATACTGTGGTACAATCCAATGTAATGGACTTCTCTACTAGAAGCAATGCAATGATCCAGTACAACTCTGAGGGACTTAGGAGAAAGGACACTATACATATTCAGAAGAAGAACTATGGGAGCAGAAACACAGAAGAAAAACAACTGCTTGATCACATGGGTTGATGGGGATATGATTGGGGATATTGGCTCTAAACCAATGATTCCCAAAGTGGGTGCTACCGCCCCCTGGTGGGTGCTGCAGCGATCCAGGGAAGTGGTGATGGCCACACTTTTTTTGTATTACATTCTGTTCTGAGTTCAAGAAATAGTTTCATAATTTCCAGGGGGCACTAAGAAATATTTTTTCTGGAAAGGGGGCGGTAGGCCAAAAAAGTTTGGGAACCACTGCTCTAAATGATCACCCTAGTGCAAATATCATTAATATGTAAATAGGACTTGATCAATGACACATGTAGAACCCAGTGGAATTGAGCGTCGGCTATTGGGAGGGGATTATGAGAAGGGGAGGGAAAGAACACAAATCTTGTAACCATGGAAAAATATTCTAAATTAATCAATTTAATAAAAATTTCCTAAAAAACTAAAAAAAAATGCACAGTATTAGATCTTTGAAGAGACTTTAAAGATTATCTATTCATCTTAAAGACCAGGAAAACAAATCTCAGAGAGGTTGAGTGATTTGTTCAGAATCACACAGTGTGTTAATGACAGATCTGGAGCAAAGATCCATATCTCTTGACAATGAATTCAGTGTAATTTTTACTATCCCGTTCTACTTTATTGAACATGACCATGAACAGTTGATTTTACTTCACCTTTTTGTCTAAAGTACTCAGGTATTTGTTTTCTTTTCTCATATTTTTGTCCTTAATATCTCTACAAATGAGATAGGAATAGAGAGAAAATTTCTGGAAATTTTGAAACTGAGTCAGGGAAGAGGGAGAAGGGAAAAGGAAGTAAATTCTTTGTAGGAAAAAAAAACCCTGACATTTTGAGAACATTGAAATATATGCAACACTTATCTGTTTTAGTACCCTTCAGCTGAAGAATATAAAAATATATTAGGTATAAATTAGTCTGCATATAAAATGATCTGCTTTGTAGAGTTAGAGAAGAGAAGGTCTGAGGAGAAATTTTTTTCCATTAAAACAATCAAAATCCTTAGAAATAATATTTTTCCTCAATTATTTTTATAGGACTTTCTCTGAGTGGGAGAAAATTTTATTGATCAAGTTTTACAATGATTCCACCATATTTTTGCATTTATAGCTTTCAAATGGCTTTTATATACTCTCTTGAGACAAACTCTAGTTTTCCTTCTTCCATTAGAAAGCCCATACCTGCTTCTTCCATCACACAATTCTTATACTCTTTCTAGTCTATGCTAGCTCTTATTTATACATCATATACAACATGCTTTTTTTGCTCTCAAAATTCTTGTGAGGGAATGGGCCAACTTTTCTCATCCTATTTGAAAGATAAGAAAACTGAGGTTCAGAGAAGTAACCCACATAGTAAGTGGCAGAATCACTATCTTCTAGGTTCATCATTTTTTTCCCCTATTACATCACTTTTTAACCCTGTCACACAAGAGATAAAGTGATGTTCATCTCCACTTAGTGAGTCAATGGCAGGACTGGTACTTATTATTAATCCTCCTTTTGGCAGTTCATTGCCTCCTCATTATTCATTCAATAAGCATTAATTAAGCATCTACTTCATGCTTGATATTGTGCTGAAGTTTTGATTCTGGGTGACGTTTTCTCATGAATATGACAATAGATTCCTTCCTTCATTTATCTTACAATCTTGTGGGAATGATAAAATACAGATAGACCAGAATATGTCCAAAAGAATTTGACTAGGATCGTGAGGGAATGGGAGACCATGTCATATGAG
Source organism: Gracilinanus agilis (assembly GCF_016433145.1). Taxonomy (NCBI): domain Eukaryota; kingdom Metazoa; phylum Chordata; class Mammalia; order Didelphimorphia; family Didelphidae; genus Gracilinanus; species Gracilinanus agilis. The sequence goes on from NC_058130.1 coordinate 376,147,861, forward strand.
AATCATTTAAAATAACTGACTGAAGATGTTAAGTTGAGAGAAAAGAAGATAAAAAGGGATGCAGTGTATAGAGGAAGAGGCAAGTGTTTAGTAAACATGAGATATTGCTAGAAATAGATTTTGTAGTCATTTACTTGAAAGTATAAGTTGGAGTCATAAGTTTGGACTAAAAGACCAAGGGAGAGTATATAGAGAGGGAAAAAAATTGCTGTCTGAAGCTTTCATTTTTCTCATCTTTTCCTACCTGTGTGGATATTTCTTCTCAATATTCTTTACTCTGTCATAATCCTTATCCTGTCCCTTACCCATGATTTTGTAATGGATCCCCTTCTCTTCTTTAACAACACTCTCTCATTTAGTGATCTCATGAGCTTCCATAGATTCAAATATCATCTCAGTGATTCCCAGCTCAATATATTCAGCCCCTTCCTCTCTCCTGAACTCACATTACCAATAGCTAGCCATTTCTATCTGGATGTCTCATAGAAATTTCCAATTAAATATGTAAAAAACAGAATTTAATATATATATTTCCTCCAAACTTATTGTTCTTCCAAACTTTCACATTATAGTCAATAGTACCACCAACTTTCCAGTCACTTAAGTTTGTAACATTGATATCTGTCACCTTTGACTGTTCCTCTCCTCCCCTTCCCACCACATTATATCTTTTACCAAATCATGCTGATTCTATATCTTACATCTTTCCTTTCTTTTCACTCTCCTACTTGTCACCTTATTTCAGGTCCTTATTATCTCTTACTGAGACTATTATAATAGCCACCTCCTTGGTTTCTCTCTTTTTTTCTACTCTCCAATTCATCACTTACATATTCACAAAATTGACATTCGTCCTGACTGTGTCACTTCCTACTCAAAAATCTTCAAAGTCTTCTAATGCTTCTAGGGTAAATTACAAAATCCTCATTTTGACATTTAAGCTTCTCCATAACATGGGTTCCACTTCCCTTTTCAGCTTTATTTCATATTAGGATTTGAAAAGGGCCTGTACCTGTGATTTCATAGGTCTAGGGAACTCCCAGGGGAAGAAATCCTCCTTCCACCAATGAAGGTTGACACCTTCTCTGGAACTCATAGTCTTAAGAGAATTGTCCACAACATTGAGGGTAAAATGATAGACAGTCAATGTGTTAATAGCAAGATTTTTTTTAATTTTTTTTAAACCCTTGTACTTCGGTGTATTGTCTCATAGGTGGAAGATTGGTAAGGGTGGGCAATGGGGGTCAAGTGACTTGCCTAGGATCACACAGCTGGGAAGTGGCTGAGGCCGGGTTTGAACCTAGGACCTCCTGTCTCTAGGCCTGACTCTCACTCCACTGAGCTACCCAGCTGCCCCCTAAAAGCAAGATTTTAACTCACATCTTCCTGGCTTTGAGGTTCTCTATTCTTCATGCCATGCTTAACGTATTTTCCATGCCAGTTAAACTGTTCTCTAGGACTTTTCCTTAATTATAGTTCATGTCCATGCTATCATATGTACTGTCTCCTACATATGGGATGTTTCCTCTACTAACCTCCACCTCTTAGAATTCCTAATTTCCTTCAAAACATACTTGATGTGCTGCCTCCAAACTAGAGACTTTCCTAATTCTCCTGGTGGTTCAATTTTCTCTTTTTCTTGAAATTTCTTTGTACTACTTTGTTCAGACTGTTGAGTTACTCATGAACATGTATCCCTTAAGTAGAATGTGAGTTTCTTTATAGCAAGGACTATTTCATTTTGTCTTTATTCTCAGTAGCTTGCATAGCATCTTATTCAGAGCCAAATTGTTAATAAGTGTTTTTTTCAGTCAAGTTGGATTGAATTTAATACTAAAAATAATAATCAAGAGCTAAAATAAACTAGAATAGATAGATCTGTGATAGGGAGGTGTGAGTTTCCACATGGAAAAGTAGAGCTAGACCTTCAATGACGGGGAGGACGATAGGCTAAGAGTTGGGGAATACCCTGCACTGCTAGTCAAAGTACCAAGATGGAGTCATATGATAACTTACTGAAATATCTCCCTTGAAAGAGGTGGACCCTGAAAAAGATGGTAATCCTGTCAAGGGTCCCATTAAAGTTGCCCAGTTTGGGGCTCTAAAAACCTTACTTACTCTTTCTGAGTAGCAATGCTGAGAAAAATCCTCACAGGGGAATATTTTCTTGGCAAAAGATGTAAGAAAATAGACTTGTAATGAGAGAGAGAAGTGAATGGTGGAAATAAAAACTTGAACTCAAAGTTGTAATGTATATGATTACCTTGATGAAGACAAATGGAGTATGAAAACTGGGGAATGGAAGAGTCTTTATTCATGAGGATGAATTTCTTCAAGTTTGGTACTGTCATTGCCTGCATGTTAGTATCAAATTTTTGGTGTTATCTGACTCCACTTTGATACTTTGACTAGCCATGGAGTACATGCCTCTCTTCTCAGCCTGTCCGTATGCATGTAACGCCCATGTCTAGTTCTCCTTTCTCCAAGAGGAAGGTCACACCTGCCTCATCCTTCACATAATTTTTAAACCCATTTCAAATCTATATTAGCTCTTACTTATACATGGTGCTTGTATTCAACAATGATTTCATTGCTTTTATCTTGTCTCTCCAACTCAGACTGCATCTCCCAGGACTAGGCACTGAGAGGGTGCCATAGAGATATTTTCATCTTTGTCTCGGTATCTCCAGTATCTAACAAATACAAGCACTGGTTTAGGATTGGAAGGGACCATAGAGGCCATCAAATTCTCCCCATCATTTTAAAAATAAGGAAATAGACTCCAGGAAATTGTGACTTGTCCAGAACCCTACAGCTAATAAATTAAGCTTAGGTCTTTCCTGTCCCAATCATATTTCTTTATGGCAGGCACTTAAATGCTTGTTGATTGATTGATCAATTGCTATTGATCACTGATTTATTATTGAATATTTGAGAGTAGGTGGCAACAGAATGGATAGGAATGAGAATTATTCTGTGAAATCCTTTATAGTCAGCAAGCTTTCTCTATAATATATACAGATTAATGCTTGTGACCCACAATGAAGATGGATTTTTTTTTAAAACTTGGTGACTCACAGGAGGAGGAGAACATCTGGAGAGCAGAGCAGTCCATGGATCTGTGCACTACAAGGCATTAGGAATGATTTCTTAAATTCTCCCTTGTTCAGTTTGAAGTGCCAAAGGCTAAAAATCCTCCTACATGAAAAACCTTGAAATATTATCTAGATAAATATCATTTTGTAGTCACAGAAGCAAAAGCATAAATGCACTTTTTTGGGCTTCTTTCCAAGCAGAGAAATATAACTTTATCAACTCAGATTTATTAGTGTGCTCTTTTTAGCTGATACAGATTGCTAAGTAAAGTTCATTTCTGAGCCAAAATGTCAGTCTAAAACTATGTGCTCCAGAAGGAACTGCCCAAGTTAACACCACTTTACATTTTCAATTGTGATTATTCCAGGCATCTTAACATCTTAAATGTTCTCATTGTCTTGAGAGGTTTCAGGCAAGCATTCCTGCTTCAAAGTTCTATTTCTAACACCCTCTTTTTCAAATCAACTCTCTTTCTTCTTCCCGCCTTGATCTTTGCCTCCATCTTTAAGGAAAGACACAGAGAGCAAGAAAGACCTGTGATTTATTTCACTGGTTTAAAGAACTTTGGAATGCAAGCACTCTTTCTACCAATGAAGGCCAGCTCCTTTTCTATAACACAGTTTGAAGAGAATCTTCTTCACCTGGGGTCCACGGATCCTTGAACTATAAATAGATTTTAGGGGGTTCATGCACTTATTTTAAAGTTATTTTATATGGTTATTTTTACTAATATCTGCCTGAAATTCAGAATTTTCTTCTTTTATAAATAAGAAAAAAATATTCTGAGAAGAGGTACATAGGTTTTATCAAACTGCCAAAGGGTGTGATGACACAAATGAAGGCTGAGAATCTGTTATAGGATATTGTCTAGAGTTTAAGTGACTTGCTAGTATTTGTTAGAAGCAGAGCCTGAGGCTAGGTTTTCCTGGTATCAAGGCTGGGACTTTATCATCCATGAGTACAACAGATTCTTGGGTTCAACGAGGCTAATATAGGTTAGATATGTCTCCTAGAAAATCTTGCTAATATTATACTAAACCCTAATAATGACAAAGATGAAGTGGGGAAGGAGAAATGCACATGTCCTTCTCCTTTCTCTATTTTCCTGTCCTTGTTTCTTTTCAGGGAAAGTGGGGGTGCTATTAGATGGGGCATTAATAGAAAAGTTGTAATAAACTAACCCAGAGTGGGAAGGACTTTCCCAGATTAGGGAAAGTCTGAGGTTTTCACTTAGGTTACAACAAATTATTTCATTCAATCAATAAAAATTTATTACTAAGACTTCATAAGTATTAGATAAGGGAGAAACAGAGAGGTTTATCTAAATTAAAGCTGGGGCTTTTAGTGAAGTACAAGCTCTTTATGTGTCAAATGGGTGATATAATAATTACAGCTAATATATACGTATATATGTATGTGTGTGTGTATATATATATATATATATATATATATATATATATATATATATATAGAGAGAGAGAGAGAGAGAGAGAGAGAGAGAAAGAAAGAGAGAGACAGAGTGCACCTACTATGTGCCAGGCACTATGCTAACTACTTTATAGATATGGTCTCATTTAATCCTCACAAAAATCCTGGAAAATAGGTGCTATATAATCTCTATTTTATAGGTAAGGAAACTGAGACAGATAGAGGTTAAGAGACTTATCCAGCATCACAGAGCTAGTAAGGTCCTGTGAACATATCTGACGTCAGATCTTTCTGATTCCAGCCTTAGCACTTTATCTACAATACCACGAAGGTGACCTTGGGTTGCATCAAAAGAAACATGGTTCCAAGGATAGGTGGGTGGTAGTTTTTTTACCCATTGCTTTGGTCAGACCACGTGGAGGTGATTATGCTCAGTCCAGGGCATGGTATTTGGGGAGGGACACTGAAAAGTTAGGGAAAAATTGAAGAAGAGCATCCAGGATGGTGAAGGGCCTTAAATTCTTACCCTATGAGGTTAGGATGAAGGAATATAGGACATTTAACCTGGAGAAAAGAAGACCCCCAGAGGCAGGAGCGGGATGGGGTATATGATCCCTGTCCTTGAGCAGTTGAATGTCTGTCGCAGAGAAGAGTCATCAGATTTGCTTTGTTTCATCCCAGAAGGAAAAACAATGGGCAGAGGTTGCAGATAAAAGCAATAATTAAATAATTAAATTATGTTAGAAGATTTTTATTAGAAATTATATTAAAAATTAAATTTAAATATATTAATTAAAAGATATTAAAAATAAAATTATATTTTAAAAATTAATATTAGGAAATATTAAATAATTAAACCAATCTCTTTTCTTCTGCCTAAGAATTGAAATCAATGTCATCAATATTGGTTTCAAGGTAGATGAATGATAAAGGCTAGGCAGTTGGGGACAAATGACTTGTCTAGCTAGGAAGTGTCTGAGGCCAGATTTGTATGCAGGACTTTCTGTCTCCAGACCTGGCTCTCCATCCATTGAGCCACTTAAGTACCCTTCCTCCCCCAAAACAATTTGAGTCCATGTAAGAATAAAACAAAAATCAAAACAAAATTTCCCCAACAATTACAGCTACCCAGAAGTGCAATGGGCTGCCTGAAGAGAGTAAGATTCCCCTTACTTGAAGACTTGACCAAAAAGAATAGATGATCACTTCTCTGACATGTTGTAGCAGGAGTTTCTTCTTCAGTTTTGGCTAGTGAAGACACTTCTGACTGAAATTCTGAAACTCTAATTCAGTCTGTGGCCTTCCAAACTAGTCTGGATTTCTTAATTTAGTCATCAGCAGCAGTCTAAGATGGTCATTTTGAATAGAACACACACTATCATGAAAGAGGACCATGGTGAATTTCACCTGAAGACAAAAAAAAAAGGTTTAATTTCTTTTCTTTCTCTTTCTGAACCCTGATGCTAATACCTTCATCAACTTCCACTGTGTATGTCCTAGACACTCAATGCCTTTGAGCTGATATTGCTATGTGATTCTCAGTTAGTCATTGAATCTTCCTGGGTTTCATTTTCCTCGTCTATTTGTGACCTGGAGTTCAGGACACAGGCTACCTGCTAAAATTGTTTAAAAAACATTTTCTAAGTTTTATTCACATTAATCAATAATGTGTGAGAAAAAGATCACTGAGAAGAACAAAGTACATTGATCTTGAATCACAAGATCTAGGATCCTGTTTACTGGCTACATCACCCTGGGGAAGTCACATCAATCTCTTAGAACTCAGTTTCTTCACACGTAAAATGAAAACTTTAATTTTCATCTACTGATTTCCCCAGGGTAGTGGCAAAAGTGCTTTGTTAACATTAAAGTACCATGGAAAAAGGAGTTATTATCATTAATAATTTTTTTCCTTGTGGAGTTTACATTTTTTAAAAGATTAAAGTCAAAAGAATAAAGTTATAAATGCAATTATCAGCAAGGGGGCTGAGAAAGTTGATATTTGCGGGGACTTTCTTGTGCCCTTGAAACAATAAAGAGCTAACATTTTATAGTACTTGAAGAGATTTGCTTTTAATGTTTTACATATATTATTTAATTTGATCCTTACAATATCCCTATGAGATAGGTGCTATTACATCCCCATTTTAAAAGTAAAGAAACTGAGACAGACATATGGAAGTTAGGTGACTTGCCCAGGGTCACACACATAGCTGGTAAGAATTTGAAGTCATATTTGAACTGAGGTCTTTCTGACTTCAGGTCTAGTTCTCCATCTACTTGCTACCTAGCAATCACCCACATTTTATCCATGTGAAATGACCTATTTGATCTCAAGTAAAAGAATCTGGTCCATAAAATTACATTCCATTTCTTAAAATCCTAGCTTGATATCTGAGTGGCAGATGGTTGGTCTCTTTTTCTTTCTGAAGGTTTTGTTTACTATGGTACTGCTAGTGTGTTTCCAGAAAAAGATGATTAGATCCTAATTGACAGTAAGCTGCTTAAGAGTAAGGACCCTATTTTCTTCAACTTCCTATCCCCCATATTGCTTAACATACCACAATTCCTGACTACAGGTTTGAAAGTGGAAATGTTCTGTTTGGGAGGAGGGAAAATACCAAGAGTTCTAACAAGGATATAGCAACTGGGCTTTTGTCCCAGAGTATTGTTATCTCTACTTTCTCTCTAGGAGTCCTGCATCTTAGGGAGGATATATTTCCCGTCTGTGGAAGTTCAGAGACAACTGTTAAAAAATTGATTGCTTCATTCCTTCTGAGGATACACCTATAGAGTAACCCCACTCCCTTGTCATGCCCTAGATAGTCATCCTCAGGGTCCAGCACTACGGTGCTCTGTAAACATAGGATTGATCATAAGCAGAGATCTAAAGTTTCATGATCTTTGAGTCTGGTGTTATTTCACAGAAGAAGAAACCAAATCCCTAAAGATAGGATTCTTTCCCCAAGTTTAAGTAGAACTGGGAATAGAACCAAAGTCCTTTCACTCATAATCCAAGGTTCCATTTGGTTGGAATTCTTCTAGTCACATCTCCAAAAACCAAAGCTGGTGGCCCTAACCAACTGGATGTTCTCTGTTTCCTTATCTGTAGAGTGTAGAGTAAGGAGAAAACGGGTATAGAATGAATTATCTCTAAGTTTCTAGCTTCAATGTTTTTGCTTCAATTTCCTGTGGTCAGGAAATAAGGTATAAAGTGCTTTCAGGCTTTGTCCAGTCACCATTCCTCTGCTCCCTTACCCCTTTGTTTTCTCTGATTTCACCAGCCCCTGCCTGTCCCTCCCACTCATTCAGCCCTTGCTAAACCCCAGACTTCTCCAGCCATCAGTGAGTTGGGTCACTGTGTTTACTGTTCTCTTGGGCTCTTTGGGAATACAGGAAATACTGCTGAGATGTAAGATCATTGTCATTCCCATCCTAACACAGCAACATCAACAGGGTTCTATTTCTTCTCTTTCCTCAGAGGTCTGATAGAATGAGATCAGAGGAGGTGGGGCAAGGAATCAAAATCACCTGAAGAGTGAGAAGTTGGCTCATGTTTTTGTTTCCGTGCCTTTGAAGAATTGATTTGTGAGATTTTAATGTATTACTTGATTTTGCAGCAATTTTCTCTCCCTCCTGTGAGAGTGCTGATTAGATCGACTGTGAAAAATGAGCCCTGTATTCAGGCCATAATAATTATCCTTTTATTTCCTGATTTCTAGTATTATTTTTGTGATTCACTAATGGAAGAAACATATCAATATGGAGAGGCCAAATATTGGTTTTTCCTTTGATTGAGTGAGCATAGAAAAAAATCTATGATTTAAAGTACTGTGCTGTGGTAGAAAGAATACTAGGATTGATTTTAGGAGAGTTGAGTCCAAATCCCAGCTCTAATATTTACTTCTACCGATGTTACTAATAACATCACTAATCATTTACACTAATAACATCAATTGACATTGAACCTTTACATGTACTACACTAATTAATTTTCTTGGTACCAAAGGTAGAAAGCTAGACTTGGAGTCAGGAAGAACTGGGTTCAAATTCTGCCCCCTATCACCTGCTAGTTGTATGATACTGTGTTCATCAAAATTAGTAGCGATATATGTCTTTGTCTCACATTTTTTCTCAAGCCTTCACTTTTAACAACTTTACCAGATAGACAATTAAACTGGCAGACTCTTAGAGACTCCTCACAGACTGGCAATCAAACTGTAGCTGACCAAAATTCCAAATTCCTCTTGGAGATGGAATATCTATATTCTCTGTGGTAGTCTATTGGTGCTGGTGTGTCATTCCTCCCTTCTTCTGTCCATATGATTTCTATTACCTCCATTAATTTTGTGAGACATGGTGTAGAGCTAGACAGAAGGAAGCTTCCTCAGGAGCATATGATTCTCACATCTACATTACAATAAAGCTACCTGCTCCATTTCCAACTGTTTATCTCCCTGTGCCTAAGATCCTGTTCTTACAGTAGAAAGTTTGACTTCTAAAAAATGAATCTAAAACTAGAATCTCTGCACATTAAGGGGGAAGTAGGTTCTTGGGAGTGTGTTCCAATCTATCCTTTTATAGTGGTTGGAGTTGGATCTGCCTATGTGATATAAAATAGTCTTTCTATGAGTTTGTTAATCATTTCATTTATTTTCACTTGTTTAAGGAACTTCCAGTGTGGAAACTCCCTCCACTGATTTTCTATAGTCAACTCATCTGTAACTTCTAAGTCTTTGACAGCTGCCTGAGAACCTGAGAAGTGAAGTGATTTGTTCCTGATGGCACAGCCAGGGTGTATTGGAGTCTGGACTTGAATCCAGACCTTCTTGATTCTAAAAATTGTGCCACATTAATTCCATGTACACATTAGTCAAATCTTTAACACTGAGTAGAAAATGTTTAATATTCATTGCACTGACAATGAAGCCATGTGTTGCGTTATTACACAGATACATTCTAAACTTTCAGACAATTCATCTTATGGTGTGATATAATGGAAAGAGAGAAGGACTTGGGTGCAGAAAGCTTAAGTATGAATGTGACACTCACTTCTGAGCCAGCTGATCTTGGGCAATCATTTGATATCTCTGAACTTCAGTCTCCTCATCTATAAAATGGATCTAATGATTTCTTTCCTGCTTAGGATTTCATTGGGATATTATGAGGACCAAATGTTATATAATGCACATAAAGTTGCTTTGTAATTATTGAGTGCTCTAGAAGTACTTAGTGGCATAAAGGATAGAAAGACCAGAGTTCACATTTAATTACAGATGCTAGTTGTGTGACCCTGGGCAAGTCACCCAAACTCTGTTTGCCTCAGTTTCCTTAACTGTAAAATAGGGATAATAGTAGCATCTACCTTGCAGAGTTGTTATGGGTAAGGATTGTGCTTAGTGCAGTGCCTGGCATATAGTAAACTGTATATAAATATATTCCTCCTCACCCCCTATAAATATAAGCAGCCCTAATTAATAGGGCTCTGCTTGGTTGTCTTTCCTCAGTCCTTTTCACTTCTCATCTTACTTCTTACCTTATTTTTACTTCCTAGAATAATTCTTTGTAAATTACTCAGAACAGAGGAAACATTCCTAACAAATACAAACTACTCCTGATTAACATGGATAAAATGAATGTCTCTAGATACTAGCTTTAAATTGGAGGTAACTCTGGATGATGAGTATGTTCCATTTTTAAAAATGAAGAACCATAAACATTGTGAAATGAGCTGTTTTTCACTTTGGAAGTTTTGGTGCCTGTTGAGATTTATCAATAAATGGCCCAATATAGACATAGGCAGCAAATTGAACACTCCTACCATGGCATTTAATGTAAAAATGCACATTAAAATATCATATTTCTTTTCAACTAAAAGGAGGGAATGAATTTTGCTCTTTTGTTTAGGTTTTGAATGGAGAATGTAAGAATAAAGTGTGACTATATTGTCAGTTTGCCTTTTTATGTAACAGCTAGTGAATTAGATCTATATCAATTTCTTATCTTATTTTCATCTGTCTTTCTTCTCTGCATTTATGTAACTTTTCAAGAAAGAGTGGCATGAATTTATTGTGAAAGTGATAGCCTTCATGAATAAATATTTTATGTTTTATGAAGGTTTTTATGAAAGTTATCATCCCAAGTGAAATTTCCAACTTTGATCTTCCATAAAATTCTGTATGCTTATTCTTCAAGGAAATCCTTTCTCAAAGATGCCTCATCTCCCACTGAGAAAGAAAAATGGTCTCTTATTCTATCTACAAACATTATGTCAACTTAAGAGAAAAGGGGAAAGCTAAGGAAGAATCCAGGGAGAATATAAACTCCTTGAGGGCAGAAATTACTTCATTTTAATCTTTGTAGAATCCCAATACCTAGCATGGTGTCTAGCATAAGATCATAGGATCCTAGCTCTAGAGCTAGAAAAGAACTCAAAGGATATTTAGTCTTACAAATGAGGAAACTGAGGCCCAAGGAGAATAAGGAACCTGCTCAAGTATAGTACTTAGATTTCTTCACATTTTTTATCATTATTATTTTCTCAAAACCCTTACCATCAATTCAGCATCAGTTAAAAAGACAGAAGAGCAGTAATGACTAGGCAACTGTGGTTAAGTGATGTGCAAAGGATCACACAGTTAGGAAGTGTCTGAGACCAGAGTTGAACCCAGGACCTCCCATCTCTAGGCCTGGTGCTCTATCCACTTTGCTCCCTATCTTCCCCTTCATATTTGAGATATGTCTATTTAGAGATTTGTCAGTGATTTCTGCTGGTTGGGATCATCTTGAGTCATGGCATTTTAATCAGAATTGGATACTACCTTAGAAACCATATATTCTAAACTATAGCTGACCAAAAATTCCCTCTATGTCATCATCAGCAAGTTTTGAAAACTTCCAGAGGAGAAATCCATTATCCTTTTGAATCGCTCACTCCACTTGTGTCTAGTTCTAATGGTGAGGAAATTATTCTATATGTCAAACTTAAATTTGCCTCTCTTCTGCTTCCATATATTGCTTTCAGTCTTGCTCCTGGAAACAAGTACAATAAGTCTAATCTCTCTTATACTTTCAAGACTTCCAAATACCAGAAGACAGCTATTATGTCTCTTTAAATTTTCTCTTCCACAAGACTTCAGTGCCTTCATTTGATTCCTTTATAGAATTTTCTTTGGTCCTATCCCCATTTTGGTCAACCTTGCTTTTGGGCAGCTTCCATTCTGCCAATGTCCTTCCTAAAATGTGTTATTTGTAACATAATATCACTCCAAATGTGATCAGATCAGGTAGGGCCTAGGGAAACTTCCCTGTTTTATACAATGTCTTTCCTTTAATGCAATCATGATTTATATGAGCTTTTTTCATTTCTAATTAATACTTTTAAGTCATGTGAAGTTTCAGATCTACTACGATCCAAATTCTAATCATATATTATATCACATTCTTGTGAAGTTGATCTGTTCAACATCATTTTTATCTGTACTAAATTACAAATTATTAGAGTTTTCCCTTTTTCTAGATTATTGAGTTCATCCTGACTGTCGTTGCAGGTATTGACTTTTTTCCCAATTGTATGTCAGAAGATTTTATAAATATCTTTATCTAAGTCATTGATAATTAAGTGAAATAACACAAGCTTGGAAACAGATGCCTGTGATGATCCACTAGAAATTTCTTCTAAGTTGATTGATTAGTTAATGCCTCTTCTTTGGGTCCAATTGCTAAACTAGTTCCAAATCTACCTGTTGTGGTTGAATTTGGCTCACATCCAATCATCTTGTCCAGAAGAGGAGCATGAGAAACTTTATCATATTACTTGCTAAAAATCTAGGTAAACTAGATTCCCAAAATTCTTCTGGTATATTGGTCTAATAACCCTGTCAAAATGGGGAAAGAATGATATGGGATGGATTAAATGACTTGCCTCGTATCATATAGAGTTGGGATTCAAATTGAGGTCTCCTAATTTCAGAACCAGAGCTCTTGATACTACTCAGGCTACTTCCTATCCTCGGTCTCTCTGTTTTTATCTTTGTCTCTCTTACACACACACACACACACACACACACACACACACACACACAAAAGCATGTAGCTATGTATGTATATACATAGCATTTCTTTACTCCCACCATCTAATAAAGCAGGAGCTTTGAGTTGAGAGCAGAAAAGAACTTGCAGAGCTTTTTTTCTGTCTTTTCTTTACCCTGACAGTTTGGGCAGTAGAATGTGGCAGGCAGAGTCAGTTCACCAAACCACAGTCATAGACTTTCATGAAATCCTTAACAATAATAGAACAACTTACATTTCTGGCTTCTTCAGGTGAAATATGGGAAACAAACGGGAAACTCAGCAGAGAGAAAAACCTAGAACCCAGTGAGGTAGGGAAACGCTCCATTTCCCCTTTACGTTCCTTTGCCATCTCATTTACATTACATTTCAAGGGAGAACATGGAAATTTTTACAGCTTCATGATGCAACAGTATTCAGCAAATTGTATTATTGTCATTACTCTATTTGACCACGAAAACTACAAGCAGGTTGATGGGCTGCTATTTCCTCATGTCTTCTGTTATACTCGTTCCATTAACTAAACCTTTCATTGAGCCTGGTAGAATCTGATTCTTTTTCAAAGAATTTCGAAGCAGACATTCCTTTCCTCATCTGGTTTTCCTACCTCAGGACTTCTCTGACCTCTGGAAGCTCACTGTTAGGATAACTTAATCATCCTGGAGTATCTCATTAGCCTTGATATTCACTACTGATGGATTAGAGAGTGGGGCCATGAACTCCAGACCTCTATTTAGACATAGCGCTTAGCTCAGATGTGTCCTCATTTCTCATCTGACTGGACTACTTTGGGATTTCTCCACTTCATCTACCTCACAGGCTTTTGGGGATCAAATGAGATTTTATATATATGAAGTTCTTTGAAAACTTTAGAGTGAATTTAGTTCTCTATATTTTATGTACATGTATATATATGTAGAACCCTACATATATATATATACACATATAGATATATGTACATACATCTATCTACATATAGATAGATCTGTGTATATCTGTACCTGTACCTATATCTGTACCTGGTTCCATGTCTCTACCTATATTTGTACTTGGGTCTGTATCTATGTCTATACCTGTACCTTAATCTATATTTATACTTGTATCTATATCTATGCCTATATCTGGATTTATACCTATACCAAGACTCATCTCCATCTCCATCTCTGTCTCTGTCTCCATCCATATCTCCATCTCCATCTCTGTCTCTGTCTCTGTCTATATCTCCATCTCCATCTCTGTCTTGATCTCTAACTCTATCTCCATCTCTGTCTCTGTCTCCATCTCTAACTCCAAGGCTCACATTGTCCCAGATTTCTTAGTTGCTGTATTTGGATACAGTTGCCTTGAGTAGCAGCATCGGAAAAATAATGACATCCTGACATTAACGTATTCACTTATCTCTGACATATAAAAATAATTATTACAAAAACTTTTAGAGTGATGATATTTGAGGGTCTTTCAGTGTTGTGATAAACCAAATGAATGCCACATAGCACTGAGGCAACATGGTACAGTGGAGAGAAGCAAAAGAGTTGAACGCAGTCAGGAAACACTGGATATCAGTCCTGCCTCTGGTAGATTCTATGTTACACTAGGCAAGTGGCTTAACTTAGTGCCCCATGAAACTCTCGAAGACTGTTAAATTATGTAGCACCCCTATGCAGGTGTCTGTGTCCATTATTGGAGATTTTGTAGCTCTGCTCCTTCAACTGTGCTTTAAAATCTCTTGAATGGATAATTTTTTTAATCGTTAGATGTAGTATCTTCTACTGCTCAAACAGGTTAACTATGCAAATCCAATAGGACTTCACCTATACTCTGTCTGTCTTCTCCATTAAGACCCATAGTTCTTGAGACTAAAACACAACCACGTTGGGCTTTTGGAATTGAGAAACAAGAGTGGGTTTTGTTAGAACTTTTATCATTGTACAGTCAGTTTTGCTTTATCTATTTAGCTATCCATTTAAAATTCAGTCATTCATTAAATATCTTCTGGGTGCATCCTTCCTGAAGAACACTATATTAAATACTACAGATGATGCAAAAGACATAGGATATGTTGCCTGTCCCCAAAGTCTATTTGGGAAGAAGTTTTCATTCTCACACTCAAACACAGAGGTTGGCTCATTGTATCAATCTGGTTGAAAGAACAGTGTTGAATCATCTGTTTTTGTCCAGTAGGATTTTTATTCATCTTTTAGATTTGAGTGGGGGAAAAGGAGAAATCAATCACCATTTGATTAATTGATGAAGACTTTTATTAGCAAGAAAAGTCTAGAAGAATGTTCATACATCAATCCACAGTCACCTCTGGTCCCTAGAATTCCTCAATACTGGCATATGTCACAGCATGACATTTACTTTGAATGGGAGTTAGCCACCTTCCAAGAAGCAAGGACAGTAAGTTGAGGCTACCAGGTGCAATATCACAGCTTTAAGGATGTGGTCATTCTGGAGTCTGCTATCATTAGAGATTCTTTTTTTTTTTTTGGCCATAGCTGAGTTTTGGAACCTGTTCCAAGGAAAATAATAAAAGGAGGTGGCTGAATATGCATGGTTATATACAGCTTTTTCTAGAACAAATCAACAAAATATTCAGTCCTGAACCAGTCCACCTTTTGCATAACTAGTTACTAAGTATATCCTCTCAAAAACTAGACATTTAACCTCAGAGTCATCTTTGACTCAACCTTCTCTTTTACACTCCTCTCAGCATAGTATGTCTGTTGTCAAGTTTGTGGATTATACAAGAATTGACATCAACTTCCACATAGGTTTTCTTCTTCACACTCATTTGTCCCTTTCTAGTTTGGGTTCTCACTACCACATTTCTGGCCCGTTTTTGGTCATCTTGGTTTGTCTACTTGATCTAGACTCTTCCTTCTCCTATCTTTCCTCCAAAAATTCTGTATTGATGACAAAATAATTTTTCTAAGGCTTGTTTCTAATTACATGATTCCACTGCTCCAAAATCTTCAGAAGTTCTCCATTACTTACTTATACCATAAAATACAAACACTTTAACTGGGCATTTATGGATTTCCACAGTCTGCTTCTGACTTCCAGCTTTATTTTACACTACTCCTCTTCATGCACTGTATGTTCCAGCCAAACTTGGATCTCATATAATTCCTGGACTTAGCATTCCATTTCTCATCCCTGTGTCTTTAACTAAGTCATCACCAATGTTTGAAATGTACTTTCTCCTCTCATAACCTATATCTACCTTCAAGACTCATTTCAGATGCTGTCTCTTCTATGAAGCCCATCTTGATCTTCATTTGTTAGTTCTTCCTCTCTTCTCAAATTATCTGATATTTAAGTGACAGTGTATGCATCACATCCATCAACAAAGTATAATCTCTGTTTAAGATTCTTTTTATTTCATTTTTTTCTTTCTCTCCAGAGCCTAGCACACTACCTTTCTCAGAGTAGGTGCTTAATAAATTTGTTGAAATGAATTGAATGAAGCAGAATGACAGAAGGGAATTTGGAGTCCATTGGTGAAGGATGAATCCTGATTGCAGATAGTCAAAAAGCAAAGGGATGGAGCAAGTGAGGTGAATGCCTCTAGTGATGTGACCCTGGGCAAGTCATTTAATCCCAGTTGCCTAGCTTTTACCATCTTTCTGCCCTGGAACTAACATTTAGTATTGTTTCTAAAACAGAAGGTAAGGAGTATTTTTTAAAGGAAAAAAGCAAAAAAGGAAGGATCAAGGAAGTTGGTTAATAACCAGACTAATTAATTATTAAAGAATAAAGAGCCTTCTAGAAACTGTTTTAATATTGCCTCGATTTTACATTGTCTAAGACACAGTGAATGAGTTAAGATAACATGAACACTGTTTCTAGAAGGCTCTAGAGGCTTGCTTACCTAACGTTTAAACCATAGCTAATTAATTTTTCCCAATTTATATTACTATTTTACATTATATTGGAATAAAGCAAAAGTCACACATCTACTTTTTCTTTTTTTTTAAACCCTTACCTTTAATCTTAAAATCAATACTATGGATTGCTTCCAAGGCAGGAGAGTAATAAGGGCTAGACAATGGGGATCAAGTGACTTGTCCAGGGTCACACAGCTAGGAAGGGTCTGAGGCCATATTTGAACCTAGGACCTCCCATCTCTAGACCTGGCTCTCAATCCACTGAGCCACCTAGCTGCCACCTAGCTGCCCCCAATACACCTGCATTTTCTAGTTAGAAATTGTACCATTGCTAGCTGCTTCATAGACTTATAAAGAAAATAACACAGAGCATAAAAATGGTAGAGATAGAGGTCATAAAATCCATTTGGTTTCCTCCATGTGGAAATAGACTCTATGTGATTTGCTATCTCTATCAATGTCCCTTGAATATTATAACACATAGATCCTATGTAGCATAGATGGTAAGGTGTGGACTTGGAGCCAGAAAGACTTTGGTTCAGATTCTGCCTCAGATTCATTAGCTCTATGACCATGTACAAATCCCCAAGATTCTCTTCATTTTCTTTTCTGTGGTGTGGAGATAATGAGGTTCACACTACCTCCTTCACAAAGCAGTTAGAATGGTCAAATGAGATAATATATGTAAAGTACTTTACAAACATTGCCCTGTATACATACCAGATTTTATTGTTATTGTAAGTGAGAAAATGAGGTCCAAAGGGGTAAAGCAAACTGATGAAGATCACACTGCTAATGAGAAGCAAGAACTGGCATTCAAACCTAGGCTCTCTGACCCTAGAATCAGTGTTATCTTCAGTTTAACCATACTTAGATCCCAATTGACTTCAATCAGCCAAAATTTCAGAGAGCAACTATTAAAATGATCTAAGGAGAATGTTGCCTTCACAGCCATTGATCAGTGAATATTTATTGTGCACTCAGTATGTGACCAAGGCCATGCTAGATGCTATTGGGAAGAAATATAGAAAAATATTAAAATGAAAATCTATGACCTCGAGGAGATTATAATTTACCTGGAGATGTAAGACTAACACACATGAAAAATACCAGTTAAGTTCTTAGTTCCATGGACCTATCAGCAAGTACAATGGAAATGCAAAGAGGAAATGCACTAACATATAGACAAACAAATGAAGATTTTGAGCCCTTTTTCCCTAGTTTGGGACCTCTAACTTCAGCTAAGTAATAGCTTGCAACTTTGTAGTGTCCATCCATAATGTTTGAAAAAGGTTTTTCTAGGACTTTATGATATTAAATTATCTGTTTAATCTCTGAGTGACAGTCTACTTGTCTTAGAGTATCACAGAAATCAAATACATTAGATAGAAGAGACTTTATAGATTATCTAAACTGACCTCCCCTTCCCATTTTTCCAATAAGGCAACCAAATGATGACTTGACAAAGGGGGAAGCATTACAAGTTAACAATTGAAACCTGCAAGAAGTTATCCTTTTTCTAAATTCATTGTTCTTTCTGTTGGGCCAATTGCCTACTGAGGCAGGATCCATTATCAGATTTTTGCATGGATGGCAAAATAAATTTAGCATAGGTCACATAAAATTTTGGAACCTGTCATTACCATGTTTTCAGTGTTGTGTGTTTGGGACAGACATAATTATATATATATGGATTGAATGCACATTCAGTGGAGGCTCTTCTACAGAAAATGAATCAAATCAAATCAAACAGCAAAGCTTTTAGCTAAGAGAATAACAAAGTAAATGGCATGGAGAAAAAATATCACACTATTTGCTGTTGTAATAATCATTTCAGTCGTGTCTGACTCTTCATGACCCAACTTGATGTTTTCTTGGCAAAAATCCTAGAATAGTTTGCTATTTCCTTCTCCAACTTTTTTGGTAGATGAGGAAACTGAGGCAAACGGGGTTAAAAGACTTGCCTAAGGTTACACAGCCAGTAAGTCTCTGAAGCCAGATTTGAACTCAGGAAAAGGATTCATCCTGACTCCAGTCCTGATACTCTGCACCACCCAACTGCCCTGCTAAAAAAAGTATAACCTCTCAGATTCCAAATGTCCCAGATAAATGAGGGGATGGGACTAGATGACTTCCAAAATTTCTTCCAACTCTAAATCTGTGACTTTAAATTCTGTGATCTCATTGATACTCCTGGGATTGCAACCCGGTTCAGACACCTCCCACAGATCCTAGCAACTGACTGCACTTCATCTGAGGCTCCCCTCAGAGTCCACACCTGCATTTAGTGCCTCTCCCCAGAGCTGTGGCTGCCATATACTGCTGGGTTTCATCTGTATTAAATGACTCCTTTAATTTAAAGGAGTTTTTTCAGCTGTGAAGGCATCTCCTTTCTCTAAGGGAATATTATCAACCTTTTATGAAATTGCACAGCCAACATGCCAAGAGCTAATCAATAGATTTTCTGTCCTTTTGCCTTTAATTAGGCCATCAGCCTTGCCCAGACAATACACAGAAGAACCTTCAGGTTGAGATTTCCTACCCTCCCAACTTCATTTGTCCTTTGGTGATTACCCTATGATAGATACCTTGCTATTTGAGTTGGGGTGAGTCAATCCATCTCCTTCCACCTCCCTGGCAGCTAGTAGTAGGGTCCTGCCAATTATCCTGGAGGTTCAACATGTCTCAAACATTATTTAACAATACTAGAGATATGGAGACTTAAGACATTTTTTTTCATGTTGTGCCTGGGTCCTTGTCCCCTCACACATAGGACAATGAATGTGAGAAAAAAATGCCTTTGTCCCTTTGATTACTTTGTAGGCACTAACTGAGTCCTGAAATGAGTGTTTTATATCCCTCTTGAAACATGCCTAGCTTTTTTTTGTGCTTCTCTTATGCAAGTATCAAATTCTAATTTGTATTATGGTTGTTTGTACACATGCTATATCTCCTCTATTAGAGTGTAAGCTCCTTATAAAAAGGGATGATGCTGTTTTTCATTTCTCTATGCCTGACTCTGTGCATCAATCATAATGGATGCTTACCTAACGGTTGAATTATATGATTTGGACGGAAAAGCTAGCTAAAATATGTGGTTTGGAGAAGACGAACAATGGTTTCTAAAACAATGTAGAAATCAAGAGATGGAATTTGAGGATGAAAAAAAGGCAAAAATATGAGTGAGCATCCATCTGTAATTCAGTAATGGGAATCTTTCTCATTTTATGTGATTATCCTGATATGCAAAAATAAATTCTTTCCTGAAGCTTCTCAGGGCCGACTCATCACAGAGGAAACAAGAGGAATGGGGTTGCAAGACAGGGAATGTTTGGCAGAACCCCAGACTGATGTGTGTTAAGGGCTGTGAGGAACCAATTTGGTGATTAGGCAAGGAAGGAGTATGGGAGGCACAGAGAGTTTAAGTCTTTTTTCATTTTGCACATTTTTCCTCTTTGCCCTTCAAATTCCTAAATGGAAATGTGATTATAAGAATCCTATTTCAAATGACCTCTCAGGTTTGCTGGGTTTGATAGATGAGGAGTACAATATCCTTAGAAGTACCAAAGTATTCCAGTGTTTTAGAAAAAAATTTAGGGAAAAAAGTTCCCTTTTTGGTCTGGGAAGAGTCAAGCACATTTAGTGAAAGGATGATTTAGAAGATTTTCATGTACTTTCCTTTATTTTTTTAGTTATTCTATAATCAAGTACTCAGATGGTAGTTGTAGGGTTTTGTGTGTTATATAGTAAGCACACATGTGCACATACATGGGGATAGAGAAAGAGCAGGAATGAGGAGTAGAAGAAAAGCCAGATTACATTTGATTACTCTTTATATCTCTAAATGTTCAACTAAAAGCTTCCTGATTTTAGTGACTTAGTTTTAAATCAGCTAATGAACAACTATGTTGGGTCATAGCATCATAGGATTTGGAACCAGAAAAAAAACTAAGAGATTTTCTGATGCACTTGGATAAAGAAGGGGAAAGATAGATCTAAATGACCTCTGCGATTCTTTTCCAGTTTTAAATCTATAATCTTAAGTGGAGAAGAGAGGTTATTTTTGATTTCCTGTGTTCCATGTCCAGGCTCATTGTATGTGATGATCCTGTTGTGCAAAGATAAATTCTCTCCATAAGCTTTTAAGGGCCTACTCATCTATTGAAGATACAATTGAAATGACAGGATTCCCTTCTCCCCCCCCCTCAGGCCACAGGATAAGTGCCTGATCTCTTGAAGAAAAGGAGAGTAAACCAGGGAGATAATCTGAAAACCTTAAAATATTATGACAACCTTTTCTCTACTTTCCTTAATTGCATGTTAAAGATAAGAATACCAAAAATAAAAGTAGGAAAATTCAAGAGCAACAAAATAAACATTTAGGGGAACTTTCTTTCCCCAATCAGGAAAATAAAGTAAAAATATCAAGAAAACATTTCTTCATTTTTCTCCCTTATCTTCATTCTATATGATCATTAATGTCTATAAAACAATGGTTCACAAAGTGTGGTCTAAGGATTGTTATGAGAATAACAGGATCCCAATCCTTTCAAGGGACTCTGAGGCCAAAACTATTTTCATAATAATATTAAGATGTTTTAATTCCTAATACAGTAAATATAAATAGATTTAATCCAAATAACACATCTGGAGGAGGGGGTGTATTCCTCAATATTTTTTTTAAAGTATAAACATTTTATATGCACAAAAAGCTTGGAAAACTCTTGCCTAGTTATAGCAAACTTGACAATTTAATGAGTAAATTTGTGGTAATCAATAGACAATTAATTTACTTTTTTGCATCCTTAGATTTATCAAATGACCTGAGACCTGCAAGGGATGTCAAAATATAATTATTATATATCTTTTTCTACTCAAATTTAATTTCCTGCCCACCATTAAAATTCCACCCCACCCCACCCCCGGGATGTGGCAAAATTGGGACATTAATGCATTGCTAGTGGAGTTGTGAACTGATCCAACCACTCTGGATGGCAATTTGGAACTATGCCCAAAGAGCTCTAAAATCTTCGATCCAGCCATGGGTTGATGTGGACATGATTGGGGATGTAGACTCGAAACAACCACACCAATGCAACTATCAATAATGTATAAATAAATCTTGATTGACGACACATGTTAAAACCAGTGGAAATATGCGTTGAATATGGGAGGGTTAAAGGGGGGTGAAGGGGAAAGTAAAAATATGAATCATGTAACCATGGACAATTTTTCTAAAAAAATAAAATTTTTAAATCTGAAAAAAAATTCCCTGCCCCTATCAACTTTAGATTTTCTATGAGCTTAATGTGTCTAGTCTACATTGTATAAAAAACTTAGCCTGAGAGCCAGTCACTGCAGGCTCCCACCAATGGAAGATCTTCAAAAGAGACTTACTATCCATTGGTCATGCATGTTGTATAGAATAGATTTCTGTTCAGGGGTGGGTTGGACTATATTGACTCTGAGGTCTTTATGTGGTTACAATTCTGTGATTCTACGAATCCCGAGAGCCCCTAATAACAAAATCATAAGATTATGATTTAGAACTAAAAGGAACTTGAGAGACAATCCAATCTACAGTCCCCCTCCTCCTTCCCAGTTTACATACAAAGCAGTTGGATCTTGCTCAGAACGAGACAGCTAGTAAATATATTGGCCAGGATTCAAATTCAAGTCTTCCTTATTCCAAGTCAACAAAGCTTTTGAAACAAACATGGGAGGAAAAAAGTAATCTTCCAATCAATTTATTCCCTGCCAAAAGAGTTGTGGTTACTTCATCTTTTAGTCAATACCCTACTTTCTATTGTCTTTCATGGATAAAATTACTTTAGTCATTGAGAAAAGCAGCCTTCTGGGGTAGTAATGGTGCCTTCTTTGGTTGTGAAACCTGCTGATGGATGAAATTTGGGGCTAAATTTATTACAAGAAAAATTCTTGATTAGATTTAATTGTGAAGTACAATGTATGTGTGTGTCTCACATACATATCTCACATACATGCCTGGGCACACACGTTGGATGTTGTTTCTGTCAGCACAAACAAGGAGGCAGGGCAGTTGCTCCTCACTGGGAACATGAAAGCTTCAGCTCCTGCCAGTATCTGCCCCCAAAGCATCAGATTTTCTCCCACTCTAAGCCTGTCTTCAGATAATACCTAAAGGCATGGAGCCTCAGACCATCTGGGCTAGTTTCCTATACTTGTCCCTATACAACAGTTGCAGATTGATTCTGTTGATAAAGGAAAAAGCAAAAGAGCCAAGTGATGAGCAATGAAAAAAACAAAAAACAAACAGCTGTCCTCTCTTATGTCAAAAATTATTAGGGCAGAATATGGATACATTGTCAAAGTTTCTTAAGGTTTCTATGTCATCTTTTTACTTAAATATTTGTCTTTGTCACAAAAGAGTATTCACTATGGAAGGGGCAGGTAGGAAGCAATTATAATTTTAAAGAGAAAAGCTATCAAACTTTTTTAAGGCTAGCTATATGAAATATCTTTAGGGTAGAACAATTTAACTCTGAAGGACCTGATTTTTTCCAGTGTCTTCCCTGAGAAGTCTTATGTGCAGTGCCGTACCATTAACTGCCTGAGGTCTTGGGCACAGAAAAAAAATCAAAGAGTTTGGGCAAAGATGTCACAAGATCAGCAGAGTTGTATTACACATAGCACTTTTGGAGTTCTTCCCTACTTCTGTATCATGCCTGTGTCATAAAGGAATGAATGAACAAATAAGCGACCTCACCTCCAAAACAACTGCCTCATCCAGGCTCCTGCTTCCTGAGATGGGAGAAAGAAAAGTGACCTACAAATTGGAACTAGCTCCCTGAAAAGGCATTCTTTAACAGCACCATTGTTCCATCCTGATTAGATTGAGTTTAAGAATAATAATTCATATTTCCATAGTACTTTGTAGGCTAGAAAGCATTTTTCCCCACTGTACTTTCCTTACTACTATGAGGTAATTAGTGTATGTATGTATATATATATAATTAACATTTTACAACTGAGGAAGTTGAACCAGAGAAAAGAAAAGTGACTTTTCCAGAGTCACACATCTAGTAAGTAGTAGAAACAGGATTTGATGCTGCATCTTTGATATTACTGTTGCAACATTCTGTTACTATAATACTATACTACCTCATTCTACAATGTTAATTTGTCTTGCAAATTATAGCATGTGTGGCACTGGTCCTACTAAGGCCAAGTCACAGTACTCAGTAGTTTGTAGCAGCCCTTTATCCTTTTGAAACTGCCTTCTAAGATAAGACAATACTGGTGAAGAATTCTTTTCAGAACTCATATCAAACTTCATCTAGAGACAATGGTCAAGATCAAGAAGAAGAGGCAAAACCCAGCTAGCTATTCTTGTACCTAGGACAAGCATCACAAAACTTGTGTAGGGCAGAAATAAAATCAGCCTAGGGGAAAGTCAGTCCATTGACCAACAAGAATTTATTTAATTCTTCCTATGTGCCAGATACTGTGCTAAATGCTAGGAAATACAATGAAAAGCAAAAGACCCTCTGCCCTCAAAGGTCTTACATTCTAACACCTTAAAAACTGTACAATCAAGATATTCACAGGGTAAGTGGGAGGTAATTTTACATGGAAGGCACTAGCATTAAGGGAGACCAAGAAAGCTTTCCTACAGAAGTGGAGACTTGAAAGGAAACCATGGAAGTTGGCTTTGTTAAACTGAATGTGCATGGAAGCAAAGATGGAAGATTGTGGGAATAATCTGAGGCTGGGGCCCAGCAAAGCATGATCAATGATAGGAAAATGGGGTGAGAGATTTGAGAATAGAGAACGATTTACACTTGGATGAGGGTCAAAGATGGGGAAGAGAGAAGGATGTGATAACCTGAGAAAGAGTTAAGGGATAGAATGATTGGAAATCACAATGAGGTCTTAAAATAAAGTTAGGGGTTATAAGACACATGGGAAAATGGAATGATAAAAGATTATAAACAGGCAAAGGAATTTCATACTTTCATGAACATGCAAGTGGAATACTCATGAGTGATGAGAAGATGAAGGAGATGACCATTGTTGCATGTAGCTGAGGTAGTGTCAAGGGTAATTAGTAGACTAAGAAACTGAGAAATTAGGGTGTTTGAGGAAGCATCAATATGTATGTTTAAATCCCTTAGTATGAGGTCAGAATTTGGGTAGGAGAGAAAATTGAGAGCCAGGCAGTGAATTCATTATGGAAGGAGGGAGGAACATGAATTAGAGACAATAGTTAACAGAATCTTGAATGGGTGATAAGTATGAATAAAATAGAACTTTTAAAGGAGAAGAAATTTCTGAGTGATTGCTGTAAAGGAAGAATTTGGAAGTGGGAATGGGGGAAGAAGTTTTCCAACTCTCCCAACTTGACCAGTGAGTCTGGTGATATGAATAAAAGGGCAACCAGTGCTAGGAAGGATGGTCAGACATGCAATATCATTAGGAATGAGACAAGTCTTTTAAAGTGACGAAAGACTAAAAAAAGTGGGAAAGAAAAAGTCTTAAGGTAAAAGCAAGATTCTTAGCTATGGAACAGGCATTCTAGAGAGCACTGGAAGGAATAGATTTATCTGGAATGGAATATTGAGTGAAGGGAGGTATTAGGGAATTGGGAGTAGACAGTGGAGGGTGGAAAATGGAGCTTGTATAATGAATAACTTGGTATTCAAAATAACCAGACCGGAGAAAGTATCATACAATGGAAGTGTGCTAGTTAGTCATAATTCTTAGGCAGCTTATTGATAACAGGACCATTGTATTATGCTGAAAGGCAACAAAGTATAGTTGATAGTGGATAAAGAACCTAGTTTGGAAGCCAGGAGGATTGAGTTTGAATCCCACCTTTTAACAGATACTAGCTGTGTGCTGTTGGACAACTCCTTTACCTTTGAGTTTTTCCAAACAGCTGAGACTGTACATTTCAGAGGTGACAACATATATCAGTAGAGGAAATTTCCTTACTTGGAAGTTCCATATTCCAATGGCATCACAGGTATAGTCTCCTATCCTTTATTATGCATTTCTTAAATGTGAAAACCACATTGTTGGGCTTCCATATAATTACTATGTTGCTTCTGATACTACTTTGCCTATTTGTGCCCATCACGTATCTCCTTGCCTTCATCAGAGTTTATGGTGTTCCATAATTTATATCCTTACACAACATTATTGGGAGCATATTGGCATTAAAAATTTAAATAGATTTTGGTATAAGAGACTAGCTTGGAATCCAAAAAGATAAGATCAGAAAAGGAAATGGTACTATTGTGGCTAGAGATTTAGAAGGAACCTTTTTTGATCCCACAGGATATTAAAGGTACACTGGAAAATGCTCCTAGCATATCATCCATTAACCCAAGCTTTACTTATTTTTAAATATTATTTTTTATTTTTAAATATTGTTTTATTTTTCCCCTGTAAAAACAATTTTTAACATTCATTTAAAAAATTTTGAGTGCCAAATTCTCTGCCTCTTTCCTACTCTTTCCCTTACTTCCTCCCACTCTTCCCCCCTCCCTAAGTTGATAAGCAGTCTGATATACATTTTACATGTCATTGGCCCAAACATTGAAAGAAGTCAAATAGAAAGAGAAGACCTCTTTGAGATAGGACCTAAGTACTGGAGGAAGTCTTGACCTGGAAGTGATCACTAAAGAATTCAGTTATCAACTTGGTAAGACTGAATAAACAAACGATCAAACAAAAATATGGCATAATCTCTATATGCTTTGATGATTCAACCACATGAACAATTTTTTCAACCTGCTTCAAAAATCTCCAGATACAACTTTGTAGTCAGACTATTTACATTTTGATTGAAAAATAATAGTCTAAATTTAACAAAATAATATTAATAATTTATTCTATGACTCCACTTAAATCTGTGCACTTTAAAAATCTGTTGCCTTTGTTATTTTTATATAATTGTAGTCAAAATTTACATTCTTATTCAGTCCGTCTCACTTTGCATACTCATGTATTTTTTCACATATTTATATATTCGTGACTTCTGAAAGTTTGTATGACAACATGATTATAGTGGATTACCGTAATTTGTTCAGCCATCCCTCAAACATTGGCTGTGGAAAGCTGGGAGGGAAAATGGAGTCAGGAAGACACAAATAATTTTACTAGCTTTCTGACGTTGGGCAAATCATTCTAATCTTTCTGATTCTTAGTTTCCATCTCTGGAAAATTGGGATCATAACAACATCTTCCTCTGAGGATTGTTTTGAAAATCAAATGAGAGAACGTGTAAAGGGATTTATAAACCTTAAAAGGCCAAATAAATGCAGCTACCTTTCTTCTGGTAACACACCTTTCAGTTCTAAGTGTTTTTTTCTACCTTTTTAATAATATCCTCAGGATATGGGCTCAGCAAGAGTATTAGCTATCCTGGCTAAGGAATGCTGTCCCCTTTAAACTGGCTCACTTTTCTTCTTTGTTGCTCTAACACCTCATGTGGTGTCCAGCATGCCATATGCTCCAGTGTGTCACCATCTCACAAAGGAAGATTGCTTACTGGGTCTGGTTGTTTTGAACATTCCACCCACTTGATTCTAGGCACTACCTTGTCTTCCCATCTGCTTCTGAGTATGGCTAATGGCATTGGTTCAGAATCATGAAGTATTAGATGGTCTGAGACCCAGCAGAGGAGTACCTCATTGGCCACTAGCTCAGTATCAGAATTTTTCCCATCTTGAAAGTGCTCTATTTATTTATTTATTTGTTTGTTTATTTATTTATTTTAATAAACCTACTCAATCATCCGTTTAGGGATTAAATTTAATTTAATCTAGTGCAACAACTGTTAACAATGATTTTTTTTGACTGTCTAATCTAAGAGGCACCAAAGTTGAAGGAATACTAGCCTGGAATTTGGGAAATCTGCTTAGATGCTAGTCCTAACTCTGCTATTAATTAGTCATGTGACTAGATGAGTCATTTTATCTCACTGAGCCTCAGTTCCCATATTTGTAGAATGAAGAAGTTGGATCAAATGAACTTTTTTTTGTATTTCTGGCACTTAGCACAGTCCCTGGTTCATGGTAGGTGCTTGATAAATGCTTATGCAGAGAGATTGATTGATCTCTGGGCCTTTTTAGTTAGAATTTTCTATAATATGATATATTCAGCATTGTGCTAGCCAGTGTGGAAGATACAAAGATGCTGTATATATACACAATAAAGGCTATGTGGGATAGTTTACCCTGTAGTCTATTTTTCTTAAACTTTTCAGACCACTGGGAGAGGACATTTGGGCCATTGCCCAGTAATGGCAAAATGACACTTAAATCTACTAAGCACATCGTTTTAAAAGCTATTCACTGAGGACCCCAAACAATTCATTTAAAGAGGTTCTCCATTCTCTATGGGTTACACATTACCAAATCTTACAACCTGTCCAGCCTAAATCTTTTCTGGGGCCATTTAAGCCCATTTACTGTGACTACAAGTGAGCCAAGGGCATAGAAGAACCATAATCCTTTTGGCAGGTAGCTCCAGAGGACTTTCATGATTGATTTATGTTCTTGGAAGGAAGAAAACATATTTTTATGCTTCTTTTTTATACTCAGTAGTACTGTGCACAGTTCTTTGCATGTACATAGTAGAAACTCAATAAATATATTTCAAAGTGAGTATAGCTAAAAGTGGAAGGGAATGCACTCTGCATTCTCCCAAAATGTACTTCAGTCAGCCCTTATTCATGCCTTTTCCTTTAGCCTTTGGTTTCCCTCAGTCTTTATAACTTTGGAAACATAATTCTAAGCTTATTCACTTGCCAAGCCTTTGCTTAACTTATAAGTTAAGGCTCTCCAGTGTAGTGAAAATAACATCAGTTTAGTTTTTGGGTTTTTTTGCCCAAAAGATTTAGTTTTGAGTGCTAGCTCTGATATTTACTTAGATGAGTTACTCAATAATGCTGAATCTTAATTTTCTCATCTGCATAATGGGGATAATAATGCTTGACTTTATGGAGTCTTTAGAGTCATTATAAACCATATAGCTATTTGCAAAACATATAATACTATATAAATACAAGTAATTATTGATTTTGCATAAAATGGAGTTCTAGAAGCAGGTGACTATTTTTAGTTATGGATATTTATGTGTGGCAAATTGATAACCCCTCTACTAAATAATAATTCTCTAATAATAGTTACCCAAAGAACTGGAAAAAATGGAAGAAAGTTTATTTTATCACTGTCTGTGGCCACTATCTGATTATCAGCCATAATTACTCCGAGCCCTTTCCAAAGGAGACCAAGTGATTAAGAATATGAAGAGCATAGGTGACCTCAATTTAAAATCAAACTAAACTATTTTTCCTTGACTAAAATAATATTATGAGGCACTGAAAAGGGCTTTTAGCATCTTTCCCCCACCAATTTAAGTTTTTTGAGAAGTCTATATGCTTTAAATTGGAATTTTCAAAGCCAGAGGGCATCTGTATCCATTGGACATAAGGAACTATTGGAGGTGTGATTTCCAAGGGCCTGAGTATGAAACACCAAGACAATTGAAGATGGAAGAGACACAAGTATATAAAACTTTAAAGGGACTAGGGTTATAACAAAGAGAAAACAGTGGGGTAGGGTTGAAACGTATATACAGTAGGCCTGAGATGCTGAGGAAAGACAATTTTGTGGAAGAATGAGTCACTAAATGTCAGTAAAAGGAAAAATGCTTGAGGTCAGTGGCCACATCTCCCTTATGTCCCCCTCCTTCAGCATTTGACAGAGCATATGGCATTGGGGAGAGGAGAGGAGTAAGTCAGGTCTAAGACTTCCTCCATGGAGGAGATTCCTAGTATAGAAATTCCAGCTACTTTGCTGAAGGCAGTGCCACTGTTCACTTGGTCAAGACATCCAGCACTGATTATTTCTTGCAGTTGCACGTTTCTCCCATGTATCTGGTCTCTCATAGCAATAGACTGGATCTCTAAAAGACAGAACATCTGTAACTTACAGTCTTAGAGAGCTCCTGAATTAAGGCTATGTTTTAAGTTTTGATTTTATTTTTAATACCACTGTCATTTGTCATGAACTCCTATTTAAAAGAAGTCTACTTATAACAAATAAGAACAGTAAAGAAAAATAATACAATAATGCCGTATCTGAAAATATGTGTTTCTTTTTGTATCTGTGGTCCACAACCTTTCTGCCAAGAGAAAGGAGGCAATTAAATCCTCAACCTTTCCTTCCAGCAACCTTTCCTGAGAACTTTCTTTTTTGAGTTTCCTGAGGAAGCAACAGAACTGCTGACCTACTTAATAGTTAAGGAGAAGGAGATCGTCCTGCAAGCAGAAATAGAAGAAATATAATATAACATAATATAATATAATAAATGTAATAATAATGCCAATCTCCTTGGAAAGGGGGGAGTCAGAGGATCATAGAGAGAAAACTGAAAGGTACTTTGATTGTCATCTAATCTAAGCTACTCATTTTATAATGAGGAAACAGGCTTAAAGAAGCTAAATGACCTGCCAAAAAGTACCTGAGCAATAAGCATAACAGATCTAGTACTCTTCCCATAATACCACACTTCTTAAGGAAAAATGGATGTCTTGCTATGCAATAGCTGACGACTTCCTCTTTTCATACTCAAAACACCAAGAAATGTGTTTATAAGGGAATGTGAATAAACTGGCTTATTTCTCACCTCAGCACAGAGATATTAGAAGCTCCAATATGGGCTTTGTAGCACCCTTGCCACTTTCCAGATGTTCATGAATACAATCCCACAAAATATATCCTGTTGATGCTAGTATGACTTAAGGACAATTAACTCTAGAAAAATAACTGGGTTCTTTTCCCCAATGAATTTCTTCACTGACCTAGAAGTTCCAATGATACATAGAAAGCATTTTAGGAATTCAAAAGGTAGTTTGCCATGGGACTTTCCCTAGTCTACTGCTCTCTAAGAAATCTTTCTGAGGTGTAAATAAATGCCTCAAATGTATAAATACTGGGGACATCGTAAGATTTTAGGCTCATAGAATCAAAAATTTAGAGATGCAAGGGTCTAACTGAGTCTAAGCTATTCGTTTTATGGATGAGGAAACTGATAGAGTGGATAAGTAACTTAGGTCACTCAGGTGATAAGGAAAAGAGACAAAATTTGAACTCAAGTCATATGACCCTGAACTTGGCACTCTATACTTCCTCTACATCAGAGACTCTTTGCCTTTTTTGTGTCATGGACACCTTTGGCAGACTGATGTAGGTTATGGGTCCCTTTTCAGGAAAAAAAAGTTTTAAGTACATAAAAGAAAATACACAGGATTAAAAAGGGAACTCATCCTTTTGAAATGTAGTTATTAGTTTGTTTGTTTTTTAAATTAATGGACTTCAAGCTAAGAACCCCTACTCTAGGTCTTCTCCTAGATCAATTACATAGTTCCTTTATGAAGATATTGACTGAGGAGAGCAACTACAGAGGTTGAGATGGAATTACTGGTGCTCAAAGTGATCTTTGGGATATGAGGCCAGCAGTTCTACCTTGAGATCTCATTCTACTGAGCTACTTGAACATAGAAAACTGAAAGACCAATGGGTTCCCATAGAGTTGGATAGGACTCAACAACATTCCAAACTCTAGATCAGTGGTAGATCTATCCTACCTCCAGTAACTTTAATTTTCAAATATGTTGGATCCCCAGTCAGCAAAATGTTAACCTGATCACTTATCTTAGAAAGGGAAATTTGAAGATTACTCTTAAACATTTACAAAACTCTTCCCCTTGAAGAATTAATGGTAACAGGAATAGCAAAATGGTTCCATTGATTAAAAGCCAGGCCTAGAGATGGGAGGTCCTGCGTTAAAATCTGACCTCAAACACTTTCTAGCTGTGTGATCCTGGCCAAGTCACTTAACTCCCATTGCCTAGCCCTTACTACTCTTTGGCTTTGGACTAATAAACAGTATCAAGTCTAAAATGGAAGGTAAGAGTTAAAAAAAGAAAGGAATTAATGGTAACTCAGCCCTGAAAATGATCAAGTAATCACATATTTTGATTCAATAACTGTAAAATACATCCAGTCTAGACAAATCCTTACTCATTAACTTTAATTTTTATACTATTCCCTCTGTTATCATGTCACACATCAGGATTCATAGGGAAAAACTTTTTGAAAACTGGAGAATGTAGAAAAGAATGTACAATAATCTCTGCACTGCAAAACTTATTTACCAGTAGATCATAGCCTGTCAAAGGGCTCTAGATGAATTCCTATGCTTCATAAACTATGTATATGCCCACAGAGTCTTAGGTCTCACTGTCCTTTCAAAATTCAACTCTTGGTCTTTACCCAAGTTATTTCATGGCCTTCTGCTTGAAACATTTTGCCTTAATGAACATTCACTTCTTCTTCCACTGAGTCATTTTTTCTTGAAGATTCATGAGGACTCCAAACTCCATTCATCCATTTGGAAAGTATTTTTCATTTTAATAGAAAACCAAAAAGTGGTTGTAGCTTAGGATATGATTGGCTCCTGACTCTGGAATAAGCAGGTGCAAATGATGGTTAGGAAAGGATATGGACATAAAGAGGACACTTGAGGAACTGACTCATAACTGCTCTGTCATGGCTTTGGCCCATATTTTTCACCAGTGGAACCAAAGGAATGGAGTCATGCTGGTAACATCAGTATAACATATGCAGAACATTTTCAAAAAGTTGACTATTCATAATACTCAATAAACATTTGCCTACTTTTACTGTTTCTGCAGAACCTGTCTTTGTCTCACAACCTGTGTTTTCTAGACCCTTGTTTGGTTAAGGGTTATGTTCCTGATTGCTATATGTTCAGTACTTCTCACCTCTGCTCCCTCTTCTGCCCTAGCCTGATGAATATCTCATACAGAAGAGATATTTAATAAATGTTTGGTCTGATTTTAGTTTGTGGGCACCATCAGTGGCTTTTCCTATGGCACCCTGTCATAAAGGAAAAGATTTTGTAGTTGTATGAGTACTTTAATTTGGGGGGCACTGATCTGTGATTTCATCCATGTTGTGAATTCTCTCTTCTAATGAAAGTTCCATCAATGCAGCCTGGCAATCCAGATGGCATAGTTTATAAACTTGAAAGTTATCTGATGCCACTGAAGGATTAAGTGACTGGTCCAGGGTCACATAGCTCATAGGCATCAGAGGAAGTATTTGAATGTACAAATTCTTTCTAATTCTGATTCTCTATCCATAATCCATGACTGTCTTTTATATACAGTTACTCTGACAATAATTAATGTGGCCATGACTATTCCTTTTATTTTATATGTAGAAAAATGCAGTGAGTTTTATTTTCCCTACAGTAGAAAGCACTGTTTGTTTTATATTTAATATAATCCTTTAGTCTAGATGTATAGGTTTTTTATGCACTCTGAGTAGAAGATTTAATTGACTATAAAATTGATTCCATTGTAGAATGTGGCTTTTGACCTTGGAGTTGGGATTTTTTAGAAGGAGGCATGTAGACTTATTTTGGGGAGCTAGATAGCTCAGTATATTGAGAGCCAGGCCTAGGAACTGGAAGTTCTAGGTTCAAATCTGGTATCAGATACTTTCTAGCTGTATGCCCCTGAGCAAGTCACTTAACCCCCTTGCCTAGCCCTTACCACTCTTGTGCCTTGGAACCAATACATGGTATTGATCCTAAGACTAAAGTTTATATAGATTTGCCAAAATAATAAATGGATATGCTAACCCACGTCAAATAATTTGCAATGATATTACTAATACATTGGGGTTGATGGTGGGAAATCAACCACAGATTCAAAGAATATAAGTTGTGGATGGCCCCCTTAACAGCATATAGCCCATTACCTATCTGAATCAAAAATCTGTTTTACAACATTTCTTTGATATGGTCATCTCTCCTCTTGTTAGAAGCTTCTGGTGTCAGAGATCTGCTTCCTCCTAAGATAACTATTCCTGGAGCCAGAAAAGAGGGGAGACAGCTTTCATTATGAGATAGCGAGCTCCAATTTTGACTCTGTACATTTTGTCTATTGAACTTATTTCTGCCCCAAGAGATAACATCTTCTGCTGTTCATAGAGGTCTACTTCTTTCATATGGGGACTCTTTAAATATTTCAAGACCATGATTATACCTCCCCTCAAATCTTAACTTCTCTCTTTCAAGCTAATCATCCCTATTTTCTTCAGCAGAGGTAATAAGAACTCAGGTGTTGATCAGAAACATCCAAGGCAATTTAGCTCAGACATATTCTATCTGATTTTATTTTTAAAGCCAAATCAATTTAAGGTAGCATGGCACCAGCCAGACTGGACACATCTGAAATGGGCCAGTTTCTCTAATAAATTTGCTATTTATGTTACCCTCTCTGAAGAAGCTCCTAACAACTAATTCTCACAAGCCTAGCGTGAGGTTCCAAAGCAAGAGGGACACTCTTCTGGACAGATCCAGATAGAAAACTCCAAAGGAGGAGGTGGAGGAAAGGATATAGGGATTAATAACCCCCAAGCCCTATCTCTTTGACAAGAAAACATCCAGTTGTTGGCAAGAAATGAAGTTTTGTGAGGAAACATAATCAAAAGGCTTATATTTCAAGGAGACATTCTCTCTGTGGCATAACCACGATTGAGGGTAATGTTGTATTAGTTCAGATTTTCATTATTCATAAAAGAAAATCAAATAGTGCTGGAGACTCAAGGACAACATAGAACAGCATTATTGCATAGGTCTCCTTGTTTTAAAATCTAGGGGAGGTAAATGATTCGTTTTCCATCCTTTACACTCTTTATCTGCATAAGAGTGTTTGCTGAGATTCAGGTCAAGCTGACAGACACTTATTGGGCCCCCTTGTGGAAGTTGCACATTGTTAGGCACTGTAAGGAATACCAAAGGAAGCAGACATAGTCCCCATACTAGGAACTTACAGCTAGTTGAGTAGTTAACAAAAAGATTTCTCTCCTTAGATTTTCTAGGTAGACTTTCCAGGTAGCCTTGTCCATGGTAGGGCTGGTGTCATTCCCAATATAAGCCCACTTTAGGCATTAAGTTGAGACCCTGGGCTTTAAGCCATATCCCCATTATCAACTTTTGCTCTGGGAACCAGTCAGCCATGTTGACAGCTGGTACTCAGAAAAAATCTTAAGGCTCAGAAAGTTTTCATCAATGCCTCAAAGGACTTAGGAGAAACCAACTATGCAGCAATAATACGTCCTTCCTCCTTCCATACACCAGCCCTTTTTTGTAATTTTTGTAAAAAAGCCAATGCCTTTTTGTAATATCTATGATGTTTAGCTAAGGGAAGAAAACTAGATGGGAGGGTACATGGAGGGGTGGGGGGAAGGAGAGGGAGATGAGACCACTATCTTCCAATAGTTGAAAAGCTAGAAGAAATATTGGATTTATTCAGCTCGGTCCCAGAAGGCTGAGCTAGATTCACAGAATGAGAAAGAGAGAAACAAATTTTAGACTTGATGTAAATTTCTTAACAATTGGATCTACTTAAAGTGGGAGTGAGGGGTTACCTAAGATCTGTTATACATGTGGAGCCGGGAGAGCGGGGATGTAAGCAATGATTGCCAAGGCAAGCAAATTAGACTCTGGCAAGGAAACAAGAGAGAAGAAGAAAAAGAAGAAGAAGGCCAGGGTGGTAGAAGAAGATGCCTTGGATATGGAACCCCTTGTCAAAACAAAGCCATCCCAGAATAGTGTGGCCTCCTCAGACATGGTTCCAGAAACATAGAAGAAGAAGAAGGAGGAGGAGGAGGAAAAGGAGGAGGAGGAGGAAAAGGAGGAGGAAGAGGAAGAGGAGGAAGAGGAGAAAATCCAAGAATCAGAGAACCTAGATAGAGACCTCCATGAGGAGAGTGAAGAGGCAGAGCCCATGGGCACAACAAGCTCCCTGAAGAAGCATCAGAGCATGAAGGAGCTGCTTCTAAATCCTCCTGAGCTCTGATGCCAAGAGAAGAGAAAGAAGACAAAACCATCCCTGGACTTGGCATCCTTTCACTCTCCAGTAGCAGGGACAGGGGTAGAGGTGGAACTGGAAGAGGATTTTGTCAGGAAACATAAAAAACAGAAAAAGGATAAAAGATCAGATCAGGAGTGGTCTGGGGAGCAGGAGCCTAGAGAGGTTCTTCCTGACCCTATGGAGAAGGAGGAGGAAGAGGAAGAAGAAGGAAAAGAGGGTGAGCCCATAGAGTAGGGACAGACAGAGGAGAAGCAGGAGCCCAGCAGTCTCAAAGACTCTGGTGCCAAAAAGAAGAAAAAGAAGAAGAAAAGACTTACAGAGAGGAGGAGGAGGAGGAAGAGGATAGAACTGATAACTTGCCCACTAATGAGGCCCACATAAAGGGTTCTAGTGCCATTAGCAACTACAGAAAGAAAGGTCACAAAAAAAAGCCCAAAGCTGAACCTGCAGAACATGTCCCACTACTTAGCAGCCCCAGGAACATTGAAAAGAAAGGGAAAAAAATCTAAGATATGGACAGAACCACTCCCTGCCAAAGAACCTGCTCCAAAAAAGAAAAAGAAGACAATGACAATGGCAGGTAGGAAAGTCATGCAGGACCCACAAGGCTCAGGCATGGTCAGAAGAAAGGCCTTGCAAGAAGAGATTGATAGCGAATCTGGGAAAACTGAAGCTCTTGAAACCAAAGAGGAAGCGCCTACTAGGTTTGGGCAGTGGGATCCTGAGACTTTTGAAAATTCCGACCAAAAGATGAAATTCCTCAGACTTACGGGGGGCTTTAAGAATTCTTCCTCGTCACTCAGCAGTTCCCCAGGTGCCCTGGGCATACAAAACATGGCTCTGAACAAGCAGGCCGCTGCCACCTTACAGCAGAATCTACAAGTGGAATTTGACAGAGCCATGAGCTGGAAGCAACAGTGTGGAGTCGGTCTTGGCTATTCAGCTTCTGCAAACAAAAACAAATTATTTTATATAGACAGAAATGCATCCAGATCTGTAAAGTTTAATGATTAGCAATGTCTTGTCCCTTTTCTCACCCCAAATTGCCAGAGTTGTTTTTAGATTTTCTATTACATGAACTAAAGGTTGAACTGCTTTTTAAGTAGTAAGCTGGCGGAGCTTCAGTCAGGTGAAGGATTTCAAAGCCCCTCGAGGGGCTGGAGAGTAACCTGTATTATAAAAGCCAGCATAGTGTTTCTAGTATTAAAAATACTTATGTTTAATGTTCAAAATTATTCTGGACTAATGGAGGCCACCGTATGCTAATATCTTTTTTTTTTTAAATCCTTATCTTCAGTCTTAGTATCAGTTTGACAGAAAAGCAGCAAGGGCTGGGCAATCAGGGTTAAGTATCTTGTCCACAATCACATAGCTAGGAAGTATGTGAGACTAGTTTTGAACCCTGGTCCCCCGACTCCAGGCCTGGCACACTATCTACTATGCTACCTACCTGCCACTGCTGATACTTTTTTATTCTTTTTAACTCTGACCTTCTGTCTTAGAATCAATACTAAGTATTGGTTCCAAGGCAAAAGAGTGGTAAGGGCTAGGTGACGGGTTACATGACTTGCCCAAGGTCACAGAGGTAGAAAGTGAACCCAGGACCTCTTGTCTCTAGGCTTAGCACTGCCACTTGGCACTGTCCCCACTAATATCTTTTTAAAGTTGATGTTTTTCCCCTTGCCAAATTTAATTTGTGGCCTTGGTTTTTCTACAGTAGTGAAATAATTTTTGTTTAGCTGGGCACTAGGCAGTAGTTCTGGGAAAAGGAGCAGTCATGAAATGCCAGAGAAGAGTTACAGCTAGAGTTCCTCTGACATTAAATGTTCAAGCATTTCTAAATAAATTTTTTTCATTAAAAATTTTAATTAAAAAAAAAATAAAGTGGGTGTGAGCTCCCTCTATCCCTTAGGACTTCCATCAGAGGATCGATACCCACTTGTCCGCAGTATTGTAGATAAGTCAGTTTGGGGATTCTAGTTATTCCTTTTTGTCTTAAGTCCTTTCCAACTATGAGATTCTTTTATTTCTCCTTAAAAATTGCTTTTGATTACCTTAAATTAGATTTCACCTGGATAAAAATATTGGCAGGTGGATGGATGTTTATGCAATGTTATTTACTCTGGATCTTTTAGTCACCAAGGGATGTTCTGTAGTGGAACAAATCAATTCATTTTGCAAACATTTTCCAACACATAGATAGGTTTGAGGGATGCAAAGATTAGATTCAGACCCAATTCTCAAGGAAAGAGTCAAGGATGGACGTGGAAATCTGAAATAAGTGCAAAGGAGAAGGAAGAGGAGTGTCTAAAGGCCCCTGATCATTTTCCCAAAAAGTCTCTCCTTAAGGGGAAGAATTTTGTCTTTGAATCCCCAGCTAGAGCTGCTAGATAGTGAAATGGGTATGGAGTCAAGACCTGAGTTCAAATCCAGCTTCAGACATTTACTATCTCTGGGACCATGGACCAGTCATTTAACCTCTATCCACTTCAATTTCCTCAATTGTAAAATAAGAATATTAATAGCACCCACCTCACAAGACTGTTGTGAGAATACTGAGATAGTATCTGTACAGTGCTTGTACAG
This sequence comes from Gracilinanus agilis, assembly GCF_016433145.1. Lineage (NCBI taxonomy): Eukaryota > Metazoa > Chordata > Mammalia > Didelphimorphia > Didelphidae > Gracilinanus > Gracilinanus agilis. Next base: position 376,185,892 of record NC_058130.1, read on the forward strand.
TGTTTAGCACATAGTAGGTGCTAAATAAATGCATATCCCCTTCCCTTCCCCAGCATCTAACATGGTACTTGGTATATTATTGTGGTTCAGTCACCTAATTAATCCACATTTCTCCATATGGTCTAGAAACTGGACTTTTGGGCTTACTCTACTCTTCCACCTGCTCAATTCCTCAAACCCTTAAAAATTCCTTACTCTAAGAGATTACTTTCTGGGAAAAGAAGGAAAGGAAAAGGAAGGGAAGAGAAGGGAAGGAAAATTGAAAAATGTAGATATTATAAAATAAAATATATCACTAAATGTATTTAAGGGATGTTTTATGATCAGTAATAACAGGAAACTGACTGCTACAAGACAGCATAAATTAATTTTAAAAAATTCAGATTAGATAAATCTCTTTCCCTGTGTTTTCATAAAAGTACTAGATTGCCCAATTTGGGAAATTCCATAAATGTTGTATACCTGGATTTAACCATATACCAGGCATTTAACAAAATTTCTCATAATAGCAATCCAATTCAATAGTCATTTATTAAGCGACTATTGTGTTCCCAGACACTGTGCTAAGTGTAAGAGATACAATTAATAAAAAAAAGGAAAACGGTTTCTGCTTTCGAGTAGCTTATAGTCTAATGGGGTTCAAGGTAGGAGAGAAGACCCAAAAGGAGGTAGGAAAGTAGGGGGGATGGAATAGGAAACAAGGGGGTACTTGGCAAAGGGGCATTTCATTCCACAGAATTGAAACTAGGCAGAGCAGCAGGTACAGAGTGAATTGTGAGGAAAAGATGAGTTTCTTTCCTCTATAAAGGAAGCCATTAGGAGAAGTTTGCTATGCCCATACCCTGTCCCTAGCCCTCCAAGAGGAGGACAAAGATGCTGAAGGAAGTGGTGTCAGTCAAGGCTTGAGTTAGCAGTTTAGTGATGGGATTAGAAGTGAAGAGCTTAACCAGGGGGAGAGCAGCAGGTGGCAGAGTGGAGTGAACCCAAAAGACCAGTTTCTAGACCAGATGGAGAAATGTGGACTGGATTAATTAAGTGAATTCTGTATTGGCTGAACCATCAGACCCAAAAAGAGGTGATTAAGGGATCATTGTCAACCTGGAAAGTGTTTTAGAATTTAGTAACACTTTATTCTGTAAAATTTTTGCCCAGAGAAGTAGATACAGTGACAACTTGCTACCAAATATCTCGGTTGTAATATGAAGGCCTAATTCTGTAACATTTTATGCCAATTAAACGACAAGGTCATGTTTTCTGTTAGTCTTCAATGATAATGAATATTTAATATAATTGTATAACAAAAAGGAGCAGTGAACAATTTCATGGGGATTTCAAGGTTGAGAGTCTCAGGAAATGGAGACAGCCTTGTAGAGGAAAAAGAAAATCTACAATTATTTCCTCAGATTTAAAGACCCTTAGACCTTCCTTTGTTCCTGGTGGTAGAGAACAGTTTGTTTGGGTGGTGAGATCCAGTTTCTAAGTTTGTTACTATTGGAACATGGACCCGCTTATTAAAAAGCAGGGTGCTAGAAAGAGAAAAGGTGTATGGAGTTGAACATGAAAGAAAGATGGAGGACAGACGTTGAGTGTGGATCCTCAGGGCTGGTTCTATTTGTAAAATAAGTGGCGGGAAGAGTTTCTGAGTGTACACTCTTGGAGTTGACTCAGCATTGAGTACGTGTAGAGAGGACTCTAGGGTCAAGAGACCTTTACCTGAGCAATTGTGTGGGTGATCAGCATTTGTGGAACTCCAAACTCCCAAGTGCTAGGAGATGGGAAAGATCTCATTGACATAGTTTTAATAAATAGGAGCAAGAAAGATAAGATTATAGATCTAGAATGGGGAAGAAACCTTATAAAAAATCAAGTAAGACTGTCTCATTTTATAAATGAGGAAAATGGAGCCCAGAGATATGAAGTAATTTGCTCAGACACACAACTAGCAAGTAGCTAATATGGTATTTGAACTCAAGTCTTTCTGATTTCCAGGCCAGTGCTCAATCCTCAGAAATCCCTTTTGGTCATCATAAAGGAAAAAAGAGGATTCAGGATAAAGCCAGCTGGTCTGAGATTGTGTGTCAACTGATATATGCACATTGAGAAAGAATGAGTGCATCTGAAGAGTTCAAAGGATTGGCCACCTTTTTAAAGCTTTGGCTTTAATTTCCAGTTTTGGGAACTGGCTTCTGCTGGAGTATCAGATGCTCAGGAGCAGATGGGCCTACTGGCCTTCTACATTTCCTGACAAATAATGCTACAGTCTGATTTTTGTCTTAGGAAGCCTCACATAATCTGTGCCTTTCAGAGTCAGATTTTGCCTGATTCCAGCATATTCCCTTTTCAGAAGCTACTTTCACAAAACTGTAGCTAAGTTTGGAAAGTTGTGATTCTTTAATTGTTCCATTAGAGGAAAAGTGAGAAAAACTTTGCCTAGCCTCCCCTTCCCAATGGCCCAATAGGATTCAGTATGGCAGTAAATTTTCAGAGAAAAGACCAGATGCTGGGCTGAGCTGGGTTGTGGAATGACAGTAACCACTTAGGTGTCTCTTGCTTGGGATGACTTTGGATTTCTTTTTTTCCCTCTCAGCTCTTCCACCTACTCTTTTTTTTTTAACCCTTGCCTTCCAACTTAAAATTAAAACTGTGTATTGGTTCCAAGGCAGGAGAGTGGTAAGGGCTAGGCAATGGCGGTTAAGTGACTTGCCCAGGGTCACATAACTAGGAAGTATCTGAGGCCATTTAAACCCAGGACCTTCCTTCTCTCAATCCACTGAGCCACCTATTTGCCCCAAAAGACATGCAATCTAGAAACTCTTGAGTAGTCCATTGATCCCTGAGACTTTGTTGTTTTAGTCATTTCAGACATGTTCAATTCTTTATAACCCCATTTGGGGTTTTCTTGGAAAAGATTCTGGAATGGTTTACCAATTCCTTCTCCAGTTCATTTGACAGAAGAGGAAAGTGAGGCAAAAAGGATTAAGTGACTTATCCATGGTCACACAGCTACAAATGTATCTGAAGTGTGAATTGCACCCCTCAGCTCCCCATCTCCAACAACTCCTAATAAGAAACATCTGTGGAGAAAATCTGATAGCCTTCTATAAGACATGGATTTTGAGGTAGACTCATGAATAGGTATTTCCCCTTTCAAGGTGCTGTTCTTCAGATATTCTGTGAATTCTACAACTGATTCCAGAAATAGCTCAGCCAATCTCAAAATGCCTTAATATTTGAGCTCAAGAAGCTCAGAGATGTTGAAGCAGGCTGCAAGATGAGCACACTGACCCCTACATCAGATGAGCTGAGTAAACAAATCATGTTCCGTCTGCTTTGGTTTGGGCAAGGAAAGTACTTTCATGGTATGAAGTGAAAATCTAGATTTAGTAAAAAATAAATTAAGGGAAGTACATTCAATTTACCAAAAAAATTTCTTTCCTTTACATAAGGTTGGTTTTTTTAGGGTTTCTCACAATAGCAAGCTCCCTACAGCTCATAAAAATTTGTTTATTTATTTAGCAAACTTTAACAAGTGCCTGTAAAGCCACTCAGTATGTGATGGGATATGATGAGGAAGATCATCAAAATACCAAGATAAAAATGGGGATAAGGGTGGTACAGAGAGAGAAAACATGTATCTGAAAATAAATTTATAATTTAAATATACCAAGATTAAGGTCTTTATTCTCAAAGAACTTAGATTGGGGGCAAAGAATGGATGGGAAAGATGATTTATATACAAATAACTGAAATACACACTTTGAATAATCAAATACATTAATTTTTTAAGTGCTATGAGTGGAGCAGCTAGGTGGCTCAATGGATAGGCAGCCAGGCCTAGAGACGAGAGGTCCTGGGTTCAAATATGCCCTCAGATACTTCCTAGCTGTGCAACCCTGGGCAAGTCACTTAACCCCCATTGCCTAGCCCTTCCCATTCTTCTGCCTTGGAACCAATACGTAGTACAATTCTAAGATGGAAGGTAAGAGTTTAAAAAATAAAAGAATCCAAGCATTAATGTTTAATAGTTTTAAACTACAGTAGGACTTTTGGGATACCCTATCCCTTGTACATACACTGTCTTCCAAACTAGACTGTAAGCACCTTAAGAATGAATACTGTTTTTTTTTATGCTTACCTTCTGTCTTAGTATCATTTCTAAGATAAAAGATCAGCAAGGACTATTCACTGTGTCTTCTAGCTGCTCCTGAAGACTCCCTCATTTTTATACCCACCAGAAATCCCAGAACAATTCTTTGTCTGTGTGCAATCTTGAATGAATGAATGAAGAGTTAAATCACACAGGAGAAAGAATACAGGAATCTAGTCCGATACCTTTGTTTCATAATTTCTCAGATGAGATGGTTGCATTTGATCCCTAAAGGCCATATATAATGATCTCTGGCTGTGTTTATAAATGAATGAATGTTCTTATCTTCTTTGTCTCGTTCTCTGGACCAGTGTACTCTCAGAGTTTCCCACTCTCTCAGCTTATGAGTAACAGAAACCTACTTTTTTCAGGGACATTGGAATATAGGAAAAATCAGTTCCCTGTGTGATATCTTGAAAGGCTTTGCCTACTGCAGGCAGGTAGATGTCACCTAATCTTATCAACCTTACTCACAGCATGACTGGCTTTCCATAGAGTCATGAGGATCAGTGTCCATTTTTTTCTTTTCTTTTTTTTAGTTTATAGAGGATGATGTTAGGCAGTTCATCATTACTGAAGAAAGCATGAGGGAGAATGATTTTATTCATTCACAGTGCCTAGCACATAATAGGTGCTACTTAAATTCTTGTTGAATGAATCAGTGAATGATTTCATTCACTCAACCAACATTTATTGAGTACCTACAATATATAAACACACCATTCTAGGTGCTGTGGGAGATACAATGTTATACAAGCTACAAGCGGTGGTCCTAGCCCTTACGGAATGTCCAGTTAGATCCAAGGTAGATCACAATCCATTTAGCCTTAATCGATGAGAGTTCACTAAGCATTTTTAAATCAGCAAATTACATGCCAAGTGCTGGAGCTATAAAGAAAGGTAAAAGATGTCCTATTCTCAAGCAGTTTATAATCTAATAAAGGGGACAAGAGGGCAAATAACTACATACCAACAAGATATATACAGGATATATTGGAGACTATCAACAGAAGAAATCATGTCAGGAAAGGCTTCTCATAGAAGGTTCGGTTTTAACTGAGATTTGAAGTATGTTAGGAAAGCCAGAAGGCCAAGACGAGGAGGGAGAGTGTTCAGGCATGAAGGACAGTAAGTGAAAATCCCTAAAGACTGTAGATGGAACATCTTGTTCAAAAATCAGCAAGGAGGCTGATGTCACTGGATTTCAGAGAATCATGATGGGGGCTGAGTTGGGGTAGGGAGGTAGAATAAGATTTAAGAAGGTTGGAAAGATGGAGGAATTTGCAGCTGAGGAGGGAATTTGAATGCCAAACTGGATTTGATAATTGACTTTATAGGTAATAGGAAGTCACTAGATTTATTGACCTGAGACCAGAACTTTAGGAAGATCACTTTGACAGCTGAGTGAAGGCTGGTCTGGAGTGGGTAGAGACTTGAAGCATGGTACTGGTAGATTTGCTGTGGATGAAAATTCTCTGACCTTGTAGACCACCTGGTGATGTACATCTCTGAACTTCAGCAGAATACTCCTTGAATAAAAGCACATCATTCCTACCCCAAACCTTTTCAGCTTGGTAAGACCTGTCAAAGATTTCTCTATGCTGGGATACAGTTTTTGAGAGCCTGTTCAAGGTCACCTTTGCAACTACAGGAGGATGTTAACAAACATATAGGCTGTTTCACTAGCTCTATTTTATTTGGTAGCTAAGACTTGTCACATAAAAACTGTAGCCTTCACTGCCTGAAGATCAGGTGTGTTAGATTTCACCCTTCCCGCAGGTCTGTCCGGTACCCTTAAGGGGACTGAGAGGTGGCAATGCTCTCAGTTAATGACTCCAACCCCAAATGATGATGTTTCCCCTAAGTGTAGGGTCCCCTTCTCCTATTTATTTTATTTTATGCTATTTTGTGTATATTTATTTTATAGAATTCTATGTATTATTATTTTATGAAGAAATAGTACCTGAGAAGAGGACCATAGGCTTCACCAGACTGCTTATAATGCATTTTTTTAAAAGGTTAAGAACCTCTGGTCTAACCTACCTTCCCCTCAGTTTACAGAATTTTCTGTTTTTCTCCCACACACTCTAACCCTGTGACTAATGAACGGCTGGTCCTGAGTCAGGGGGAGGTGGACATCCAGCCAACAGACACAATCCTCTTTCCTGGCTTTGGATTTGCTTGTCCCAGGATTTGAGCCATGATGAATCAGGGGTAACAGATTCCCAGCTTTGCATATTAATCCTGTCCTGTATTCTAGCAAAACCTATATTTGTTTTTACTTCTTCTGCCTGCAAATTGAGGCCCTTGTTAGCATCAGTGGTTGTCTATCTCTTTAGGCTCATCCAGGAGAATAGTAGTGACTAGAATAGAAAAGTTGAGAGCTCTTTGTTCTCACTTGCACATACTATATAAATAAATTTTTGAGTACCTACTACACTGCAAGAGAGTCTGGGGGGATACAAAAAGTAACTTGACAAGAAGCTTTTGATCTAGGTAGAAAGATAACAAAAATTAAAGATGACAGTAGGAGAGTTCTTACAAGGCAATCCATGATTCTCAGGTGCCAGGTGACTGACTATTGGACCCAAGGTGCAGGATTTCAGAGAAATGAGTTCACTAGAGGCTGAAATGGTCTGAGGAAGCTACTTGGAAAATGGGGGAACTGAATTGACTCATACTATGGATGGAATTTGGAGGATAGAAAGGAGGGCGGGGAGGTCTTAACACTATACGTCACTTTTATGTGCCTCCATTTCTCCCTATGCAAAATAAAAGAGGAAGAGAGAGAGAAAGAGAGATGCAGATCTATTCCATCCCAGAAAAATGCTTTTTTGATTTTTTTAAAGCATAACCCTGGAACTCTTTTAACCCTCCTTCCTCCTAACCTCCAGCTTTATTTTGCTTCACAGCTTGCACAGTTTGAAAGCAGGCACGTTCCACCTCCCTCCTGCTGTTTTCTCTTTTCTTATAGAGGTATGGAAATACAAAATACTCAAGAAACCTGCTGCTTATAAGCAGGATTCTTGTAAATCAAAGCAGAAAGCAAGTGACAAGAATAGAGTAGGCAAGCAGAGGAGAGAGGCCCGGTGAAGCACATAGACGTTAGCCAGCTGTCTCTTCTACAAACATAGGGTGCTGATGACTAACAGGAACCATAATTATCTTGACAAAGTCACAACCTCCATTCAAAAGCCAGTGCATATATATTTAATTGTCAGTTTCAGGGTAAGTTGAGTCCTGGCCTCTTCAGTGAGTCTTGTCTCCAAATTCATGGATAAGGTTGAATGAATATTTTTCCTTTGATGTCAGTGAAAGTTAAGTTTCAGTGGATTTTGAAATGGAAATTATTTCTATACCTGAAAACCTGAGCAATCAGAGAACCCATTCACATATGTATCTTTCATAAATATTATGGGAAAATATAGGAAGTAAAGTGGCGGGGGGCAGGAGTTAGCCACAATCTGATAGTAATTTCTATAACAGGGAGGAATGTGAATCTTCTGAGAAGGAAGATCAAAGCTACAGGGAAATAAGATAATTTGCATTGTTCTAGATTGGAGATGTGGCTGTTTTAGCAGGATGATGGATTACCATATACTTTATAACCAAATCCTTAAACCAGAAAGTGACATTTTTTTTGTTCAGTTTTTCAGTCATGTCTAACTCTTTGTGACCCCCATGGACCATAGCATGCTAGGCCTTTCAATCCTCCACTATCTCCTAAGTTCATGTTCATTGCTTCTTTGACACTATCCATCCATTTTATCTTCTGCTGTTCCCTTCTTTTGCTTTCAATCTTGCATTTTTTTACTTTTCCCCCAAAATTAATATCTTCTGTTCTTTTATATCACCTTCATTTCCAAACATAACTTTTCCCCTTCCCTTACCCAGAGAGCTAACCCTTATAATAACAAAGAAAAGATTAAAAAAGCAGTTCTGCAAAACTTTTCAATACATCATCTGAGTCTGACAGTAGATGCAGTGTTCTGAAGCCACAGTGACTTGCTTCTAAAAAGAATGGAGGAAGGTACATTTTCTCAACCCTTCCTCGAGGCTAAATTTGATCTCCAAAGATAAAGTTTTTGGTTTTTTTCATTACTGGTCACTAAATTCAGAATGCATTTTGTTCTCCTGATTCTTATTTCAGTTTACATCAGTTCATGCAAGTCTTCTGAGGTTCCTCCAAAATCTTTATATCTTAGGAATAAAAAGAGCCTCACACAAATTCCATCCTTACAATATTCGTTTACACTCATGTGTCATTGGGCATTTCCCAAAGAATGACCTACTTTGTTGTTGTTATTTCTGTTTTCTTGGCACTATAAAGAATGCTACTACAAATACTTTGATGTATATAGGACCCCTGGATTGGGAGTCAGGAATGTTTTCTTGGTCTGATCCCAAAGGAATTTTCTTGCTAACATGAAAGTGATTTGTTAGACTTAAAAAGAAATTCATTTTAAAAGACTTTTAAAGAAACGAAAGGGAAAGATCTTTTCTTCTTTCACATTTCCCTCATAGTTATAAAGGCTTGTGTTTTTTTTAAACAGGTAGAAAACACAATATGCTCTTGAAAATGCTTGATTTTGCTATGTAAATTTCCAGACCAAAATCAAATCATAAAAATGTACCCACTTTTTTGTCCCTGATAACATGATCATTTTTCTCCACTGTGTGAAAGGTTGGAGTGGGAGTGGGGGAAAGAAATAAACTCAAGACCTGGCACAAATAGTGACATTTCTCATCTGGTTGTTCTTATCATTAGTCAGTATTGTGATGGAAAATGCAGCAAATCAGAAGTAGAATTTCCTGGGCAATTGGCCCAGCTCTGCATTACTCATGGTGTGACCTGTCAGAGGTCACTTAAATCTTTCTGAACCTCAGTTTCTTCACCCATAAAAAAAAAGTTGAGGAGAGGCATTGCTGATATCCAAAGTTCCTTCAAGCTCTAATAGTCAATTGACATGTTTTGTTTACTGTGGTAAGTACCCATTTGTATCTAGCTCTGTACTCAATTTTGTATATAAAACAATTCAAAGAGGCATTATCTCTGATCTGTATGTAGTCAGGGAAAAGAAACTATTCTGGAAAGGGTCATTTGCTTCTTTATAATGCTTATCCTTTTTTTCTCTTTTTAGTTTTACTTTACTTTGAACACTGAGATGACTTGCCTTGAATTTCTAACTGATGTGATATGGAGATTGTAAATAATGGCATGTTAGCCCTTTGCTGGTTCTGTTCAAAGTTAGTGAGTTTCCATGATTTTTTTTCTGCTTGCAAAACTTTGGTTATAAAGGGGCAGAACTGTGCTAAAGCCAAGGCAGTGAATTGTCGTTTTCTTTGATAAATTTCAATCCAATTAATTTACTTTCTTGCTTGCCTTCAAATATTACCTCACATTATATTCTAAGACATTCTACCTTCCATTTTGGAGAAATAGAAAGAGTTTTAAAAGTTAATAATTAAAAAAACCCAAACATTTTTTTCTCTTCTCAGTTTCATCCCCTCAATGTAGATGGGGAAACAAAACAAAACCCTAGTAAGAAATATGCATAGTCAAGTAAAATATATTCCCACATTGGTCATGTCTGAAAATATGTATTTCATTCTGCATATTTATTTTAACACCTCTCTGGGAGGATGAGGATAGCATTCTTCTTCGTTGGTCTTCTGAAATCTGATTTTGAGATTTAAAAAAATTAATAAAGCCAAAAGTATTTCCCTAGAAAAGTTAATCATAAGTTCAGCAGTTTTTGACTTTTGCGAATCTTGGTTTACTTTATATGAATCAACTTTTCACCTCACCTTCTTTCTTTTATGGAGAGTCCTCTTGTCTACAGCAGTCAAAGCAGAGCCAGTTTAGAATTTTTATCAGTGTGGATGACAGTATATCATGAAGTGATTCACTTCAGCCCCAGTGAGTTAAGCTCTATCAGAGTATAGGACTGGGAGGAAAGAGGGAAATGACCAGGTAATATTTTTTTCCAGGAAAGGGACCAGGGTAAGGACCATGGCCAGAGGGGATCATAAATGCCTGCAGAATCTCGCAATGGCAGGAATGAAAATAATACATTGGGTTGTCGAGATCTTCAAGGAAACTTTTTCTTTTTCCCAATTTTACCTTAGATCAGCAATTCTTACAACCCTTTTGGACTCTTGAAAATTATACAGGACCCCAAAAGCTTTTATTTATTTAAATTAAAACTATCAATATTTGCCACATTTGAAAGTGAAAATTAAAAATGTGTATTCATTTAAATGACAATAATAAACTCATACATGGTAATATAAATATCACCTAATAAAAAGAACTATATTTTCAGAGGCAAAAACTCACAGAGAAGAATGGCATCATTTTGCATATTTTTTCAAATCTTTTAGCTGTCTGGATTAATAGAAAACTGGTATTCTCATATCTGTTTCTTCATTCCATCTGTTGTTTTGATAAAAAATATATAAAGAAAATCTAGCATCATACAGATATGTAGTTGGGAAAAGGAGTATTTTAATATATAATTAACATCAAACTATTTTTACAAAAATAGTTTTAACTTCTTGGTCCCCACATTGAATCTTGAGGGCTTCCAGTGGTCTACAGACTACTCTGAGAAATTCTGGCTTAGCTAATTCTCCCTACACATTGCACCAAGAGCTATAGGTACTGAAAATGAGAGAGTCTTTTAAACATTTTTATTAATAACTTAGATAAAGGCATAGGTCTCATATGAATAGTGAGGTCTTGGACTGAAATAAGAGGATCATGGCTTGCAGGAATTGGGAGGTGAAAGTCATACTGGTCTCTGCCCTTGTTAAACTTCACCTGGAGCATTGTGTTCATTTCTGGGCCTCATTGCTTTAAGAAGAATTTTGATAAGTTGAAAGGTCCAGAAGAGGGCAACCATCATGCCGGGGAGTGTTGAATCCCCATCATATAAAGATCACTTGAAGGAACTAGGAATGTTAAACTTGGAGATAGAAGATGCAGAGGAGAACATGATCATTCTCTTCAAGTATTTGAAGGATTTCCATGGGGAGAAGGGAGTAGACTAGTTCTTTTCAGTCCAGAGGGCAGAACCAGGAGCAATGGGTAAAAGTTGAAAAGAGATTCATTTAGGCTTAGTGTTAAGGCAGGGGAAAACATCTTGACAAATAGATCTGTCCAAAAGAAGAATGGCTACCTTTTGAGATATAGTGGGTTTCCTTTCTTTTGAGATCTTCAAGCAGAAGCTGAATGACCTTTTGTAGGGGACATTGTAGAGGGGATTCTTTTTGTCTAGATAGCCACTTAAATCCCTTTCAACTTTCAAATTCTATGAATTCGTAATTCTTTGCAGTCTAAACACATCCTTATTTTCTCTTTGATAAGAAGCACCAGTATGCATGAGTTTGATTTTTAATTTTTCAACACATCTTGTCCAAGAACCAAAGAATTATTTTAACATTAAAATTGAATTTTGAGTAATTTCTGACATTGAGACTGATTATTTTTAAATAGGAGCCTGTCCCTCCAAGTTCATCCTGAATATGGTTATTATCAGATGTCTTATTTTTTAAAAAAATTAGTTGGGTTTCATTCTCCTAGAAATTTACTCTTTCTTCAAGGTTTCAGATCTAACTGATTTCAAAGGATGCTTCCTTATGTAGAAGGAGGAAATATGGGGAGAGAATAATGTTGTTCTTTTGTGTGGAAACTAAAGTATTAGCATTAGCCATCTGTTTCCTACCACAGAGGAAAAAGCAATTCAAAAATGGGAATTACTGAACAAAATGGAAGTGATGGGAAAATATGGGTGATACCTTGGGATACACAATGGCTTTGAAAACTCCTCAAATGATTCTGTGTGAGTGACTGCTTGTACCACCTACATGAAAGGCTGGAATAGATATGTATCTCAGGAATAATGATGATGATGATGATGATGATGATGATGATGATGATGATGATAACTCGCATTCATATAGGGCTTTAAGGTTTTCATAGTACTTTACATATATTATTTCATTTGATCCTCACAATAACACTGTGAGGTAGGTGTTACTATTATTATTCCCATATTATAGATTAGGAAGCTGATGATGATGAAGGCTAAGTGACTTGTTCAGATTCACAGAGCTAGAAAGTATCTGAGGCAAAATTCAAACTGAGGACAGTAGTATGAATAGGCTGTGGGGATCATTTAAACTTTACTCAGAAGAAATTCCTCCATCATTTTCATTTCCTTCCTGATATGAAATTAATTTATGCAGCACACATCAGGAAGAAATTTTTAAGAAATCTTGTTTAAATGGGAGTCCATATGGATAAGTATTAGTGAATTGATTTTTTTTCTTGTATCATATTGAATTATATACAAATCTAGATTGCAATCTCATGCCAATGCACAAAATCCATAGAATAGAGTAGCTATGAACTTAAATCACTGAGGGTAATGTGGCACATAAGTGAATGACACATGTAGCCATAACAACTCTCAACAAAGAAACTTTAATTACTGATGCCCTTTTTCTTTCTCAAAAATTATCCTTCCAAATTTCCTCAATGGGTGTAGTGCTGATGTTGGATGGGTGACTAAGTTTCTAAGTGGGGCTATTCCTGGAAATACATGGAGGGCCCTTGGAAAGGAAGATGAAGTAGCATGATTTTAAATGCTCGTATCTAACTGTACTGTGCCTTGTCATCCTTTTAGGATCTCATGATTCCTTCAGTTTCTACATTGATGAAGCCTCTCCAGTAGGACCTGAGCAACCAGAAACTGTCCAGAATTTTGTCTCTGTTTTTGGAACTGTGGCCAAAAAGCTGATGAGGAAATGGTTAGCAACTCAGACCATGAATTTTACTGGTCAGCTGGGAGCTGGAATACGGTACTTTGATCTCCGGATTTCCACCAAACCCAGGGACCCTGACAATGAACTCTACTTTGCTCATGGTCTGTTCAGTGCCAAAGTCAATGAAGGCCTCGAAGAGATTAATGCGTTCCTCACAGATCACCACAGGGAGGTGGTGTTCTTGGACTTTAACCACTTCTATGGAATGCAGAAATACCATCACGAAAAACTCGTCCAAATGCTGAAAGACATCTTTGGGAATAAAATGTGCCCAGCGATCTTTGCCCATGAAGTGAGTCTGAAGTACCTGTGGGAAAAAGATTACCAAGTCTTGGTCTTTTATCACAGCCCAGTTGCTCTAGAGGTGCCATTTCTCTGGCCTGGGCAAATGATGCCAGCTCCTTGGGCCAACACAACAGACCCTGAAAAACTGATCCAGTTTCTCCAGGCGTCTATTACTGAGAGAAGGAAGAAGGGCTCTTTTTTTATATCTCAGGTGGTCCTGACCCCCAAAGCTAGTACTGTGGTCAAGGGGGTGGCCAGTGGTCTCAGAGAAACAATCACAGAAAGGTAAGAATCTTTTAGAAGTATGGTCTGATATTTCCCGCCTCCTAAAATAAGTCTCATATTAGTGTACATAGGCCAGCCTTACAAGCAATTAGAGTAGATACTTATTTACCTGCTATTATTTCAGGAGACTGAAACCTCCTCACCACTTTTCCCAGCATCTATCTTACCATCCATGTCAAAACATCTAAAATTTTCCTCTTATTTATTTATTTTTATTAAGGGAATGAAGGCTGCTATAAGAGTATAAATACTCTCTGGAATAGATGATACATTGAGAAGAGAATATGAAAATACTTGTTATAAATTATATATTTAAATGTAACCTCCCCCCAAACCATTATCAGACTTTAATACCTCATCTTAAATTAGCTGATTGAATTAGCTAGTCATTTAACATAATGACAATTTTGATTGGTGGTCACGGATCACTCCTTTTATCACCCTCCTTTCTCTCTCTCAACTCATTCCTCTTCATCCTATAGTCATTCCTGTAGGTTGAGATTTCTAAAAAGGGAGCTACAGCTGCTGCTACTGCTCACTTTCTTGGGGCATCCCTGATGGGTGACTATTCCTCTATATTTTAAATTCATGAGCCCCTATTTAAATTTCCTGTTTACAAACTATCCAAGATGATTCCAGTTATTCTTAGTTTTAAAAAAAACTAAACAGAAGACAAATTAAAAACTAGAATCCTATAACAATCTATCTACAAATCTAAATTGCAGTCTCCACCAATGCACAAAGTCCATAGAGTAGAGTGGATACAAACTTAAATCACTGAGGGTAATATGGAACATGAATGAAGAACGCATGTAGCCTCAGCAACTCTCAACAAAGAGCATTGATGCCTTTTTTTCTTTCTCAAAAACTGTTCTTCCAGATTTCCCCAATGGGTGTAGTGTTGATGTTGGATGAGTGACTAAGTTCTAAGTGGGGCTGTTCCCAGAGTGTGTCATCTCAAAGGCATAGGTCAATTCACCAGGCACCTCCATTGTTATTGTCCTTCCTTTATCTAAATGGGCTTATTCCTACTCCTCAATTACACCTGTCATCTGCAATTTTACTAGTTTGCAATTCAGCAGCTGCCTTTTGCTGAGAGAGTACTTTGAAAGACTTTAGGTTGAGTGGCAGAAAGCTTTCCAGTCCTGCTCCTTCTGGTGGCATTAAGGTTCTCTTCCTCCTTGGCAACAGGTGGCAATGCAGAGAAATCTCTTCTTTCCTCTTCTCTACCCCTTTAGCAGTAAGTAGAAATACCTTCTTTCCTCTTTTTTTCTTCTTCACTTCCTCAGTAGTAGGTTGCAAAGAATATAAAGACAAGGAGCCCTTCTTTTGCCATCTTCCTAGCAAAAATGATCAGGCAAAGACAGCTAGTTGGCTCAGTGGATAGAAAGCCAGTCATGGAGATGGGAGGTCCTAGGTTCAAATCAGACCTCAGACACTTCCTAGCTGTGTGACCTTGGGCAAGTCACTTAATTCCTAATGCCTAGCCCTTACTAATATTTAGTGTCTATTCAAAGATATCAGGTAAAGGTTTGAAAAAAGAAAAGAAAAAAGTAAAAGGACAAAGAGCTATAACCTTGATTTCACAAATCTTTGGGGTCTTTTCTCTGATGCTTTCCCTTCTTATTCTTCCTGGTTCAGAAATGGATCTTTTACCTTTAGAAATAACCCTCCAACTCAAGATGAGTAACCAAAATCTCATCTCCACCAGCTCAGCTATAATCAGGCAAAGTATATTCATCCAATCGTCTTAAAACAGTTCAGGGATTCAAAGTTCCCTGATTATTACCTTCAAAATTTTCTTAATTTCCATATACTGATAGAAACATGAAACACGTAACACTGAATCAGACTTTTAATTGTATTAACTCCAAAGTTCTCCAGCCTATCATAGGCAAATGAAAAACTCAAACTGATGCAGGCCTTTGCCTTAAATAAATGTTGGTAACTGTTGCTTTCTCAGTGTAAATCCCATACTTATTTTTCTCTTTGCTCTGAAACTATTCTGAAAGAAAACCCCCCAACAAATCATTAACACCCTCACTCAAATTTGAAATAATCACACCATCACCTAACATAATGCTTGGCACATAGGTTATTGTTCAATTGTGTCCAACTCTTCCTGACCCCATTTGAAGTTTTTGCCACATCTTTCTTCAGCTCTTTTTACAGATGAGGAAACTGAGGAAAACTGAATTAAGTGACTTGCCCAGAGTCATATAGCTAGTAAGTGTCTGAAGCCATATTTCAACTTAGGTCCTCCTGGCTCCAGACCCTTCTCTGTATAAATAGTTTGATTCATTGATTAGGGAATAGCATGGGCAAGTTTGATTAGTGAAAAAGAAAAGGGAAAAGACCAGTGTTTCGGGGAGAGGGGTAAAGATTCACTGTTCCTTCATTACAATATTGTTTAAAACTTACTTAGTGCAATACCTATAGAAAATGTCTTTTTAGCAGCACAATCAATGAACAGGCATTTATTAAGTACCTACTATATTTCAGGCACTAGGAATTAAAAAGCTAACATAAAATAGTTCTGGCACTCAAAAAATCATATATTCTATTGTACGAAAGGCAAGATGCAAGACTGACTTGCTGGTAGCAAAATGAACTTTCTTTATCATTCAACAGTGTATAATGCAGTATCTTTCCAAATCCTGGGTCAGAGGCCATTTGCAACCTAACTCATATTTCTGGTAACTGGTTCTCTGTGCCTTCTCCCCTTAATTCTGTACTTCTCATTTTTCCACATTCTAGCTTTCTGGGATAGGAATGCTACCTAATTTAAATGGGTCAGAGAAGTGAAAAGAATGAGATAATTTCTCATCAATAATCAAGTTGTGGAAAATATTGGAATTATTATTTTTGTCAGTTTTTATGTTAGAGCTTCTCATTTATAAAATGGGAAGAAGATAAAGGGAAGAGAATAAGCATTTATATGCTTCTTACTATGTGTCAGACTTTGTACTAAGCACTTTACAAACATGATCCCATTTGATATGTTCAAGATGGCACCAATATTAGAAAAAATGAAACTGCTGTAAAGAGACGTCTGTCCCTGAAAGAAACATCAGCACACCTCAAAGAGCTCCCTGATTCTCAGTTCCTTAGGTATAAAATGATGGAGCTAAACCAAATATCCAGTCTGTCTACTTTGATATTCCATGATTCTAAGGAGTCATATATTTAGATCTAGAAGGGACCTCATCGAGAGGTGGTATCAAATTCAAAAAGAAAGAAGGGCCACAAAACTTATATAAGGATCCCTGTGGGCTAATAATGACTTAGAGGACAACATACCAAACATTTTTTCCACATTATTTTATTTTTCCATTTGAAAAAAAAAATTTGTGTTACCAGTTCTTTCCTTCCCTCTATCCCTTCCCTCCTCCCTGCAATACTAATCAAACCAACATAGATTTAAATGTACATTTAGCAGCATATTAATCTTATATATGTTTTAATGAATTTTTATTTATTTTGTTAAATACTTCCCTATTACATTTGGGCAGCACTTGGGAGTATTGAGAATTGCATGTGCCCTGCAAGTATGTGATACCTATGATTGAGTCCAACTCCCTCATTTTGCAGATGAAGAAACTGAGGCCAAGAAAGATGAAGGGTCTGAATCAGAGTCACACAGGTAGTATGGGAAAGCCAGTGTTTGTACTTAGGTTGTATGACTCCCCAAAGTCAGTATTCTGACCTTTTCAGCACCCTAAACCAGACTGCCATCCACATGGCCGGCCCTTGGGGATCAGGACAGAGTAAAAGCTAATAATAATAATTAGCATTTATATACTACTTTAAGGTTTGTAGATTGCTTTACATGTATTATCTCAGCTGATGCTCTCAAAAGTCTCCTAATGTAAGTGCTATTATTATCTCCATTTTAGAGATAAGGGAACTTGGACTGAAAAAGGTTAAGTGATTTACTTGGGATTGCTTAGCTTATAAGTATCAGAGACCAAATTTGAACTCATTGAATCCAGGGCTCTCTCCTTTGTATAATCTACCTGCCCTACATCTTTGAAATAAATAACTCTTTGTAAAAGCTAATTGATATTGATTAGTTAAATGAAACTGGAGTGGTAGGCACTGCTGACTAATGGTGGGAGGAGAATTTACCTAGAAATGGGAGATCAAGCTGATTGCATTAGAGAAGAATCATCCCAACCCCTCAAGAATATCCCTAGATTCCTGAAAGGGAGACGTAGCTGGCATTGCTCAGGAAAAATGAGAACAGAGCATATCCATGACATTCATGCACATATGTGCATACATGTTTATATATACACATATATGTATAAATAGTGCATTATCTTTTATATGTGTGTATATATTATGTGATATATAATATATATGTAAATAAACACAGGTATTGGAGAAGAAAATGGCAAACCACTCCAGTATCTCTGCCAAGAAAACTCCAAATAGGGTCACAAAGAGGTGGACACAACTGAAATGTCTGAACAACAACAAAACACACATCTACATACGTACTTACATACATACGATATGTAAAGGAAAGAGAGAAGTAAGAGGTTCTCTATACTTTGTTTATGATACCTAATGTTTGGGTTAATCAAACTGTGAACACATGCATTCAGAATAGAGTGTTTGGAGATGTGGGCAAATCTTCAGGAAACCTAAATTCAGCTTGGATCAAGGTGCTATAACTTTCAGTCTGGTTGCTGGTGCCAACAGTAGAGCAATGTGTTCTGTCCCTGCCAGCTGTGTCCAAAAAAACCCAGCAACAACAAAAACCCCCACAGATTTGTTTCTTAAAAACCTATTTTTAATTTATTTTAAAAATGCCATTCTCTGCACCTACACCCCCACAGATTTTACACTTCCCAAAATATACGCAACTTGAGTCAAATCCATTGCTAAGATGCAGAAGCTTATTAAATTACAGGTACTTCCCATTTCCAAAAGCTACTCAGATTTCTTGTGAGAATTTTAAAGGATCAGGCCCTTTAATGGCAAAATGTTTGCAGATCTAGTTCAGGTTCTTTCTGTACACGATGCCAAACATTCAGAGAGCTGAGAAGATCCAAATAATGGCTAGATTTTTCACTTAGTTATTTGCAATCATGTAATCATATTGCAATAACTTTGCAGTTTGGCTCCCTGCTGCATGTCTCTGCTCTAACCAGTATAAAAACAGATTCTGACATTTAGAACTACAAGACTTTGAGGTCTAGTCTAACCCCATTGTTTTAAAGAAGAAGGAATAGAATTCCAGGGAAGTAACACTTAAAGTCCAGGGAAGCCTAGTGACAGGAGGCTACCACTTCCAATGGGATTTGAGATATACGTGCCCCATAACATGCCTCCCTGTCATCACATAACATATTTAAAACATGTAATTTCATCAAATATTTGCTAAGTGCCTACTGTGTTTAGCCCTGCTGGAACTTATAGACTACTAGGTGATGAAAATATAAATAGTTTAATATCTATTTTGACATGAAAAGTTCATTAAATTTAAAATAATTAGTTTTAAAGGGACACAGAATCAAGGCTTCCTGAAAGAGGTAGCGTTTGTGTTAGGCTTTAAAGGCTTAGTTTGTAGGCATTGTAGGTTTAGTGAACATTCGAAACCAAGGAAGAGAGCCAGGAAAGCATTGACTATGATCAGACAACAGTAAAGAGTTCATTTTGTTAGGAGTGCAAAGTACATGGAAGAGAAAAATACGAAATGAGTTTTGAAAAATGGATCTTATTTGGCAATTAAGTGACCCAGTGCATAAAGTCACTGGGACTGGAGATGGGAAGATTGAATTGAAATCTGTCCTCAGATACTTATTAGTTATGTTGTGACATTGGACAAGTCACTAAATTTATTTCAACCTCAGTTTCCTCAACTGTAAAATGAAGATAATAATAGCACTTACCTTTCAGGGCCATGGTGAGATCAAATATGATAATATTTGTAAATTTCTTACTGCCACAGGGCATGATACGTAGAAGGTGGTTAATAAATAGTGTTTTTCCTTCCCTCTTACCAAAATGGGAACAATACAAATACCAAGCACTGGGAGATGAATTTTACTCAGTTGTCGATACTGAATCAATCACTAAAGATTCTTGGGAGAAGTGGTATGAATAGACTTATATATAATTTATGAAAATTATAATTATCCCTTTATTAAAAGACCATTTAAAATACATACAAATTTCTTCAAATGGGAATGAAAACTCAAAATATTTCCCCTCTTCAACCCCCTTTAAAATGTTATCCAGAATTAATTTATCATATTGGCTTGTTAGGGAGGTGCAAACCTAGGTTGGATGTTCATATAGGAGTTTCTGGGTACCCAGAGAACAGGATGCTACTACTTCAAGATGACTCTTGCAACACTAGGACAACTGGGGCTTTCCCTCAGGACACTGACATGTAGAAGTTGTAGTTTGACTCTTTCCTGGCCCATATTCTCTGTGCCCTAGAGTTTCCTTTGACTACCCTTTTATATCCTTCACAATTTTGATCCTCTCCCTTGACCTGTCTTCCCCACAGAATACACAGCTTCTTCTGGACACTTGCTATCTCCTACCCACTCTGACTCTTCTGGGGCTTTGAGGGTTAGGGAACAGCCATACACCCCAACTCAATTTGTCACGGTTGCCAAATTCCTGCTTATTGCGGCAAGAGGTCTAACCAAAGACAGAATTTAGATCTTTCACAGTTTTGCTTAGTTAATGGGGTTCTGGGCTGGTAGGAGGCTAGAACACTCTATGTAAGCACAGCTTCCTCAGGGCACCATCAGAACAAAGCTCCTATTGCTTCACTGGGGGAGTTGTCCCCATATAATGACTCCAGCATGATGCCATGAAATGCTTTAGAGTAGCTGGAGGCATGGTTCATTACATATCACAGAGAGGTTTCTCATCCACATAGCCCTCTCCCTATTAGCACCAGACAAACTATTGTTCCTCTCAGGGTTGGGGTCAATCAACACCTATGCCCTACCATCTGCTGCTGAATTATCTGGAGCAGGCAGCTGTGGGGCCAATCACCCCTGGGAGAATTGATCAGCCAGTAGAACGCTCGTGCCACTTGGGCAGTGTGATGACTCTGAAAAGACTTTTCTTGGGAAATCTCTGGGAAGGAAAAACTGAGTCTGGGCATTGTAAGAGTGGAGCACCACTCAAAATCTTCAGAGACAATGTCGCCCACGGTCCCTTCCCTTGTCTCATGGGTCATACTCCCATGAGGTCTTAAGCAGTTCAGGGAATCCGAAAGCTGATAATTGGGCAAATCCATTCCCTTATCTGGTGTGAAAGTGAGAGAGAAGATGTAATCTCGTGGAAAGAGTCACTTCCATAAATTTAAAACAGCTTGATTTGTCTCTCCCCTGGAAGCTATTGGGCTCATAAATTCATAGGAATGAAAGGAAACTTCTTTAGATTATCTAACCTATTACCTTTTTTTCTTTTCTTTCTTTTTCCTTTTTATGTAGGGGATCTGTTTTCAAATTACATATAAAAACTATTTTCATATTTTAAAATTTTGAATTAGAACTCTCCTCCTCTCAATGAGAAAGCAAGCAATTTGTTATATTATACATGTGCACTCATACAAAACATTTCTACATTAATCATGTTGTGAAAGAAAATACAGACTAAAACAAAACTACAAAAAGGATTAAGTTGTGTTGTTTTTTTTTAAGTATGCTTCAATCTGCATTCAGACTAACCTATTTTCTAGCTAGGTAGGACTATACCCCACAGCAGCTATAGAGCATAAAGTAATAACTACTCTAGGATTAACCATCTCAAGAGAGAGATTTTAAAATTTCCCAATCTAATGTCATACAGTGCTCCTTGATGTCTAAACTAATTCTTTCTTGTCACATCCAAAGTTGCTTTCTCTTGTTCTGTCTTCCACGGAGGCAATGATGCTTCTTTAGTGTCCTCTCTGATGTCAAGGTCACTCCCCATCGTGCAGAACATACAGCAAATGAAGAAGGATTTCATGCTTTTTGCTCTCTAAGTCAGGGAAGTTCAACACCTGAGACCAAAGGTCTTAGCATTCTCCAGTTAGGAAAACCAGTTTGCATAAAGACATCAAATCTAGTGCCTGCCTAACACTGAAACTGAGTAGCAATAAAGAGGATACTGTACCCTCACCCCCAGCTGTGAGAGACTAATGAGAGCGCTCTCAGCCTAGGCTACACTGGCTGTTGGCAACTGTTCTGAGCTCCCTGCCCAGCATTCCTAGAGCTAATAATCTAAGAGAGCAGGGACCCTGTCTCTTTCATTTCTGCATTCCCAAGTGGCTAATGGGTGTTTATTTAATAAATATTTGTCCTTTACTTTACAAAGCTTCTGAGCCAGAAATAACTACAATAGGAGTAGAGGTAAGACCCTCCCTAACTTCATTCAGCTGACACCATAAAATGACAGCCCTTCTCTTTATTTTTCAGTGTGGAATGGTGAAAAGAGCCAGGAATGGGAAATTGGATAAACAGTTTTAATCCTATCTCTACCATTATACTGTACTGTAGCTGAGTAACTTTAGGTAAATTGCTTCACCTTCCTGAGTCTCATGTTTGTAATCTGTAATAAGAGATGGTTATAGAGAAAAGAGGAGGTAGTTAGAAGAATAAATTCTTATTTGGCAGTTAAGTGTCCCAGTGGATAGAACCATTGGGGCTGAAGTCAGGAAGACCTGAGTTCAAATTTGGCCTCGCTGGTTATGTGACCCTGAACAAGTTTGCCTCAGTTTTCTAATCTGTAAACTGAGCTGTAGAAGGAAATGGCAAACCACTACAATATTTTTGCCAAGAAAAACCCCAGATGGGGTCACAAAGATTCTGAAAACTGATCATCAACAAAATAGCAAAGGGAAGGATGGAGAAAAGGAACAAGAATTTTGTTAAGCACCTACTAGGAGCTAGCACTAGGATAACTGCTTTACAAATGCTATCTCATTTGGTCCTTACAACATTCTGAAATTTGCTATTTTTATTCACATTTTACAGTAGAGGAAACTGAGACAAACAGAAGTGAAAGCCAGGGTCATAAAGCTATTAAGTGCCTCAGGCTTGAGCTACAGTTGCCTTATACTATATTGTAACTTTAGAGTTGGAGAGGGGACGTTTAAAGGTCATTTTGTCTGAACCTTTCATTTTAAAGATGTGAGAACTAAGGTCCAGACTACAGTCATACCAGTAGTAAGTGGTAAAGCCAGGATGTGAACTAAGGTTCCCCACTCAATAGTGTTGCCTAAGGTCCCACTTCCCTCTACCATATTTATAGTTCTGCGATTCTGCTATCATTGATGTATAGGCATGGTAAGATTCATTCACAGAGAGAACAGGAATAACAATAGATCAATCACTAAATATTTATGAACCACCTATGTGCCAAGCACTAGAGATACAAAGAGAAGAACAGAATAGAACAACCTTCAAGGGGCTTACATTCTGCCATGCTCAGTCTAATATTAAAATTGTTTGGCCCTTCCCAGCTCACATTGATTGAAGCAAGAGGAAGAGAAAGAATTATAAACTAAGTCGAAGCAGATCCCTCTCCATGGATGTTTTAAAGCTGAATATTTCATGAAAGAAAAAGCAATCAACAAGGTCAAGTTCGCATTGCAAATCCAGAAGGGCTTAACTTTTCTGTCCTCCTCTTACCTGCCCCTCTGCATGGAGAATCCTACATAACATGAGTGGGAGATTAGATTTTGAGGGGGAGGGACAGTTTTTTGCTCTTTTTCTGTATCCCCAAATACTTAGCAGAGTGCTTGGCACATGGTAGGTGCTTACAACAGTTGAAAATTATAGTGATGAGGGAGAAGTTCTTAGGATAAATAAAATTACCTTCCTTAGCATTTCCTCAATTCTCTAAATTTCGGTTACAGCTTCTTCTTTGGCAAGACTTTACTATTCTAAAGGGGGAGAAATGGGCAATTTAAATTAAGAAGCATCTCTTGTCTTAGTTTTTCTGCAAAGTATTTGAGAGTCTCTGTATGTGTGCCACATAGGACTTTACATTTATTTCTCTAGAAGTTGTCATTATTGGTGATTGTCTTATCTGTAGCCACACACACACACACACACACACACACACACACACACACACACAAACTGACAGTAAAGGAAATAGGGCTGAGTATAGGTAAAACAATGGGCTTAGATTTTAAAAAAATTTTTCCAAGACAAAGCTTCAACCACATTAAGGTAGCTACATTAAATGACATTGGACATTAGATTTAACTCCCCTTTCCCTACACCCCACACACACTTTAGTGTAGCCACTTTTTTTCCCTCATTGAGTGTCTGGAAGTGATTGGCAGGTATGGAGAATTCCATGGTATATTGGTGTTTGTAGGGGAAAGTGACACTACATATGAAATAGAATGGTCTGGGATCAGGAGTCCAGGCATTAAAATTAGTTTGTTATTTTAATTCAATTTTTAAAAAAATTTAGGGGATAGCTATGTGGCTCAGGAGGTTGAGAGCCAAACCTAGAGATGGGAGGTCCTGGATTCAAATTTGGCTTCAGATACTGCCTAGCTGTGTGACCCTGGGCAAGTCATTTAACCCAGTCTTCTGCCTTAGAACCAATAAATGGTATTTTATTCTAAGATGGAGGGTAAGGGTTCTTAAAAAATTTTTTTAAACAAAACAAAACATTTACTAAATACCTAGTATGTACAGGGCACTTCACTAGTCATTGTGGGATAAAAAAGAAAAAAGAAAAGACAGCAAATAAACAACTATTTGCCTCAAATAGTTCATATTTCTAAAGGGTGGAGGGGCAGGTTGGGAGGACACAACATATACACCAATGAGTAAGCATAAAGCTTATAATAAATAATAAAAAGTGAATTCAAGAGAGAAAAAGAGTACTAATAACTTGGAGGATAAAGGAAAGTCACATGTAGGAGGCAGCTTATGAATGTGAAGCCATGGAGAAGAAGGAAGAGAGAGAGAGAGAGAGAGAGAGAGAGAGAGAGAGAGAGAGAGAGAGAGAGAGAGAGAGAGAGAGAAAGAG